>NC_068445.1:7807500-8160000 GCF_023373465.1 Oncorhynchus keta | reverse complement strand
GTGGCTACTTTGAAGAATCTAAAATATAAAATATATTTTGGTTTGTTTAACACTTTTTTGGTTACTACATGATTCCATATGGGTTATTTCATTGTTTTGATGTCTTCACTATTATTCTACAATGTAATCAATGTATTTTCAATTGAAAGGGAGTTTTACTATTCGTTTTGTATTCTGTCTTTTTATTGTGATGATCGCAGTTTGTAACATCGTGTTGCACAGTGTTAGCTCAGCTCTGTCTCTCAGCATATGTAATAGCTGTCAGGTGGGAATCGTCAGAAATTGATGTTTGAAAGTCTATTTGAAAGAACGATTTTTGACTGAACACTGAGATCAGTCTGGTGGTAATAACATAGCAGGCTTTTCCCAGTGCTTTCTCCCAGAGCGGTTTTCATGCAGCCAGATACTGTAGATGCTCTGCACCCACTTATCTCAACCCAGGCCTCCCTCTACAGCACGAGGACAGTGGAGAACACCAAAACATATTCATCAGCAGGTTACTGTCTTCAGAGAGAGAAACTGTGGACCCGAACACAAACCATCAAGATTTATTTCTGATCTGATTAAGAAATGCATTTGAAGAAAAGCTCACCACTCGAGCTATTGCATTACAGCGGGCTAGACTTTGAAGCTGCATCGATCTGCACTAACTTACTGAGAGGCATAACCCAATATTATGTAAAAAAAAGACAGGGAGAGGGAGACAGAGAGCCTAGGCCATTAGACTAGCACATACAGACTCAAGACCTGAGCGCAGCTTTGTGTGTATGTGTGTGAACCTGATGACATCACATCTGCCAAAACATGTGGACCTGATGACATCACATCTGCCAAAACAACAGCTCAGGGAATTAATTACATGTAAGTTCCCACAGTTCCCAGAACATCTATCCACAAAAGCCACAGCTCGTTACCATTGCTCACTAGTTCTCTTCTTTCACAACAATAATAGCATGGTTACACAAATACTTTCAAGTTAAAACTCAGATATTTCTACCATTACAACCATACAACTCCACCATTACCGCCAATTCGTGTACAGTAAATACACATTTACACAACCAAACTCGACACATGTACTCTTTTATCATTCTTTCTAAGTACGTAATATGTACATGTCAAGAAGAGACATGTTCCCTATCCAAGTCCACCCCCTTCCACTGTCTGTCATCCTCTCTAGTTTCGGCTAAGTAGCTGTGCTTTTCCAAAGCCTCACTTCTGGATGGTAGAATAGGGGTTGGCTTTAGACTTTAGTCCCTGTGTTCTGATGTCATGGGTGAACGGGATCATTTCCACAGGAGGAGAGCCCTTCTGCAAGTAAACATCCTGGTAAAAATACATTTGTGAATCAAACTTTCCAGTACAATGTTAATCCTTCTAAACCCAGAGACCGGGATGGAGAGAAGAAAAGGAAGAAACAGGGTTTGAAAGAAGAGTAGACTGCACTAAGAAAGGAGGAAACCTCTGCTGTGTCGGCCTTTAGTCCTTCCGTTGCAAGGCATGCAAGTTGACAGTGCATCTGTGAGCGTGTCTATCAGCTGGGGTGTGTGTGTGTGTGTGTGTGTGTCTCATGTTCTTAATGAGCTATGACTACTCTAATGGAGCGGACAAACCAATGGAGGCCAAGATATTAGAGTCACACCCACTCCCCTGACAGAATACCGTACCTAGAACTGTTTAGCTCTTCCTCATCAAAGTGAATACTACATTTATACACACACATGCGCCCGCACACACACAAACACTGAGTTGTACAGTATTGAGCATCATTGACTAACATTTTACGAATCCATTTTTTGGGGCTGCAGAGATCCAGTCAGATCACAACCTTCTCTCCATTGGCCCATACAGGAGAAGCCGGAGACAGACATGTACATACAATACCAGTCAAAAGTTTTAGAACACCTACCAAGGGTTCTTCTTTATTCGTAATATTTTCTACATCGTAGAATAATAGTGAAGACATCAAAACTATGAAATGACACATATGGAATCATGTAGTAACCAAAAACAAATAAAAATATATTTGAGATTTGAGATTCTTCAAAGTAACCACCCGTTGCCTTGATGACAGCTTTGCACACTCTCGGTATTCTCTCAACCAGCTTTATGAGGTAGTCACTTGGAATGCATTTCAATTAACAGGTGTGCCTTGTAAAAAGTTCACTTGTAGAATTTCTTTCCTTCTTAATGTGTTTGAGCCAGTTAGTTGTGTTGTGACAAGGTAGGGGTGATAGACAGATGATAGCCCTACTTAGAAGATAGGCCTAAATACCAAGTCCCTATGATGGCAAGATCAGCTCAAATAAGCAAAGAGAAATGACAGTCCATCATTCATTTAAGACATGGTCAGTAAATGCGGAAAATGTCAAGAAGTTTCTTCAGGTGCAGTAGCTAAAACTATCAAGCGCTATGATGAAACTGGCTCTCATGAGGACAGCCACAGGAATGTAAGACCCAGAGTTACCTCTGCTGCAGAGGATACGTTCATTAGAGTTACCAGCCTCAGAAATTTCAGACCAAATAAATGCTTCACAGAGTTCAAGTAACAGACACATCTCAACATCAACTGTTCAGAGGAGACTGTGTGAATCAGGCCTTCATGGTCAAATTTCTGCAACAAACCACTACTAAAGGATACTGTCTGTGATTTATTTAGAATTCAAGGCACACTTAACCAGCATTGCTACCACAGCATTCTGCAGCCATACGCCATCCCATCTGGTTAGTGGGACGATAATTTGTTTTTCAACAGGACAATGACCCAAAACACTTCCAGGCTGTGTAAGGGCTATTTGACCAAGAAGGAGAGTGATGGAGAGCTGCATCAGATGACCTGGCCTCCACAATCACCCAACTTCAACTCAATTGAGATGGTTTGAGATTTGGACCACAGAGTGAAGGAAAAACAGCCAACAAGTAATCAGCATATGTGGAAACTCCTCAGTGTTGGAAAATCATTCCAGGTGAAGCTGGTTGTGAGAATGCCCAGAGTATGCAAAACTGTCATCAAGACAAAGGGTTGCTACTTTGAAGAATCTAAAATATAACATAATACTTTTTTGGTTACTAGGTGTGTCCAAACTTTTCACTGGTACTGCACACGCACACACACACACACACACACACACACACACACACACACACACACACACACACACACACACACACACACACACACACACACACACACACACACACACACACACACACACACACACACACACACACACACACACACTGAGAGACACAGTCCTATTGTAGAGGTTATCTTTGCCTCTAAATGTCATATGCACAGGAACTGTCATAGACACAGGAGCTGTTATCAATGGCAAAGGGTTGCTACTTTGAAGAATCTAAAATATAACATAACACCTTTTTTGGTTACTAGGTGTGTCCAAACTTTCACTGGGACTGTACACGCACACACACACACACACACACACACACACACACACACACACACACACACACACACACACACGCACACACGCACACACGCACACACGCACACACACGTTTTGTTCTTCTATCCTCGTGGGGACCTACAATTATTTTCCATTCAGAATCCTATTTTCCCTAAACCCTAACCCTAACCATAACATTTACTCTTACCATAACCCTAATCTTGACCTTAACTTGTAAACCTAACCGAAACCCAAATCGTAAACCTAACTCCTAACCCTAATCCTATTTCTAACCCTAATTGCAACCCTAATACTAAACCTAATCCCTAATCTTAAAATAGTGTTTGTCCTCATGGGGATGTGGGAAATGTTGCCACAACAGAGAATTCTACCTTGTGGGGACTTTGGTGGATTTAAGGCCCCCACAAGGATAGAAGAACCCCCCACACACACACACACACACACACACACACTGAGACTACTGAGAGACACAGTCCTATTGTAGAGGTTATCTTTGCCTCTAAATGTCATATGCACAGGAACATGTGTTCATTGACATGACCTTGAATTTAATGGATTAGATGGATACAGCTACACTGCTGACAAGTGGCATTGATGATGCACAAGCACTCACACACAATGCGTGCGTGCGTGTATGTGTGTATGTGTATGTGCATATCTGTCTCCGGTCTCTTCTCCTGTCTGGGCCAATTCGGAGAGGGCTGTGGTCTGACTGGTCTCTGAAGACAGTACATTATTATTATTATTATAATTTGTTGGTACTTTTTTCCCCTTTTTCATGATATCCAATTGATAGTTACAGTCTTGTCCCATCGTTGGAACTCCCCTACGGATTCGGGAGAGTCGAAGGTCAAGAGTCCTCCAAAACACAATCATTCCAAGCCGCACTGCTTCTTGACACACTGCTTGCTTAACCTGGAAGCCAGCCGCACCAATGTGTTGGAGGAAACACCATCCAACTGGCGACCGGAGTCGGCTTGCATGCGCCCAGCCCGGCACAAGGAGTCTCTAGAGCGCGATGGGACAAGGTAATCCTGGCCGGCCAAACCCTCCACTGAACAAGACGACGCTGGGCCAATTGTGCGCCGCCTCATGGGTCTCCCGATCATGGCCGGCTGTGACACAGCCTATGATTGAACCCGGGGCTGTAGTGACACCTCAAGCACTGCGATGCAGTGCCTTAGAACGCTGCACTACTCTGGAGACCAGCCAATACATTTTCTTAAATAAAATGTCAGTCAATTACACTCAATACTGTACATCACACACACACACACACACACACACACACACACACACACACACACACACACACACACACACACACACACACACACACACACACACACACACACACACACACACACACACACACACACACACACCGAGAATGCGTCCTGTCCCACTCAACACATTTTATCGGCAGCTCCAAGGCCAGTTCCATAGCAGCGGAGAGGTTGTTGCTATGGCAACCGATGCATACGCACATTCAGGTGTGGGTTCTTAGATGGCGTCTACAATATGTGTTGGTGTAACAGATTCACGGGGACATCAGCACTCAGATCCCTTGAGATCTCCTAGTCTGCACGTTACTCTTCTTCGCTGCAGCATAGTAGGCTATGTCAGCTCAGAACATGTTGTTACCAGTTAAAATGAACTGGTGGTGAAGGGAAGACATCCACATGTGTGTTGCATACTTGTCTCTGTGCGTGTGTGTGTGTGTGTGTGTGCGTAAGCCATGGTCTTGTTGTTCTACTCACAGGTGTCTGATTTGAGCATGCTGTTGCTACGGAAGTACTGAGGGTTCTCGATGACGGGGATCTTGGTCATGCCGATGATGACGGCGTCTGGGCCCATCTCAGAGGAGGACGGAGTGTTACTGCCGTTGGACACGTGGTGGAGAGGAGAGGCTGAGTCGTCATCGTTGCTGATCACAGACGATGCACCTGAGAGAGGAGAGAAAGCGAGGGGAGTGGAATTCAGCATGAGAGAAAAGGTAAAAGAGAGGAGAGAGATGAAGAGAAGAAAAGAGAAGAGGTGTTTGAGGAAAATGACGGTGGAAGAAGGAAAGAAACAAATGGAAGGGGAGGCATGTTTTTGTCTTAGCAAAAAAGCACAAAGCTTAATTACATACCAATCACCACACCCGTCCTTGTTCATTGTCAAAGCCCATATCCAAAGCACGCAATATGGGTATAACACATTTTATATGCAACTTTACAACAGGTAATATTCAAATATAGTGAAATAGTACATTTTGAGTGCATTTTGTATTGTTACTGTCTAGGATTTCATCGGTCTCCTCTGATCCACCAACAGAAAAATGGTCTTTAAAGGGGAAATCTGTGTTTCAAACAACAACAAAGCATCCGCCCCTCCACTGTTTCAGTGAACATTTTACATTTTTACATTCAGCTGACGCACTTATCCAGAGTGATTCATTGGAGCAATTAGAGTCAAGTGCCTTGCTCAATGGCACAGACAGACTTTTCACCTAGTCCACTCGGGTATTCAAACCACCAACCTTTCAGTTACTGGCCCAACATTCCTCATCGCAAGGCACTTTCCCCCCTCCCGTAAACATCTAAGGGGTGGGGCTGGAGAAATGTGACCACTCTCAAATGCATTGGCAGCTATGAAAGCCAGATCAGACAGTTGAAATAAGCTCATGCGGCATTTACAGTCAAATTCCTCAAGATCAATGGCTATATATCATCAATTTGAAAGTCTAAAAATGGATTTGGCAATTGTGAATGACCTCTTTAAACTAGCGGAAGTTGAGGAACAAACCTATTTTCCAAAAAAATGTATTCAAATTGCATGTGTGTATCCCCTCAGGGGCGCTGAACGTACAACAGTAGCTTGGGTCATGGTGAGAGAAAGTGCGTTGATAGAGTGCTTTGTGAATGGGGAAAGAGAACGATGGTCTGACGCTGAGCCCGTGCTCATTCCTTTGTTTGTCCATCATTTCTCTGTGGACCAAACTCTTGTTTCTTCTCTGGTTTCCACTTCCCATCCCAAAATAAACAATTAAGCTCTTATTCTCATACACACAGTCTCAATCTCTAAACACGAACACATACACACGCCCTACACGCACCTACACTCGTGCACGCGCACACACACACACCACAGTGTTGTTTTTGGAGCAGTGGAGTCATGGAAGTGGTGCATTCCTAAGGAGGAGGAGGCAATGGAAAAGGACAGAGAAACAAAGAGGGATTGTCTCTCAGCAGGCTTATAAGGTTGTGTGTGTGTGTTTGTATGTCTGTGTGCTAGTATGTGTGTGTGTGTGTGTGTGTGTGTGTGTGTGTGTGTGTGTGTGTGTGTGTGTGTGTGTGTGTGTGTGTGTGTGTGTGTGTGTGTGTGTGTGTGTGTGTGTGTGTGTGTGTGTGTGTGTATGCCTCCATGCGTGCACCCTGATCATCGGATTGTGGTGAAACATGACTGGTATGTTTCTACAAGTCAAAGCACAGGTCCGTCGACAATAGTAGATGCATTATGGAAACAGGACACAACCTAAGCCCTGGCGCATGACAGAGGCACTCATGAAAAGCATTGTAGCGACCCGTACCAAGGTAATAACGAGGTAGTTCCCTCACGAAGGTTAAGCCTAGTGGAGCAGTGGTTAGCAAGTTAACCATCCCGTAGTGGGACGATTTACCCTAATTCATACTGACTAGGGCCAGGAGTTTTTCCTCACCACGACATCTGACCAGGAAAAACTCTACAGGGGTCTTAGTTTAGGACTTAAGGTGAGCCTCGCCTCCTGGTGGTTTGAGAATTCCAACTAAACTTTACGATCTCACAACACCGGATCTCTTTCATCCAGCCTTTCTTTACTGGGCTGCCGTGGCTTCTCTCTGCTACTTGAGGTTCAAGCGGAGCGAGAACACTATCGCGCTCTACAGAGGAGCTCTTTCATTCTCCACCGCTAATGTGTTGAGTGGTTTCTCCGCAAACAGGCTTCTCTCTCCCCTGTGGGTGCTCAAATTATGTGCCCCCATTATACCTCCCTCCCAACCGCCGTCCTCAGGAAGAGCCGTGACGCTACCGCATTGTACAGTAGTGGCTGCACTTCAATGCATTGTTGAGACTGGAGAGACGTCCATCTTGGATCTGACTGGACCCCAATGTTCTGGGCAGTGTAAAAAGTGACGTACGTATGGATTTTCTCTGACTGAGAGAAGTGATCCTCCGAGCACGGCTGGTCTAATCAGGTTGACCTGAGGTGCAGACAGCCTGGTAGACGACAGGCAGTTAGGGCATGTACATGACTTACCAGAGACAGTGACGTCCGGCGGCCCACATACACGCCTCTCTGAACCCCACAGAAACACACTCTAGGCCTGCCAAAATAGGAGAGTAATGAACTTCTCCTCGTTCTGTATCTCAATCAAACACCAGATACTACAGTAATTAGAGAGTTATGGTTTCCAGCCATGATATTAGAGTGGGCATGTGCTTAAAAAAACACACACACAGCATCCCAAGCAGGTTATTGTCTCTAAGTGAGTGTGTGTGTGTGTGGGGGGCTCACTTTTAACGAGAGGTCCAGGGTCAGATCATTATAAATGCTATTTAGCCTGGAGAAGGGAGGGGAGGGAGCAGGTCAGTGGGCCGCGGGGAGTCGTTTTGGGGCTGGGGGGTGTAGGTAAAAGCTTAAGTGGGGTCAGGTCCTGACCTAACACCATTAAACAGACAGAGGGGGGTGACTCCATGTTTCTCAAATTTCTAATTTCAAAGTGTTTAAGGTTAAGTTTAGACACCAGCTCCACATTTTTTTAAGGTTAGGGTTAAGTTCAGGCATTAGCTCCTAATTCTTAAGGTTAGGCATGAACTCTAATTGGTTACGGTAAGGGTTAAGGTTTGGGATAGGCTTTAAACAAATATCTGAAAAACAACTTTCTATTGCTGGATTTGAACATGGAATCAAAGGCAGATGCTCCTAGTGGCCGGTTTCCACATAATTTCCTGACATCCTCAGACATGGATGGACGTTGAATACTGACTTGTATCACTGGTGACCTTGTTGACTATATTGATCTCCTCTGGTTTGCTGGGCGCTCTCCCTTAGACAGACAGACTGACAGCAGCAGAACATTTATTGGACATGGGGGTTAAGGGCTGTTGGGGTTATGGACATGTGGAGTGTATTAAACAGTTTAAAATGGCATCATGTCTATCAGTGTTGTCAAAATGAGGGGAGATGCTGAGATTGAACCCAGGAGGAACTTGTGTTCCTCGTCCACTTCAGACATGCTCATTGCTAACCGGCAGTGATGTCGAGTGACCAGTAAAGTGTCCTGTCACTGTCACCCCTCTGGTCCCCTGACCCCCCCCCAAATCAGCCACCCCAGGGCCCTCCAGCAGGGTAACCCGAGCATGTTGCTCTCTAAATCCACCTCTAACCCCGCTGAACACAGGAAGTGATCTATCGATCTCATGTACACTAAGGAAATTAAGGGTGGAGGGATAGGAGGAGGAGACAAAAAAGTGTACGTAGGAATGAGAGGAGAGGGGGAGAGGGAGATAGAAGGAAGGATACAATTTCATTTACACTGCAATGAAATGACAGGCTCTGAATCCAGCCCTCTCTGTACCTGACAGAGCAGGACCTAGCTGCAGTCAACAGCATGTCAGATTCCTAACCAAACCCCTCCATTTAAAAATAGAGATTTCTCTCTCTCTCTTTCTCTGTCAGTGCTTTTCTATTTTTAATTAAAAAAACACATTCACCTTCTCCTATGCCACTAGGAAACCAGCTCCACTCTTCCCACTCAATACAAGCAAAGGTGACGAGAGAGAAGGAAAAGGAAGGAAAGTGGAGTAGAGTGGAGGGAGGAAGAATAATGAAAAGGGAAGAGAAAGAGAGACAGGCAAAAAAACATACGTTTCCTCCCAATATTGTTTGCCATCCATTGTTTGTCTTGTAAATGAATGTCTGTAAGTGTGGTGGTGCACACTGTAGATTCCCTCATGTGTTTAATGTTGAATGGGCACATTAATACACACATATGCGTGGAATGATGACATTTTGACAATCCAGTCTGAGTGTCAATGAGGGCTTTGAATTGCATCTCTTTCAGCCACTATGTGTGTGTGTGTCATGTCCATGCAGCGCTAATGGCCTGTGTGTGGACGGAGTGTGTGGATGGGCTTCTACAAAACCCAAACACACACTAGAGAGGGGGAGGAAGGACAGAGAGGGTGGACATGAGAAAAATGCATTCACTTTAGTGACTACCAATATACAGTTCCATTTGTGTTTATTGTCAATGAGTGAACCTCAATCAAATTTAAAATAAAATAAAATGAAACATTTATTTAACCAGGAAAAGGCCATTGACACCCAGAGCCCCTTTTTCGAGGAAGACCCCTGGCCAAGAAGGCAGCAACGATCAATAAATTACAGAATTAAACATACAAAAATACAATACAACAACATGATCCAGCCCAAAACAAGCATTTACACTCAACAAACAGAGCAGCACAACGTTGCTTTTTATCAAGCGCATTAATGATGTCGTTTGCCACTGCCGTAGCTGCAGTTGTGTCGCTGTGTCCTGATCTAAAGCCAGACTGAACCCCACTCAGTATGTTCTTTTCAATTAAGACGTTTTTAACTGAGTTCACCAGGGGGATTCATAGACTTTGGCCAGGTTAGGGAGTTTAGAGATGGGACCATAGTTATTAGCATCTGAGGGGTCTCCACCCTTTAGCAGTGGGAGGACATAAGCTGATTTCCAAATGCTGTGTATGAAATTGGTCAAGAGACTCAAGTTGAAAATGTGAGCCACAGGTTCAGTAATAATACCAGCTGCTATCTTTAAGAGGTAAGGGGTCCAGGTTGTCTGGACCTGCATACTTTTTATTCTCCATTGCTTGTTGTGCTTTATAGACCTCCGCACGAGAAACAGGCTCAAAAATGGAAATGGTTCACATGACGGCCTATATCATAGTTTACTGTAACTATATGCCTCTTGGATATGACGTAAAAACACTACAGCAATCAATCCATCATGTATAGCACAACAACCACATAATACACTTACAAGAGGCTCTTGGCTCCAAATAAAAAAAAACTTTAAAGGCCCAGTGCAATCAACAATGTGATTTTCCTGCGTTTTATGAAAGTGATCCTTAATTCGGTCTTATGTAGCGACATTTTTTAAATGTTTTTTATTCAATTTTTTTTATTGGATAAAATGACAGACTACAAAATGGTATATCATACACTGCAGTTAAGGAAGAATGGGAAAGTAATTCTGCTTTGAAAGTTGATAAACTTGTAACCCCACTTTTGAGAAAATGGCCCTTGAATGTATTTCTTTGTCTACACCCATTCAACATCATTCACAACCACTTAAGCCTTAGCCCCACCCATCCCTTTAAGGATTCACATGTGAGGCCATGTGCTAAACAGAGGGAGTAAGGTAGTGTAGTAAACAACCAAAGATTTCAAGACTAAAAGTGGTGAAAGTAGTAGCAAAAAGTAGTAGTAATAATACACTTTATCTAGTCCTTGGACAAAATCCTAATCTGACTTTGGTGCAGGTCATGTTGTTCTTCACATTACCATCTCTGGTAAACACACAATATATCAAATAAAAATCGACGTTTATTTGTCACATGCACAGGATACAGAAGGTGTAAATGGTACAGTTAAATGGTAACTTACATATTTGCATAGTAGAAATATCAAAAATAGAACATGTCCCGATAAAAATATAGTATACATATTAGATTGATGCTTACCCACTTACCCACACGTGTCTAAATTGATGGGTCGTGTGAAAGAAATGCTATAACCAGCCCCCGGCCACATCTAGCTAAATTGATTGGTCCTTATTGTCTAGACATGTACACATGTTCATGAAATACAGTAGATGGCCGTAATCATCCCCATGTAATCATCTGACGAGGCTAAACAATGAACATTAATCCAAACCCATAGCTACACTACGAACGGATTGTCCTAGCTAGCCACCATGCATGAACTGCTGTTGCATGAATCTGCAGGTAGCTAAATCTAACCAACCGGGTTCAATGTTAGCTAGCTAGCTAACATTAGGCTATAACTAGCAATGCAGATGACTATCTGAGATAGAAATAATATTACTACACAGATAATGCACATAACCAATGTTCCCTCTAAGCTTCTCGCAGTAGCCCCGAGACTGCCGTGCAGCTCCCCCTGGACTGCTACGCAGAAATATCAGCTCAGGCAGTGAAGCACGAGATTGAACTTCGCTCAACTTTCTAGAGCAATGGTCACCTACCGGTCCAACGTATTCCTAGGCTATTGCCAAGCATTTCTGTAAAAAAACAACGATAAAGCCTTGGTTTTTTTCTTATTCGTCTCGGGCTGTTGGTTAGGTGCACCCGATTCTGCTGCCCTGTGTGCCTGTAGGCGAACTGTTGCCATTTTGCAAAGGTGGAAAAAATACTTAATTGTGATACTTGAGTAAAAGTAAAGATATCTTAATATAAAATGACTCAAGTAAAAGTGAAAGTAACCCAGTAAAATACTACTTGAGTAAAATATTTAAAATGTACTTAAGTACAGAGGTTGAAAAAGTACTCAATTGTCATCCTTGAGTAAAAGTACAAAGTAAAAGTAAATGCTACACATAAAATTCCTTATATTTGGCAAACCAGATGGCACCATTTCCTGTTTTATTACTTTTTTTGACAGCTAGGGGCAACTCCAACACTCAGACATAATTTACAAAGGAAGCATTTATGTTTAGTGAGTTCACCAGATCAGAGGCCGTATGGATGACCAGGGTTGTTATCATGATAAGCGTGTGAATTGGACTTTTAACTGTCCTGCTAAGCATTCAAAATGTAACTAGTACTTTTGGGTGTCAGGCAAAATGTTTGGAGTAAAAAGTGCATAGTTTTCTTTAGGAATGTAGTGAAGTAAAGGTAAAAGTAGGCAAAAATATAAATAGTCAAATAAAGTACAGATACCCCAAAATACTACGTAAGTAGTACTTTAAAGTATTTCTACTTAAGTAATTTACACCACTGCCATTTTGAACCATTACATGTGTCTGAAGGTACAAGCTCTGCCTTCCCGGCGGGCCCAGAGAGCAAATCAAGTGCACTATAGGACTACCGCTAGCCAATCGGATGGCTCAGAAGGCCGTGTACGCAGTAAGGTAGCGGGTATAAAAGAAAGCTACAGCAAAGTTGATAGTGTGTGATCTCAAAACGTTTAAAACCATGACTAGAGAGAGGCTGTCAACGAATACAACAAAGAGATGCTGTTTAAGATCTTACTCAGCACTGTCAACACTTTGTATTCAACACTTTTATAAGTAATGAATGAGTAGGAACGTGTATCTATAGGCTTGCGCTGTTGTTATTATTAGTGGCTTTTTTAATATTGAGGAATATTTCACTTTCTTTGTTCATAGGGGTAACAACATGAATTTGTGCATGAGGCAGAAATAATTCGCCGCGACTTGAATTTTTCCAGCTGGAAGATGGTGTCCCTTTTTGGTTAGTGGAGGAAAGGGGAGAGCCTAGGGATGTTGAGAGGCGGACCCTAAGTCTGCTGCTTTCTCCCTCTGCTGAGACTGACAATCAGATGCAGGCTCCATCAGTCCATTAAAATTACAATTAAAAGCTAATTATTTAAATGTATGCTCACTCAGCTGTGTTTCACAAGTAATACAACAACGGATCTATTACTGGTGTGATCATACAGCCTATAAAAATTCAATCAAAGCCAAAATGCGGTGATAATGTATTTGGCCTATAGCTTACTGCACAAACCTCATTTGCTACAGTACTGTTTTTAATTGGTTAATGTTGAGCGGTAGATCTCGGCTTGCATTTTGACTCAAAGTGATCTTGACCCAGAAAAGGTTGGTGACCACTGTTCTCGAGTTTTCCCTGTTAAGAATATCAATGTTTCACTTTACTGTGGCAATTGTGATCGAATCAACACAATATTAGGCACTTTCAATGCAACAGGCTTGAATAAGCTAAGTAACTAATAGGCAGAGGGTAGAATAATTTGTCTGATTCTCTGTAATAATGGTATTGGAATAATAACATATTTTATTTTGTAGTGGTTTCTTGATTCAAACAACACAACAACATGTTCAGTCATCTCCTTGTTTGAAGGACAAGTGGATAAACAGGTTAATGTCAAGCCCTACATATATATTTTTTTGCAAAGGTTTCATGAATTGTAGACCTACATTGAACACCACACATTGGCTGCTATTTCCACATTAAAATGTTATGGGATGCATTTTCGGGAATTGTTTTTGATGATAGGCCACTCTGGTAGGTTTACATTATGATCAAATAGCCACAGTAGCCTATATGGCCACTGTTAAAAATGTAACTTAAAGCGGCTACGCGCTGGAAGTTACACAGACTTTTTACAACGTTCAAGTTTGCGCTCAGAAGACCTGAAATGTGCTCTGTGATGGAAAAAAATTGAGGGAATATTGCACGTAACGTTAGCCAGCAAGCTAGAGTTCGCTAGCACGCTAACAGTACTTTTTAACTTGCAATGAAAATGACTTTGACAAAATTAGAAACAAACAGTGAATTCGGAAAGTATTCAGACCCCTTGAATATTTCCACATTTTGTTGCTTTACAGCCTTATTCTAAAATGAATTAAATGTTTTTTCCCCCTCATCAATATACACACAATACCCCATAATGACAAAGCAAAAAAAGTTTTTTAGAAATGTTTTTAAATTTAGAAGAAAAAATGGAAATATCACTCTTTTGACCCTTTACTCGGTACTTTGTTGAAGCACCACTGGCAGCAATTACAGCCACGAGTCTTCTTTGGCATGACGCAAAAAGCTTGGCACACCTGTATTTAGGGAGTTTCTCTCATTCTTCTCTGCAGATCCTCTCACGCTCTGTCAGGTTCAATGGGGAGCGTTGCTGCACAGCTATTTTCAGGTCTCTCCAGAGATGTTTGATCGGGTCCAAGTCTGGCCTCTGGCTAGGCCACTTAAGGACATTCAGAGACTTGTCCTGAAGCCACTCCTGTATTGTCTTGGCAGTGTGCTAAGGGTCGTTGTCCTGTTGTAAGGTGAACCTTCACACCAGTCTGAAGTCCTGAGCACTCTGGAGCAGGTTTTCATCAAGGATCTCAATGTACTTTGCTCTGTTCATCTTTGCCTCGATCCTGACTAGTCTCCCAGTCTCTGCCGCTGAAAAACATCCCCACAGCATGATGCTGCCACCACCATTCACAGTAGGGATGGATTGGCCAGGTTTTGAGCGGTGCCTGGTTTCCTCCAGACGTGACGCTTGGCATTCAGGCCAAAGAGTTCAATCTTGGTTTCATCAGACCAGAGAATCTTGTTTCTCATGGTCTGAGACTCCTTTAGGTGCCTTTTGGCAAACTCCAAGCGGGCTGTCATGTGCCTTTTATTGAGGAGTGGCTTCTGTCTGGCCACTACCATAAAGGCCTGATTGATGGAGTGCTGTAGTTGTCCTTCTGGTTGTCCTTCTGGAAGGTTCTCCCATCTCCACAGAGGAACTGGAGCTCTGTCAGAGTGACCATCTGGTTCTTCGTCACCTCCCTGGCCAAGGCCCTTCTCCCCCGATTTCTCAGTTTGTCCGGGCGGCCAGCTCTAGGAAGAGTCTCGAATGCACTGTATAATATCTGAAAATGTAGCTACACTCTTACCCGTATACATGGATGAATGTTTGTTTGGCCTGTTCTGTCAAGTCACTGCGGTTCACGCTGACTGTGTGCAGAAAGTAGTCCATCACAACCTTTTCCCACTGATCTTGGTCGATAGAGCATGCCAAATTCAGGGCAACAATGTTGTTGAGAGCAGTAGCAACACTTTTGCAGTACTCCATGGCTAACGTTATATCTTTCGAAAAAGCAGTGGTAGCAAGGATTATCTACACATAATCAGCAGCTCATGTTATAGACAGAAGCATTTTACATGGCAGACCAATCAGAACTCATCTCTCGGCATCTCCAGCCCATCCATTATCTCAGCCAATCATGTCTAGTGGGGAGGTTTGTGTCTTTTTCTGTGACTAAACTAACTCAGAATTATCTAGCAAATGTATTCATATTTACAGATGGCATACACGTTTGTTATTAAGGCACATGCAAGTGAATATGTTCCAGAAGGCATTTCTACCCAAAAAAACATATTTTTTTATGTTCAAATGCCTCTTTGTAAAATAATAGTGAAGATATCAAAACTATGCAATAACACAAATGGAATCATGTAGTAACCAAAAAAGTGTTAAAATATATTTTATATTTCAGAATCTTCAAAGTTGCCACCCTTTGCCTTGATGGCAGCTTTGCACACTATTCGCATTCTCTCAACCAGCTTCATGAGGAATGCTTTTCCAACAGTCTTGAAGGAGTTTCCACATATGCTGAGCACTTGTTGGCTGCCATCTCAATTGGGTTGAGGTCGGGTGATTGTGGAGGCCCGGTCATCTGATGCAGCACTCCATCACTCTCCTTCCTAGTCAAATATCCCTTAAAGTCTGGATGTGTTTTGGGTCATTGTCATGTTGAAAAACAAATGATAGTCCCACTAAGCAAAAAACAGATGGGTTGGCGTATGGCTGCAGAATGCTGTGGTAGCCATGTTGGTTAAGTGTGCCTTGAAATCTAAATAAATCACAGACTGTGTTACAGGCAAAGCACCCCCTCACACCTCCTCCTCCATGCTTCCCAGTGGGAACCGCACATGCACGGATCATCCATTCACCTACTTTGTCAGTGATTTATTTAGAATTTATTTAATAGTTTTGATGTCTTCACTATTATTCTACAATGTAGAAAATAGTACAAATAAATAAAACCATTGAATGAGTAGGTGTGTCCAAACTTTTGACTGGTACTGTATTTCCGCACTATGAGGGAATAATACTGTGAAATTGTGAAAATTATGATAGTGTAAGAGCTGTATGAAAACACTGTCTGAAATTTCTGCCTGTTTTGGTGGGATGGAGTTTTGGCCTGCCTGGTGACATCACCAAACGGGAAATTTGTTAATAGACCAATAAGAAAGAGTGTTTAAAACTTCTCTACCAATAACAGCTAGTTTTCAGTTTTCCCCTCCCCACTCAGGTCACCCCAAGACAGTCCTAGCAAAATTCTTCCTTGAGAAATTGCTCTTTGCTAAAAATATATTTTTGTTTCTTTTTGACCATTTTAATTGAAAACAATCACAGTAAGGTACTTAATTGTTACCCAAAAAATAATTTGATATTGAGATAAAAACATCTGCATTAGACCTTTAAGATGCACTTCCAGTTTAATAAATGTTAATACAGTATTTATTTTCCTCATTGTTAGAATGACTATCTAATTTCTCTTAAAAAATATATAGCACTGAAATAAGTACAAATATGTGCAAAACATGTTGATATACTATATGTCCTGGTAACAGAAGGTTAATGGCTTATGAAAACCTGTGTTTTATTTTCCTATGGAAGTGTAACCCTGTGTATCTGTATCTCATGGAAGCTGTCTGATAAATGTGTCTCAACAGTGACCCTGTGTAAGATCATCAATTAAATACACCAAACCTGACCTACATTTGAACTGAGTGTGTGTGTGTGTGTGTGTGTGTGTGTGTGTGTGTGTGTGTGTGTGTGTGTGTGTGTGTGTGTGTGTGTGTGTGTGTGTGTGTGTGTGTGTGTGTGTGTGTGTGTGTGTGTGTTGTGTGCATTTGACCTATTTGTGTAAATTTAAAGTAATGTGTAAGTTCACATGTTAGCATGTGGAGATGCATGTGTGATTGTGTGTCTTTTCTATGTTTGTAAATGTGTTAAGTAGTATCTGCATGTACAAAGTATGTGTGTGTGTTGTGTGTATATGTCTGTCTGACGCAGAGTTGGAGTGCTGGGGGAATTATACTGTGATGATTAATTTAACACAGCCTTCCAGAGGTGTGTGTTTAATACATGAGATCTCAGCACAGAGTGCTGAGACAGAGTTAGGTCGAGTGTGTCTGGGCACTAACATATATCTCACTATGGCCTTACCTGAACACCTACCCCATTAACCCACTCTAAATTCCTTGGACAGACTCCTCTGTAGATGGTGATGAAAGTGGTGCTGGAGGAGAGAGCCTAGTGTTATCTAGTATAGAGTCTGGATTTTCTGGTGTGTGTGTTGGGGGTAGACAGTGTTCTGGATTAATTGTGCGTGTGTGTGTTTGTTTGTGCGTGTGTGTGTGTGTGGGGGGCAGATGTAGGTTAATGGCCGTCTTATCTCGGCCCCTCTGCTCTGCATTATTCATCTACAGAGAGGCTTTCAGGGTCTCACCACCGGACCTCCTGCTGATTGGATGGCCGGCTCCTCTACTGGGCCTATAGCTCACCTTCACTGTGCCGTGTACACCTCAACCGCCACACTCTATTTACATGACACCATCCTGCTAGTTGTCTGTTCCACCTGTTGTTTTTGTCTGTCTGATTGTCTGTCTGTGTTTGTGAGTCCGTCTCTCCTAGCGCCCAACCACCTCCACTGGAACATTATGAAATAACACAAAGCCTGAAGAAAAACACAGATCAAACGAATAAAATGAGCAGCAACATAAAAGACAATGGTGAAATCATAATAAAACCAATGATATATAAAGCATATGTGATTAGAAATAATATATTAAAATCATATCTACATGTAAAACATCCCCCAATAGTAGAAAGTAGGTCCCAGTTGCTGGTAAGACAGTGGTGCTTAGTATAGTTAGTGGGATCAACAGCATTGAGTGGTGGGTTAAGGTTGATTAGTGAATTAGTCGTACAGTGCAAGGGCAGGTGTACAAAACATTAACACCAGCTCTTTCCCATGACATAGACTGACCAGGTGAATCCAGGTCAAAGCTATATCCACTTCAATCAATGTAGATGAAGGGGAGGAGACAGATTAAAGAAGGATTTTAAGCCCTGAGACAATTGGAGACATGGATTGTGCATGTGTGCCATTCGGAGGGTGAATGGGCAAGACAAAATATGTAAGTGCCTCTGAACGTGGTATGGTAGTAGGTTTCAGGCGCACCAGTTTGTGTCAAGAACTGCAATGCTGCTGTGTTTTTCAGGCTCAACAGTTTCCCATGTTTATCAAGAATGGTCCACCATCCAAAGCACATCCAGCCAACTTGACACAACTCTGGAAAGCATTGGAGTCAACATGGGCCAGCATCCCCGTGGAACGCTTTCGACACCTTGTAGACTACATGCCCTGACGAATTGAGGCTGTTCTGAGGGCAAAAGGGGGAGGGGGTGCAACGCAATATTAGGAAGGTGTTCTTAATGTTTTGTACACTCAGTGTATATACAGTCGTGGTCAAATGTTTTGAGAATGACACAAATATTAATTTTCACAAAGTCTGCTGCCTCAGTTTGTATGATGGCAATTTGGATATACTCCAGAATGTTATGAAGAGTGATCAGATGAATTGCAAAGTCCCTCTTTGCCACGCAAATGAACTGAATCCCCCAAAAACATTTCCCCTGCATTTCAGCCCTACCACACAAGGACCAGCTGACATCATGTCAGTGATTCTCTCGTTAACACAGGTGTGAGTGTTGACGAGGACAAGGCTGGAGATCACTCTGTCATTCTGATTGAGTTTGAATAACAGACTGGAAGCTTAAAAAGGAGGGTGGTGCTTGGAATAATTGTTCTTCCTCTGCCAACCATGAATACCTGCAAGGAAACACGTGCCGTCATCATTGCTTTGCACAAAAAGGGCTTCACAGGCAAAGGTATTGCTGCCAGTAAGATTGCACCTAAATCAACCATTTATCGGATCATCAAGAACTTCAAGGAGAGCGGTTCAATTGTTGTGAAGAAGGCTTCAGGGCGCCCAAGAAAGTCCAGCAAGCGCCAGGACCGTCTTCTAAAGTTGATACAGCTGCGGGATCGGGGCAGCACCAGTACAGAGCTTGCTCAGGAATGGCAGCAGGCAGGTGTGAGTGCATCTGCACGCACAGTGAGGCGAAGACTTTTGGAGGATGGCCTGGTGTCAAGAAGGGCAGCAAAGAACCACTTCTCTCCAGGAAAAACATCTGGGACAGACTGATATTCTGCAAAAGGTACAGGGATTGGACTGCTGAGGACTGGGGTAAAGTCATTTTCTCTGATGAATCCCCTTTCCGATTGTTTGGAGCATCTGGAAAAAATCTGGATGAAGACAAGGTGAGCGCTACCATCAGTCCTGTGTCATGCCAACAGTAAAGCATCCTGAGACCATTCATGTGTGGGGTTGCATCTCAGCCAAGGGAGTGGACTCACTCACAATATTGCCTAAGAACACAGCCATGAATAAAGAATAGTACCAACACATCCTCCGAGAGCAACGTCTCCCAACCAACCAGGAACAGTTTGGTGACAAACAATGCCTTTTCCAGCATGATAGAGCACCTTGCCATAAGGCAAAAGTGATAACTAAGTGGCTCGGGGAACAAAACATCGATATTTTGGGTCCATGGCAAGGAAACTCCCCAGACCTTAATCCCATTGAGAACTTGTGGTCAATCCTCAAGAGGCGGATGGACAAACAAAACCCCACAAATTCTGACAAACTCCAAGCATTGATTATGCAAGAATGGGCTGCCATCAGTCAGGATGTGGACCAGAAGTTAATTCACAGCATGCCGAGGCATGCATCACACGATGCAAAATATTTCAGTATTTTGCAAGTTATATATCTTTAAAACTTGATTTCTGACATGCAACACATTTTAGGACTATATCAACAATGGACTAATGGATCAAATTCCAAAAGATAGTTTTTAAGTGGAATTGTCCTTTAGCCACAATAGATAAAGGGACAACTGTGTCCTCACAACCCCTAAAGAAAAGTCACACAACAGTTGTCCCCTGGTTTGTTATTAGAAATTAAACAGAGTGGCAGGAGGAGTGGCAGGAGCTGACACAGATTCTTATTAGAATTTTCCATCTGCCTGGGAATGGAGGAGTGGCGGAGTGGAAGGTGAGTATCGAGCCAAAAACAATACCCTAATCGCCATCAGGTTGATAACTGGAACAGTAAGGAGGGATTGGAATGTGTCTTGGACAGACACGCCATGGGAGAGAACAGCAGTTGCTCCACACCTCACACAAAGATGTTACACAACCTAGGTGTCTGAACCGCATCTCCTGGTAATCACTTTCTAGCCATGGCCCTTCCTTGCCAACTTGCCTCACCTGTATACAACTCCACTGATCATATGTGTGTTTGCATGTGATTGTATGCCCGTATGAATGTGTGGTGTGTGTGAACATTAAGGTGTGTGTGTGCATGCACGACAGTGTGCGTCAAATAAAATTTGATATGTCACGTGCTTCGTAAACAACAGGTGTAGATTAACAGTGAAATGCTTACTTGGTCCCTTCCCAACATTGCAAAGAGAAAAATATACAATGCAACAATGCAAAACGTTATGTTTGGCATAAAAGCAACACAGCTCATCACCCTGAACACACCATCCCCACTGTCAAACATGGTGGTGGCAGCATCATGGTTTGGGCCTGCTTTTCTTCAGCAGGGACAGGGAAGACGGTTCAAATTGATGGGAAGATGGATGGAGCCAAATACAGGACCATTCTGGAAGAAAACCTGATGGAGTCTGCAAAAGACCTGAGACTGGGATGGAGATTTGTCTTCCAACAAGACAATGATCCAAAACATAAAGCAAAATCTACAATGGAATGGTTCAAAAATAAACATATCCAGGTGTTAGAATGGCCAAGTCAAAGTCCAGACCTGAATCCAATCGAGAATCTGTGGAAATAACTGAAAACTGCTGTTCACAAATGCTCTCCATCCAACCTTACTGAGCTCGAGCTGTTTTGCAAGGAGGAATGGGAAAAATTTTCAGTCTCTCGATGTGCAAAACTGATAGAGACATACCCCAAGCGACTTACAGCTGTAATCGCAGCAAAAGGTGGCGCTACAAAGTATTAACTTAAGGGGGCTCAATAATTTTGCACGCCCAATTTTTCAGTTTTTGATTTGTTAAAAAAGTTTGAAATATCCAATAAATGTCGTTCCACTTCATGATTGTGTCCCACTTGTTGTTGATTCTCCCCAAAAAAATACAGTTTTATATCTTTATGTTTGAAGCCTGAAATGTGGCAAAAGGTCGCAAAGTTCAAGGGGGCCAAATACTTTCGCATGGCACTGTAATTAATTTCTTTAAAAATAAAGTACTCGAGCCGGTGTAACTGCTAAACTGCTTGCTGACTGTTCACTGTACTGCATGATTGTAGTGGGTTTACTTACACGTTAGTTCTAGTAGCTGTGTTGATAAGCTATGACGTTAGCTAATATGGTGACATTAACGATGTAGGCTATGTGTAGCGGTTAGGGGTTATGATATGAAGGTTTGGCTTGGAAAGGTTTTTTAGCCTGGTCACAGATAGCTGATGTGTTGTTCACTGAAGTCCACAAGCGGAGGGAAAAGTTTAGAGGATGAAAGATGTGGAACTATCAGACCAAAATAAACTTTCTGAGGGACAGGGAGAAAGGACGGCCGGTCCATTCAATTCGTCTAGGACCTGTCTGCTAGGTTGAGAGAGAAACTCAAGGAATACATTTCCCGATTAGACAGTCAGTGGAGGAAAAGAGGATCAAGTCTCACCTCAGCTTCCCGGCAGTGCTGTGGGTGTGGAGGGGAGCGCAGAGGATAGAGTTCACAAGCACGGATGAAGCCCCAAACAAGCTACAAGCTTGGCTTGGGACAAGCTTGGCTTGGATGGGTAAGGATGGGAGGTTGGGGCAAACTTGGCTTGGGTGGTGTAAAGGGGGTGCAATCTGGGAGGGGGAGGTGGAGAGTGATGGGTTTGGCTTGGGAGAGAGTGAAGGAAGGAAGGATTGAACTATACTACAATGTCATCTGACTTGCGAAACCTACTTTAAAATGAAAAAGTGTTCTGGACAGATTAGGAGAGAGTGTTGAGTCATTATTATTCTGTTTGTCATTATAGCTAAGATTCAATGGCGTTATTGGTGAGAGTGGAGAGGGGCTCTATCCGAGGGATTGGGACAGGGTGACTGGGAGGGCATCAGACACTTCTCAGAAGTATGTGTGGGGCCTCTAATCATCTCATGTCAGTCTCTTGGTGGACCCACTCTCCCTTTTAATTTACAAGGTAATACAAACTGACCACAGTACCTAAGTGGCAGTCTTTCTCCAATGACATAATCCACAGACTGTTGGTACATTAGGAGAGGAGTAGGAGCTTAAAAGCCCTAAAAACGCACAGTTCCTCAAAGTACAAAGAAGTACTTTGCTTTATGTTTTTTTGTGTGTTCTCTGTTAAATGTCCACTCAGCCCACATGCTCACACGTTCTATATATATACTGTAAACATTAACTAGGTGTTCATACGGTGAATCTCCCATTTTATAATGTTGAATATTACCTTACATGTTACAAAATACACATTGATTTAATTGTACTGTGCATTCGGAAATTCTTCAGACCCCTTGACTCTTTCCACATTTTGTTATGTTACAATTACTCAAAGGTATTAAATCATTTTTTCCCCTCTCATCAAACGACATACAATACCTCATGACAAAACAACCACAGCTTTTCAGAAATTCAGACCCTTTACTCAGTCCTTTGTTGAAGCACCTTTGGCAGTGGTTACAACCTTCAGTCTTCTTGGGTATGATGCTACAAGCTTGGCACACGTGCATTTGGGGAGTTTCTCCCACTCTTTTCTGCAGATCCTCTCAAGCGCTGTTTTCATCATGGATCTCTCTGTACTTTTCTCTGTTAATCTTTCCCTCGATCCTGGCTAATCTCCCAGTCCCTGTCGTTGAAATGCATCCCCACAGCATGATGCTGCCACCACCATGCTTCACCGTAGGAATGGTGCCTGGTTTCCTCCAGACGTGACGCTAGGCATTCAGGCCAAAGAATTCAATCTTGGTTTCATCAGACCAGAGAATCTTGTTTCTCATGATCTGAGAGTCTTTAGGTGCCTTTTGGCAAACTCCAAGCGGGCTGTCATGTATCCTTTACAGAGGAGTGGATTTTGTCTGGCCACTCTACAATAAAGGACTGATTGGTGGAATGTTGCAGAGATGGTTGTCCTTCTGGAAGTTTCCCCCCATCTCCACAGACAAACTCTGGAGCTCTGTCAGAGTGAACATCGGGTTCTTGGTCACCTCCCTGACCAAGGCCCTTCTCCCCCAATTGCTCAGTTTAGCCGGGTGACGAGCTTTAGGAACAGTCTTGGTGGTTCCAAACTCCTTCCATTTATGAATGACGGAGGCTACTGTGTTTTTGGGAACCTTCAATGCTGCAGAATTGTTTTGGTGCCCTTCCCCAGATCTGTGCCTCGACACAATCCTGTCTCGGAGCTCTGCGGACAATTCCCTTGACCTCATGGCTTGGTTTTTGATCGGACATGCACTGTCAACTGTGGGACCTTATATAGACAGTTGTGTACCTTCCCAAATAATGTCCAATCAATTGAATTTACCACATGTTGACTCCAATAAAGTTGTAGAAACATCTCAAGGATGATCAATGGAAACAGGATGCACCTGAGCTTAATTTCTCATAGCAAAGGGTCTGAACAGGTATTTCATATATTTTTTATTATAAATTTGCAAGCAGATTCTAAAAACCTGTTTTCGCTTTGTCATTATGGGGTATTGAAAAAATAAAACATATTTAATCCATTTCAGATTAAGGCTGTAACGTAACAAAATTCTGGAAAAAGTCAAGGGGTCTGAATACTTTCCGAATGCACTGTATGTCCCACAGGGGCAAATCTGGTGTTTTTAGATAGAATTCAAGCTATATTAGATCAGATCCAGACAATAACTATTATTTTAGCAGGCGACCTAAATCATATATTAGATAAGATTGACAGAAGTAGCATTTAAAAAGCAATCTCAAGGAGCCTCCAAAGATGATGAAAAATGTCAAATTTAAAAAATAATTTACAGGACACCTGGAGATTACTATTTTTAAATGTACAAAACAATTTACTGGGTTTAAAAATCCATGACGTAGTGACATCGAATCATTCTCCGGTATAATGCTTAATTACACCAAGAATTCACTATGTCATGTGACAGAATATAGAGAATGAAAAGTATCTTCAAGACCCCAAATTTATTAAAATGGGAAAATGGGAAAATAAATGGGAAGAAATGTCAACATTAAACATGTAGACATAGGTGACAGAGAAAAGCCAACAACAGATATAATTTGGGATGTTTTTAAGACGTACATTAGGGGAATGATAATCTCATACATGGAAAAAGTTATATCTGAGTTAGGAATTAAAAGTAAAGTAAAATGAATCAGTCTCTTGGAAAAAGCCAACAAAAATCATTACAAGGTAAAGAAGAAAACAACATATATTTTTGACTTATGCAGGAATATGATATTTTACTTTCAAGAGAGACAACAACTACAGGTTAAACTACAAATAAAGCACACAACATAATGGCAAATAAACCTGGTAAAAATATTGCAGCCCTCAAAAAGCAAATACACGCCAAACCAATTGTAATTTTCAAATTAATTAGAAACAACAATGCGATTAATGGCAATTTTAAAAGCTTCTTTGAAAATCGATATGGATCTGAATAAACAATAGTGGGACTGATCCTACAGCCTTCTTAGACCCAACAACCCTGAAGCAATTATCAGCAGATCACTTAAAACAGAGATCACCCAAAACTAAATATCAGACACTGTTAAAACTTTCACGGGGAGAAAAGCCCCAGGAACGGACGGCTTTCCCATAGAACTCGAATGAAAATTTTGGGAGAAAGTAGCGCCCTTATTTACACAAATGACAACACACGTTACTAAATTCAGTGCTTCCTAGTTCCATGTATCAAACAGTTATTTCAGTTATATTAAAACCAATCAAATCTGGAGAGTCACCAGCTGATTACCGACCCATAAGTTGAATACATTGTGACAAGAACACAACAAAGCTCATAAGCAATAGAATGACAAAAGTTTTACCGAAAAATAGAAAGCAGCTGGAAGGAGCTGAAAGGAGCTGGAAAGGAGTGAAAGGAGTCCGTGCTAAACTAAGAGGGTCAATGCAGATAGTCCGGCGGGTGAGTGCGAGTGTGTGTGTGATGGTGATTCACTCTTTGAACTTGGCCGGCGATAATGATTCATATTTGGAGCAGGGCTGGTTATGACATGTGTATCCGTGGCAACAGCATGCAGTGGGCTTCTGGGGCCATCCCCCTCCTGTCTCTTATTGCAGTCCTCCTGAAAACTACAATTCCACTCAACACTGTTCAACACCACTCAATACATTCAATAGAACTCAACACTACTGTACCCCTGCCACACAATTTAGAAACACCAGACCCTGATCAGCACCACGACACTGAATACTGTGATACTCACGCAACAAAGATTAGAACACTATATATACAAAACTATGTGGACATCCCTTGAAATTAGTGGATTCAGCTATTTCAGTCACACCCGTTGCTGACAGGTGTATAAAATTGAGCACACAGCCATGCAATCTCCAGAGACAAACATTGGCAGTAGAATGTCCTTACTGAAGAGCTCAGTGACTTTTAATGTGGCACAGTCATAGGATGCAACCTTTCCAACAAGTCAGTTTGTCAAATTTCTACCTTGCTAGAGCTGCCCCGGTCAACTGTAAGTGCTGTTGTTGTGATGTGGAAAAATCTAGTAGCAACAACGGCTCAGCCGCGAAGTGGTAGGCCACACAAACCCACAGAACAAGACGGCCGAGTGCTAAAGCGAGCAGCGCGTAAAAATCATCTGCAACACTCACTACCGAGTTCCAAACTGCCTCTGGAAGCAACGTCAGCACAATAATTATTAGTCGGGAGCTTCATGAAATGGAAAGTCTGGAGCAGTGGAAACTCATTCTCTGGAGTGATGAATCACGTTTCACCATCTGGCAGTCCGACGGACAAACCTGGAATTGGTGGATGCCAGGAGAATGCTACCTGCCCCAATGCATAGTGTCAGCTGTAAAGTTGGAGGAGGAATACTTGTCTGGGGCTGTTTATCATGGTTCGAGCTTGGCCCCTTAGTTCCAGTGAAGGGAAATCTTAATGCTACAGCTCACAATGACATTCTAGACGATTCTGTGCTTCCAACTTTGTGGCAACGGTTTGGGGAAAGCCTTTTCCTGTTTCAGCATGACAATGGCCCCGTGCACAAAGTTAGGCACATACAGAAATGGTGTGTTGAGATCAGTGTGGAAGAACTTGACTGGCCTGCACAGAGCTCTGACCTCAACCACATTGAACACCTTTGGGATGAATTGGAATGCCGACTGAGAGCCAGGCCTAATCGCCCAACATCAGTGCCCGACCTCACTTATGCTCTTGTGACTGATTGGAAGCAAGTCCCCGCAGCAACGTTCCAACATCTAGTGGAAAGCCTTCCCAGAAAAGTGTTCGACGTTCGATGTTCGACGAGCAGATGTCCACATACTTTTGGTCATGTAATGCATTTTAGTACACTCAATTGATAGACATCTGTCGCAGGTCTACAACTTAATATTCAGCACTACCTTCCCTAAATGCTACTAACTGCAGCTGATTTCTCCCCGCTACTGAAAACTCAATAGTCAGCCATGCCATTCCCAGCAGTCCTGCTTTAGGCCTCCTGCACATAGAGGAGCAATGATCTGCTGAGCCCTATAACTCAGGAGCATGTGTGACACACGCACACACACGGACACACACACACACACACACACACACACACACACACACACACACACACACATACATACATACATACATACATACATACATACATACATACATACATACATACATACATACATACATACATACATACATACATACATACATACATACATACATAGACACACACACACACACACACACACACACACACACACACACACACACACACACACACACACACACACACACACACACACACACACACACGCACACATACACACGCACACACACAAACACACAAACACACACACACACACACTGAGCGCCTGAACAAGTCTGCTGACCTTAGCGAAACAGTGTGATGGAAAGGGATAAGATTCGATAGGCCATGAGAGAGGAATCTGCTTGCGACAGACAGGCCTGCAATCAGTCGATCAATAAGCTCTATCTGGTATAGTGCTGATCCCAATTGATCAATATTCAAGTTTCAAGTTTCATTAGTCGTATGTACGGGATACACATGGTGTACACAGTCTAACGAAGTGCTGACTTGCAGGTTCCTTCTCGACAATGCAACAACAACAAGAAATGATAAAAGACAAGGATATGAACATAAAGTAAATGGCTCAATAAAATAGAATAAACATTAAAGCATAATACGGGAAGGCGCAATTTATAGTCCAATATTTACAAGTGTTTTGGGGAAGGGAGATTGGGTGCCAAGTGTTTAAATTGTGCAGTGTTTAGCAATCATAATAAGAGTCTGGTATCAGCAGTTGTGATGTGTCTGTAGTGTGCGTGTGGGTGGGTGCGTGCATGCGTGCGTGCATGCGCATGTGTGTGTGTGTGTATGTGTGTGTGTGTGTGTGTGTGTGTGTGTGTGTGTGTGTGTGTGTGTGTGTGTGTGTGTGTGTGTGTGTGTGTGTGTGTGTGTGTGTGTGTGTGTGTGTGTCTGCGTGTGTTAAAGCGTGGAGAGTCAGTGCAGGTGGTCAGTTCAAGTGTTCAGCAGTCTGACAACTTGTTCATCATGCTCCGTCACCGTCTGCTCGACGGTAAGGGAGTCAGCAGCACATGGCTGGGGCTGGTGAGGTCTTTGATGATACTGTTGGCCTTCCTCAGGCACCGATTTGAGTAGGTGTCCTGGATGGGTGGGCGCACGGTGATGTACTGGGCCGTCTTCACCACCTACTGGAGGGCCTTGCGGTCGTGGATGAAACAAATCCGGTAACAGGCCGTGATGCAACCGATCAGACGCTCTCGATGGTGCAGCGGCAGAATTTGGAGAGTACCCGGGATGGAATGCTGAATTTCTTCAGCCGCCTCATGGAAGTTACGCCCTCTCGACAAGAGTGGTGGTGTTTTTGGTCCATGTCAAGACCTTGGTAATGTGGGGCCGACGAACTTAAAACTGCTTACTCTCTACTGCAGACCCGTTGATGTGGATCGGACATGTTCCCTCAGCAATCAACTCCTTTGTTTAGCTCTTTTCTGCAGTTGTGCAGTTCCAAATCTCCCAGCCCAGTGCTCTGTACAGAGTTGTGACTGCACAGAAACATTGTGGTGGTGAATTAGAGCTGGACAGAGTAGTACCTCAGAGCAACATGATACGCAGCCGTTCCATAAATACAAAACAAATGAACATGGACTGAATTATTGGACATTTATAATGCTGCCAACATGATCAAGGTCCAACATAAACATTGGCGCAAAGAACAACTTGTTCAGGGAAAGCAGGAGTAGTGAGTAAAAACTCAGGATGTCATAGGGCCAGGAGTTTTTCCTCCCCGTGTGGCCTGAGCAGAAAAAACTGTTCTAGCAATTTGAATAGAAGGTTGTCACTAGGCCATGTAGTAAACCTCAAACACACTCAGCAACAGCGAGACATTTCCTGTTGCTATGGGACAGGAACGAGACCTGCTGTTTCCTGTCCAGCCGGCACCTCTCTCACACACACACATTGACCTCTGACCTCTCAACTGGGCACTTTATCTGTGATTGACCGAGGATAGATGAGTGACGTCCAACTCCCACAGACTGTCACAAAAGCATTCCACACACATCTCCAGCACTCAGGGGGAACAGTGTGTGTGTGTGTGTGTGTGTGTGTGTGTGTGTGTGTGTGTGTGTGTGTGTGTGTGTGTGTGTGTGTGTGTGTGTGTGTGTGTGTGTGTGTGTGTGTGTGTGTGTGTGTGTGTGTGTGTGTGTGTGTGTGTGCGTGCGTGCCTGCATCATGCTTGCATCCTACCAGGTATTGAGCCATTATTGTATGGAACTCCCTTCCATCTCATAATGCTCAAATGAACAGCAAACCTGGTTTCAAAAAACAGATGAAGCAACACCTCACGGCACAACGCCTCGCCCCTATTTGACCCAGATAGTTTGTGTGTATGTATTGACATGTAGGCTACGTGTGCCATTTTTAAATGGATGTAGTTCTGTCCTTGAGCTACTCTTGTCTATTAATGTTCTTTATTAAATCATGTTTCACAACTTGTGTGGACCCCAGGAAGAGTAGCTGCCGCTTTCGCAACAGCTAATGGGGATCCTAATAAAATACCACATACCAAATACCCAGGCCTTCTCCCTTACCTCAAGATTGATTGCCCATTAAGCTAAAGCTTCTGGTCTTTGGCAAGGTTACTCATTGCCGTTGTGCCTGTGAAGTTCCTCCACTACATGTGCTTGTGGCCCTCTGAAGACGTCTGGAACTCAGAATGGGCCCCATTCTGTACAAATCCCATTCCCCACAGGGGTAGTGCAAGGTGTGAGGTAGGTCCATGAGGGCAGGCATTTGATAATTGAACGGGGCCTAAGTGTGCTCTGCATGAGGAGGAGAACACATAGAGTGAGCTCTATAGAGTACGATCAGAGATACTTCTGACCTTGAGAGAAATGTATTGATCGTCCGGCACTGTTCCTATTGATTGTCCGGCACTCTTCCAAACACAGAGAAAACTGATACCTGCCCTCCTGAATCATTGATAAGCATACAGAAGTGCTCTCTCCCTCTCTCACTCTCTCGTCCTCTCTTTTTTTCCATTCCAGAGGAAGTTCAAACAGGTTTGGGTCTGTTTTGTCATGAAACAACATATTTGTAAAGACCAATTCTAAGTTTTCAGACAGATGATCTAATTTAAATGTATTTTGGCAAACAAACAGATCTAGAAAGGACATTTCACCAATACCTGACAATGGCTTTTCTCTGACGACCATCACAGATCTTTTTCTTAGGACTTATTCTATCTTTACAGACACAACCTTTTCTGAGTTGGTAACATAGACATCTGACTCCTTAACACTCTGGACACGCACACATTCATATTGACTCTCACAAACTGTAAAATACAATAACAACCTAAATCTACACACACATAGGCAGTATAGAGTAAAAGACAGTGTCTCCGATCCTTACTGTACGCCATGTCTTATTTATAACAGAAGAGCAGCTGCAGGATGATATGAAAAATGCATGCAACCATGTACACCTGTGTCGTGTGTGTGTGTGTGTGTGTGTGTGTGTGTGTGTGTGTGTGTGTGTGTGTGTGTGTGTGTGTGTGTGTGTGTGTGTGTGTGTGTGTGTGTGTGTGTGTGTGTGTGTGTGTGTGTGTGTGCGTGCGTGCGTGCTTGTATGTGTGTATGTGTGTGTGCTGAGGTGTCTAAAGAACAGGGCTCACTACGTTCTCTTCAAACCTTTTGTATCGCACACACTTGTACATCCATACTGTCCTATGTGTGTGTGTGTGTCTAAAAGTGAAAGTGTTTGCTTTTAGTGTGGATCATGCTTTTGAGTGACAGTAGTGTCACTTCCTCCATCAGAAAGGAAAGGATAGGAAATGTAGTGAGGCGCAAGAGACTCGAGGTGAACATCTGTGTGGGCGACGCTGAAACTCCAGCTAACTCCCTACGAAGATGCGCATGCGCGCACACAAATGCAGACAGACATTTATGCACACATATTGTACACGTATGCACGTATGCACTGCGAGGGAAGGCGCTGAGAGGGAGGAGAGCAATCGACAGCCTCCAGTGGAACCTCATCCTCCACTTCCGCAGAAGAAAGGAGACACCACCACTGTCCCTTTACAGCTTTCTTTCACACCTGTCACCCTCAGAGGGGCAATAAACCAATCAGTGTCGAAATAACAGGCTATACTGAGGCAGCTGTGGTCTTCCCAGACTCCTACATAGACTATCTTATCAAAAACACACACACTCATACACACTCAGGTCAGGATTCAATCCATTGCAGAGAGAGGATTTCAGGATAGTGCTTTCAAAAGTGCTTTTAGAAAGCCATAGTCACACTTTGATCCTCATATCATTTTCCAGTTTGGTTCAGTATTAGTACAAACTAAGAGATTTGAGTGAGAGTGAGTTGACCCCTCCACTGTTTCTGCTCATGTCGGTTAGTATCGAAATCCTCTTAGGTAAGTTGGATAACAACTCGCGTTAGACAACAACAGCATCAGTAAAGACAGAGGTGGGCCACAGTTTTCTTCCCTTTTGGGATGCGCAATAAAGATTTGCGGGATGATTAGTGTGGAACAAGACACAATGAGACATTGAGACGGATCACTGACATCCACATGCATGTTATTCACCAGCAACATCTGAGTACCTCTTTACCACCATTCAGACCCCACCCTATGCTTTTATCCCAAATGGCACCCTACATCCTACGCAGTGCCAGTGCCAAGAGAAGTGCACTATTTAGGGAACAGGCTGCCATTTCAGATTTGAGAGAAAGCCCCGGTCTTTTCCATGCTAGCGATTGACATTGGTTACAGTAGTTTACAGTGTAAAGGGACTTACTGTACCTTTGATTCCAAACTTTGAGTTCCCCCCGAATTTTAGGATGACCAGCATCAAGAGGAAACCCGTGAAGGCTACTGCTGCAATCCCTACGACCACGTACACCTGAGGGAATGACACAGCTGTTGAGCTAGGACCACCACTGCTCAGTCTGAAGCACATTGTGCCGCAGTGTGTAGCCTACTAGCACCGAGACACATGACACCAACCATATAGAAACAGGACATATAAATGTCTAAAACTTAAACATACTGTCAACTATAAACACACTATATGGTACTGTTAATAACAATAGTCCCGGTTAAACATACCACATTAAAACATAGGATATACTGTAAACACAAATGTTTAGCTCCCACAACAGCACTGCTCCCAGAACAGTTCTAAGGCTCACACAAAACACAAAACACAGCACAAGTGCGCAACGAGGTGCCTTGGAGTGTGACTTACAGCCACTCTGTCTTCCGGTGGATCTAGAGGTGTATCGTCTGTTTTCAAAGAGAAGAGAAGAGAAGAGAAGAGAAGACAGCAGATGCTAAAGTATCCCTCATTTCAAAAGTCGTTGATCAAATATGTCTGTCCGTGTGGGTAGCACGTTAGTTGAAGGGGTGCCTACATAAGGACTTAATAAGAATATTTTGTATTATGGCTTGCGGTTGTTGGCATAAACATTGCTGTTCACGAATGCAGTATGTATGGGTTGGGTTATGAAGTCCTCATGAAGGTACCCTTTCAAGTAAAGTGTTCCCTCTATGAGTGTGTCAGAGTGACATAGGCCTGTGTGCTTTGAAAGCACCGCTGTGTGAATAGGTCATGTGAAGGGACAGTGACTATACCTGTAGTTGGGTCTGTGGTGCCCAGAGACAGTGTGACACGAGGAGAGGAAAGAGAAAAGAAAGTACTAACACTTTATGAGACAAAACGCAAAGCTCAGTAATCAGTTCCCAAAGCATTTCTCAAGTCAATAATCCTCAGGTGTCAGGACATCATAAAAGGAAAGCACATTGGTTATTGCTAAACAGTTCAATCAGTGATTTAGACAGTCAATTTTCCATGTAAATATTTGAACAGCAACTCACCATAGTAAAGAGGTTCTGTCACTGTTCCTGTTGGGTAAAATACAAAAAGTACTTGATTAATCAATAAAGGTAATAGATTAGATAAGAACTCCGCTCACCTGCTTGTCTACTGTAGGTCTCAATTGGACACCAATTGAAAATATACTGAACAAAAATATAAACGCAACATGCAACAATTTCAACGATTGTACTGAGTTACAGATCACATAAGGAAATCAGTCAAATGAAATAAATTCCTTGGGCCCTAATCTATGGATTTCACATGGCTGGGCAGGGGCGCAGCCATGGGTGGGCATAGGCCCACACACTCGGGAGCCAGGCCCAGCCAATCAGAATTCATTTTTCACCACAAAAGGGCTTTATTACAGACAGAAATACTCCTCAGTTTCATCAGCTGTCCAGATGGCTGGTCTCAGCAGATCCCGCAGGTGAAGAAGCCAGATGTGGAGGTTCTGGGCTGGCATGGTTACACATGGTCTGCGGTTGTGAGGCCGGTTGCGCGTACTGCAAAATGATCTACAACGACGTTGGAGGCGGCTTATGGTAGAGAAATGAACATTACATTCTCTGGCAACAGCTCGGGTGGACTTTCCTTCAATCAGCATGCCAGCATTGTTGTGTGCACATTTTAGAGTGGCCTTTTATTGTCCCCAGCACAAGGTGCACCTGTGTAATTAGTATGCTGTTTATTCAGTTTCTTGATATGCCACACATGTCAGCTTGATGGATTATCTTGGCAAAATGAGAAATGCTCACTAACATGGATTTAAACAAATTTGTGCACAGAATTTGAGAGAAATATGCTTTTTGTGCATATGTTACATTTCTGGGATCTTTTATTTTGTTGCATTTACATTTTTTCAGTATAATTCAAGTTTTAAAAATGTGCAGACACACGGCTCTCTAGGAATTCAGTTTGACACGCGTCATATGTGCAATTTGACCCCTAGACCCTCCCCCTAATAACTTCAGTAGATCTGAGAGGATGGGAGATAGATGTAAACAATATGGTAATACTGTAGCTCCATCTTACCATTTGATAGGCCAGGTGGAGTTGTTGCCATATTGCAGACTATCCAATCCTCTCAGAATGACACAAGTGGGATAGGGGTTTAATTGGGATTCAGAGAGTGGTTACACGACACAACACATACCTCCCTCAAAGGGGTTGTGCATGAAGTGGGCATTGACGGTCTTGCGGTCCTGTCCGTACTTGTTGCTGGCCAGCAGGGTGTACGGTCCATTGTTGATGTGTGTGGGGCTGTCCAGCTGCAGGCAGCCGTGGTACTCCCTCTCAGAGAAGTCATGGATCATGGTCATGATGTAGGGTCCCTCAATAACCGGCTCCCCGTCTAACAGCCAGCGGAGCTCGGGCTTTGGGTTCCCAGACATACTGAATGGGATGCACCAGTGGTGGTCCTGGTAGGCATCACTCAACTTACTGATGTTAGGGGGAACTGAGAGAGAGAGAGAGAGAGAGAGAGAGAGAGAGAGAGAGAGAGAGAGAGAGAGAGAGAGAGAGAGAGAGAGAGAGAGAGAGAGAGAGAGAGAGAGAGAGAGAGAGTGAGAGAGAGTGAGAGAGAGACAGAGAGAGAGAGAGAGAGAGAGAGAGAGAGAGAGAGAGAGAGAGAGAGAGAGAGAGAGAGAGAGAGAGAGAGAGAGAGAGAGAGTGAGTTAGGGGGTGAGGGAGTGAGTGAGCGAGTGAGTGAATGAGTGAGACAGATAGAAGGAGAAGCCATAACGGGGAGAAAAGAAGGGTGAACGAGTTAAGGCAGGTGTTATTCTCATCCTTTCCCCCTCTTGTCTGTCTAGAGATGTGAGTCATGTTTGGAACTCACAGAGGATGTTGAGGAGGACTGTGGACTCATTCTCGCCCACAATGTTCCCAGCACTGCAGGTGATCTTACAGTTGTTGTCCAGGGAGGAGAGGTTATAGAGATGGAGCTCAGACACTTGGCCCGAGGTCTCAATCTGCAGAAGAACACACAGAGACACAGTCAGGTACCCATCTCACCCACATGACCAAATGCTTTAACACATCAACAGTTATTTCTTTCGCAAACACAATACCTGTTGCTGGTTGTTAGTGATATTGTAAGATCATGCTTTACCATTTATAAACAGATATCCTTCCCTAGTAGTTGTTGATTCTTTGACATCGTGCCGTCTCTTCTGTATGAGAACCTATGCTAAACAAATGGTGTTACACAGCTAGATTAGCAAGTACCATTATAGGCCAATACTAGTGAATAATTGGTGTTCAAATCCGTGGTGTTAAAAGATCTGCAATATGCCAGATGAGGTAAGATCCCTGTTCACCTCATTCAGCTGCTTGTCTAGGTAAGACGCTGTTGCTATAGTTCTGCCATATACTCACGTGTGTGAGTTTCTAGGCCTTTTGCCCTGTGTTTGAGACGGTTTGCCTTAGTCCTCCTCAATTTGAGGTAATTTTGCTATTGGTCAAGTAAGTTTGTTTTTCAAGTTAATTATTTTTGTGAAACATTTTCTGCATTTTTCTGCATTTTTGCATATTTTGGATCCAGTCTTCTCATCAACTTTACTGTTAAAGATGGAATCTGCAGTAGGGCAAACAGCACCACCGCCGTTGTCGTTTATTTTTAGTTGATGAAGGGAGGTGAGGAGCGTCGCACAACGTGGTACAAAGAAAATTGCAGTACATTTCTGTTGTTCTACCGCGTTTGCAATGATGTCAGAGGGGAAATAACAGTGTTCATTGTTTGCAGTAACTTATTTGCTGTTGTAATGTCGCAAACAGACGTGGCAGTTTCACCATTAAAGATTCCAGCTTGAAATAAATAACACTTATTGTTGCACCTGCTGATGGGTACGGCCAGGAGTTTTACTTAACCACGAAACACTTATTGTTGCACCTGCTGATGGGTAGGGCCAGGAGTTTTACTTAACCACGAAACACTTATTGTTGCACCTGCTGATGGGTAGGGCCAGGAGTTTTACTTAACCACGAAACACTTATTGTTGCACCTGCTGATGGGTAGGGCCAGGAGTTTTACTTAACCATGAAACACTTATTGTTGCACCTGCTGATGGGTAGGGCCAGGAGTTTTACTTAACCACGAAACACTTATTGTTGCACCTGCTGATGGGTAGGGCCAGGAGTTTTACTTAACCACAAAACACTTATTGTTGTTACCTGCTGATGGGTAGGGCCAGGAGTTTTACTTAAACGAAACACTTATTGTTGCACCTGCTGATGGGTAGGGCCAGGAGTTTTACTTAACCACGAAACACTTATTTTTGCACCTGCTGATGGATAGGGCCAGGAGTTTTACTTAACCACGAAACACTTATTGTTGCACCTGCTGATGGGTAGGGCCAGGAGTTTTACTTAACCACGAAAAACTTATTGTTGCACCTGCTGATGGGTAGGGCCAGGAGTTTTACTTAACCACGAAACACTTATTGTTGCACCTGCTGATGGGTAGGGCCAGGAGTTTTACTTAACCACGAAACACTTATTGTTGCACCTGCTGATGGGTTGGGCCAGGAGTTTTACTTAACCACGAAACACTTATTGTTGCACCTGCTAATGGGTAGGGCCAGGAGTTTTACTTAACCACGAAACACTTATTGTTGCACCTGCTGATGGGTAGGGCCAGGAGTTTTACTTAACCACGAAACACTTATTGTTGCACCTGCTGATGGGTAGGGCCAGGAGTTTTACTTAACCACGAAACACTTATTGTTGCACCTGCTGATGGGTAGGGCCAGGAGTTTTACTTAACCACAAAACACTTATTGTTGCACCTGCTGATGGGTAGGGCCAGGAGTTTTACTTAACCACGAAACACTTATTGTTGCACCTGCTGATGGGTTGGGCCAGGAGTTTTACTTAACCACGAAACACTTATTTTTGCATCTGCTGATGGGTAGGGCCAGGAGTTTTACTTAACCACAAAACACTTATTGTTGCACCTGCTGATGGGTAGGGCCAGGAGTTTTACTTAACCACAAAACACTTATTGTTGCACCTGCTGATGGGTAGGGCCAGGAGTTTTACTTAACCACAAAACACTTATTGTTGCACCTGCTGATGGGTAGGGCCAGGAGTTTTACTTAACCACGAAACACTTATTGTTGCACCTGCTGATGGGTTGGGCCAGGAGTTTTACTTAACCACGAAACACTTATTTTTGCATCTGCTGATGGGTAGGGCCAGGAGTTTTACTTAACCACAAAACACTTATTGTTGCACCTGCTGATGGGTAGGGCCAGGAGTTTTACTTAACCACGAAACACTTATTGTTGCACCTGCTGATGGGTAGGGCCAGGAGTTTTACTTAACCACGAAACACTTATTGTTGCACCTGCTGATGGGTAGGGCCAGGAGTTTTACTTAACCACAAAACACTTATTGTTGCACCTGCTGATGGGTAGGGCCAGGAGTTTTACTTAACCACGAAACACTTATTGTTGCACCTGCTGATGGGTTGGGCCAGGAGTTTTACTTAACCACGAAACACTTATTTTTGCACCTGCTGATGGGTAGGGCCAGGAGTTTTACTTAACCATGAAACACTTATTGTTGCACCTGCTGATGGGTAAGGCCAGGAGTTTTACTTAACCACGAAACACTTATTTTTGCACCTGCTGATGGGTAGGGCCAGGAGTTTTACTTAACCACGAAACACTTATTGTTGCACCTGCTGATGGGTAGGGCCAGGAGTTTTACTTAACCACGAAACACTTATTGTTGCACCTGCTGATGGGTAGGGCCATGAGTTTTACTTAACTACGAAACACTTATTGTTGCACCTGCTGATGGGTAGGGCCAGGAGTTTTACTTAACCACGAAACACTTATTGTTGCACCTGCTGATGGGTAGGGCCAGGATTTTTACTTAACCACGAAACACTTATTGTTGCACCTGCTGATGGGTAGGGCCAGGAGTTTTACTTAACTACGAAACACTTATTGTTGCACCTGCTGATGGGTAGGGCCAGGAGTTTTACTTAACCACAAAACACTTATTTTTGCACCTGCTGATGGGTTGGGCCAGGAGTTTTACTTAACCACGAAACACTTATTTTTGCACCTGCTGATGGGTTGGGCCAGGAGTTTTACATAACCACGAAACACTTATTGTTGCACCTGCTGATGGGTAGGGCCAGGAGTTTTACTTAACCACGAAACACTTATTTTTGCACCTGCTGATGGATAGGGCCAGGAGTTTTACTTGACCATGAATAAATCTGTTTCTTGGTCAGGTCATGTGGTCAGTAAAACTCCTGGCCCTACTCATGCGTGTGTCTAAAATGGTACCCTATTCCCTATATAGTGCACTACTTTGACCCGAGACCGATTTGAGCCGGGGCCATGGGCTTTCTGGTGGGGGGGTGGCGTGGTGACTGACCTCATAGTAGGAGATGAGTGGGGTCATTTTCCAGATGAGCTCAGGAGAGGGCTCTCCGGAGGTGTTGCATGTCAGCACCACATCAGCACCCTCCTGCACCATAACCTTGGACGGGCTCAGAGTCGCCATGGGAACCACTGCCAACGACAACGAAGGGGAGATTCAATGCCATCTTAGTTAAAAATCACAGCACACACACGGCAGTGGTCACACACAGATTACAACTCCATGTGTCTCGCAACTCCGATAAAATCGATTGGACACTGTCTGGAGCCTCTCTAAAGGGAGACAACAACACAACAGACGTTGGGGGGGAGGGGAGGGGACTGTGACCTGACTGTGACCTGACTATGTGTCCAATCAGAAACTTGGCTGCCTCTTAGACATGGTCAATGGCATGGGAGCGTCTGACGAAAAAGGGCCAATGTCTGTCGAAAGTCCTGGCTGATGAAATGGACAGATCTCTTATCACCACTCAGGGACGTCGCCAAGACTCTTAACAGCATGGCAACCCTCTCAATCATTCTAAAACCCAGAAAACTATTAATTTCAGCACTCAGAGCGCAATATCAGCCCTTACCATCGTATGCAACTCTCTTACAAGCAATGCCAGCTGGCACAGTATACCTTTACAATGTGTCCATCTTTAACAACACACCCCGTGGGCTAAACTGGTTGCAATGGTTGTATACTGGTTGAAACCAGTTTTAGACACCAGTAAAACTATCAGCATCAACATCTCCAATATAAATACTGACAGGCAGCAGTGAAGACTATATCTTGGCCTCAGATAACCTCTGCATCCAACACATGAAAACTACAGCACTGAGCAGTGGAGCTCATATAGTACAGGATGATAGAGAGAGAGAGAGAGAGAGAGAGAGAGAGAGAGAGAGAGAGAGAGAGAGAGAGAGAGAGAGAGAGAGAGAGAGAGAGAGAGAGAGAGAGAGAGAGATGAACAGAGAGATTCACTGAAAACGGCGGAGAGATTCCCTGGGAGAGAGATGGTCAAGAGAGAGTGAGAGGGAACGACAGCGAGAATGACTGAGAGAAAGGGGGGTTGCAGGGTACTCAGTGTTTCTGGCTGGCTGGCAGCCATGCGGCATCGTACACATGTGGGGCCTCTCCCGTGTGTCGTCTTCATACAACGGGGTCCCCCTGCCGTCTTTCCAGGGGCTCGAACGTAACTGTGGCGAAGGTGAAAATAGCATCCTCATGGAGTGGAGGCTGGGCAGCCGGATCAATAAGTGTTATCAATGTCATTATATAGCCTCCTCTGTACCCCAGAGCACACTAGTACAGGCCCAGGTTCCTTTGTGTTAATACAGACTGGTGAGAGTTACTGAGTGGAAGGGGGAAACTGGTCCTAGACCAGCTTTGGTTTGAGGGTACTCATAATGGGCAAATGTCACATTAGGATACAGCATGTGAATCTAAGGACAGCTTCCTTTATTCAGCAAAGCCCAGTAAAGGGATAGTTTTCTGACATTTTCACCCAACCTTAACTGTTTTCTTACCTCAAGATGAGTTACGTCTTAGAATCTTAATATGAGCTCTTACGGAAAGCCTGTAAAGTAAACAATGCCCGAAAACTATTGAGTTTAGGGTTGGAAGGGCGTTGACTCTCTGGGTATGACTAAGGAAGGCATGTTGTTCCAAGCGAGCCACTTTAAAGAATGACTGTCCGTGACATAAGTTCTCTCTGCTGATACTGGATATCCCAAGTCCAGCGTTGCCCACTCTCCATTATGACCATTATCTCTCTGTCTCTGACAGTAAGCCCGCTCTGACCTAAGAGGGGGGCGGGAGGGGGATGAGGGGGGGGGGGTCATTATCAGGACAGGAAGGATATATTTTCAATAAAAACAAATCAAGTGGGGCCGTTACTGCAGTGAGGGAGCTTGAGCCTGGTCAGGGGCTTCCTCCCGCCACCCTCCGCTGTACATTGGAGGTCCTGAGCATCGGCCTCCTCTCCCAGCCACAGCTTCATCCATATGTTCTCACAGGAACAGTGCAGCGGGTTCCCTGAAAGAATCCTACACAGACAGAAACACAGCGCTGAATGTTGATTCACACGCACGCACGGACACTGACACAAACACACACACACACACACACACATGCACACATAAACACACGTATAAGCACAAACGGATGAGCACATCCGCGCACACACACTCAAATGTTTTTTGGGTTCCCATGATGACACATTGTCAATCGGGGGTACATAAAACACTGCTGAAAGAGGGGGAAAGTTAAAAAGGGAGAGAGAGGTAGGGAGAGAGAAAGAGAGAGAAAGACAGAGACAGAGACAGACGAGTATTAGACAGAATACAGTTGATTTAAAAAGCAACTCACAGATTTGATATGTTTAAATGTCGAAATATCCTCCAAGACAGAGATGACAGGTTGTTGTCTTTCAAATTCCTGTCAATCAGAATTAACATTATTGACAATGCGAAAAAAAATATCCAAAAGAAATGCTAAACTGTACAACCCTTCCAACAACTGCCCCGAGGCACAGATGTCAGTTCTACATCTAGTTTTGATTTGCATTTGGTTGAGTTGTTAATTAATGTGAATTCAACGTGAAATCAACCAAACATGCCACCATGTCATTGGATTTAGGTTCAAAGTTGAGTGAAAAAAACATGAAATTCCCTTACTTTCATGACTTTTTTCAAACCCAATCAGTTTTCCACGTTGATTCAATGTTATCACATATAATATTTTGATTGAAATTAAATGGAAACAATGTTAATTCAAACAAATATTTTTGTAAGAACTCTAATTTGGCCTTCACATTGAGATAAATGTTGCCTTAGGCCTGTAGAAGCCACTCACAGATACTGAAGCTTGAGGTTGTTCTGGAAGGCCAGTCGAGATACATAGGTAAGCCGGCTGTTAGTCACAGTTCTGCAAAGCAAATACACACAAAAACATGATCATACTGCACTAGTTGACAATCTGGGCCCCATCATGACCGCAAGTATAAGACATCACATAGCATAAAAGACTTACAGATTCGTGAGGTTCCGGTAATAATGCAGGTCTTTGTCATTGATGGACGAGAAGCTACTTTGGTTTGCAATATATCTGTCAAAAATGAAATTGGGAAAAATAGGTTAGTTAACAGAAGTAGCAGGCCCACTGAACAACCGATACACATTTCAACAGATATTCATCCTTAAGAGTCGATCGACGTACCCGTGCGCCAACGTAATTAACATCATTTTTAAAAGCTAGAGACATCGTATGAGTTGCATCCCAATCCACTGCATCAGCCTATGTCAGCCTTTCACATCTGCTGTGGAAAGTGGCAGAGCTACAGCTCTGTTTGTCATACCAGGAGACATCCCGAAAATCGGTCTTCTCGTGAAAACGTCTGCAGTGTCCAAAATGGTTTGGCCTACAAACTAACACGACCCCAACAAGCCCCACAGGACTCGTCTGAAGTCGGTACTGTGAATGTGCCAACTTCTGACTACAGCATCCAAACAGTTTGGGCGACAAAATAATATGACCCGACAATGGAAAGGGGAGACTCGTTTTGTTCCGGTACCAGTTTCAACATGTTATGGAAGTATGGAAGTATGGAAGTAGGTTTGTGAGCACAAAAAAAGGGTGAAATAAAATATACAGTACTAGTCAAAAGTTTGGACACACCTACTCATTCAAGGGGTTTTCTTTATTTTTTAAACTATTTTCTACATTGTAGAATAATAGTGAAGACATCAAAACTATGAACTCACTGTCTCTTCCTGAAGACAAATAATGTATACAAAATGCTTCAATCTGGGTTTAGACCGGATCATATTTCTGAGACTGCACTTGTGAAGGTAGTAAATTACCCTTTAATGGTGTCAGACCAAGGCATCTGTCCTCGTTCTCCTAGACCTTAGAGCTGCTTTTGACACCATCGATCACCACATTCTTTTGGAGAGATTAGAAACTCTAATTGGTCTACACGGACTAGTTCTTGCCTGGTTTAGATCTTATCCGTGGGAAAGATATCAGTAAGTCACTGTGGATGGTTTGTCCTCTGACAAATCAATTGTAAGTTTCAGCGTTCCTCAAGGTTCCATTTTAGGACCACTATTGTTTTCTCTATATATTCTACCTCTTGGGGATGTCATTCGGAAACACAATGTCAACTTTCACAGCTATGCGGACTACACACAGCTGTACATTTTGATGAAACATGGTGAAGCCCCAAAATTGCCTACCCTGGAAGCCTGTGTTTCAGACATAAGGAAGTGGATGGTGGCAAATGTTTTACTTTTAAACTCGGACAAAACAGAGATGCTAGTTCTAAGTCCCGAGAAACAAAGAGATCTGCAGTTGGATCTGACAATTAATCTTGATGGTTGTACAGTTGTCTCAAATAAAATTGTGAAGGACCTTGGCGTTACTCTGGACCCTGATTTCTCTTCTGACGAACATAACAATAATATTTCAAGGACACCTTTTTTCAAGGAGATCTTCGTAACATTGCAAAAATATGAAACTTTTTGTCCAAAAATTACGCAGAAAAGCTAATCCATACTTTGTCACTTCTAGATTAGACTACTGCAATGCTCTACTCTCCGGCTATCTGGATGAAGCACTAAATAAACTTCAGTTAGTGCTAAACACAGCTGCTAGAATCCTGACTAGAACCAAATAAGTTGATCATATTACTCCAGTGCTAGCCTCCTTATTGTCCCTAGAATTTCTAAGCAAACAGTTGGAGGCAGGGCTTTCTCCTATAGAGCTCCATTTTTATGGAATGGTCTGCCTATCCCTGTGAGAGATGCAGACTTGGTCTCGACCTTTAAGTCATTACTGAAGTCCCATCTCTTCAGTAGGTCCTATGTGTAGTCTGGCCCAGGGGTATGAAGGTGAACGGCAAGGCACTGGCGCGACGAACTGCCCTTGCTGTCTCTGCCTGGCCGGCTCCCCTCTCTGCCTTTGACCCTATTACGGGGGCTGAGTCACTGGCTTACTAGTGCTCTCCCATGCTGTCCCTTGTAGGGGTGCGTCACTTGAGTGGGTTGAGTCACAGACGTGATCTTCCTGTCCGGTTTTGCACCCCCCTCAGGCACACGTGGTGGAGGAGATCTTTGTGGGTAGTAAGTTGTCTCATGGTAGTAAGTTGGTCTGTTGATATCCCTCTATTGGTGCTGGGGCTGTGCTTTGGCATAGTGGATGGGGTTATATCCTGACTGGTTGGCCCTGTCCGGGGGTATTGTCGATCGGGACCACAGTGTTCCCCGACCCACCCGTCTCAGTCTCCCGTATCTATGCTGCAATAGTGTATGTGCTGGGGGCTATGGTCAGTCTGTTATATCTGGTGTAATTCTCCTGTCATATCGGGTGTCCTGTGTGAATTTAAGTATGCTCCCTCGAATTCTCTCTCTCTCCCTCTCTCCCTCCCGGAGGACATGCGCCCTAGGATCATCCCTGAGGACTTCCTGGCCTGATGACTCCTGGCTGTCCCCAGTCCACCTGGTCGTAGTGCTGCTCCTGTTCTGCCTGTGGATAATAAACCCTGACCTGTTCACCAGACGTGCTACATTACCTTGTCCGGGACCTGCTGTTTTCTACTCTCTCTCTCTCTCTACCGCACCTGCTGTCTCGACCTCTGAATGCTAGTCTATGAAAAGCCAACTGATATTTACTCTTGAGATAATGACCTTGCACGCTCCACAACCACTGTGATTATTATTTGACCCTGCTGGTCATCTATGAACGTTTGAACATCTTGAAGAACAATCTGGCTTTAAATGTCCATGTACTCTTATAATCTCCACCCAGCACAGCCAGAAGAGGACTGGCCACCCCTCAGAGCCTGGTTCCTCTCTAGGTTTCTTCCTAGGTTCCTGCCTTTCTATGGAGTTTTTCCTATCCGCTGTGCTTCTACATCTGCATTGCTTGCTGTTTGGGGGTTTAGGCTGGATTTATGCTAATGAAAAAAGGGCTTTATAAATACATTTGATTGATTGATGAAATAACACATATGGGATCATGTAGTAACAAAAAAGTGTTAAACAAATCTAAATATATTTGAGATTTTAGATTTTTCAAAGTAGCCACCCTTTGCCTTGATGACAGCTTTGAACTCTCTTGAGATGATCTCAACCAGCTTTACCTGGAATCCTTTTCTAACAGTCTTGAAGGAGGTCCCACATATGGCGAGCACTTGTTGGCTGCTTTTCCTTCACACTGTCATCCAACTCATCCCAAACCATCTCAATTGGGTTGAGGTCAGGTAATTGTGGGGCCAGGTCATCTGATGCAGCACTCCATCACTCTGCTTCTTGGTCAAACAAATTAAAGTCCCACAAAGCGCCAACCAGATGGGATGGCGGATCGCTGCAGAATGCTGGGGTAGCCATGCTGGTTAAGTGTGCCTTAAATTCTAAATAAATCACTGACAGTGTCACCAGAAAAGTGATGCTTCACGGTGGGAACCACACACGCGGAGATCATCCATTCACCTACTATGCGTGTCACAAAGTCACAGCGGTTGGAACCAAAAATCTCAAATTTGGACTCATCAGACCAAAGGACAGATTTCCACCGGTCTAATGTCCATTGCTTGTGTTTCTTGGCCCAAGCAAGTCTCTTCTTCTTATTGATGTTCTTTAGTAGTCATTTCTTTGCAGCAATTTGAGATGTGTCTGTTACTTGAACTTTGTAAAGCATTTATTTGGGCTACAATCTGAGGTGCAGTTAACTCTAATGAACTTATCCTCTGCAGCAGAGGTAACAAAAAAAAACTTACATCTCTCAGATTTTTGCCACAAATTTGTTTACCTCCTTGTTAGTGGCATTTCTCAGTTGTCAAGATAATTCATCCACTTAACAGGTTTGGCATATCAAGAAGCTGATTAAACAGCATGATGATTGAACAGGTGAAACTTGTGCTGGGGACATCAAAAGGCTGTGCTAAAATGTGCAGTTTCTTCACACAAGACAATACACACATGTCTCAAGTATTGCGGGAGCGTGAAATTGGCATGCTGACTGCAGGAATGTCCACCAGAGCTGTTGACAGATAATGTAATGTTAATTTCTCTACCATAAGCCATCTCCAATGTCTTTTGGGCAGTACGTCCAACCGGCCTCACAACCGCAGATCATGTGTAACCATGCTAGCCCAGGACACCCGGCTTATTCACCTGCGGGATCCTCTGAGACTAGCCACCAGGACAACTGTGGTTTTGCACAACTGAATAATTTCTATATAAACTGTCAGAAATTGTCTCAGGGAAGCTCATCCGCATGCTTGTCATCCTCACCAGGTTCTTGACCTGACTGCAGTTCGGCGTCGTAACCTACTTCAAATGCTCACCTTCGATGGCCACTGGCATGCTGATGAAGTGTGCTCTTCATGGATGAATCCCTGTTTCAACTGTACCAGGTGAGGGGTTTACATTGTGAACAGAGTGCCACATGGTGGCAATGGGGTTATGGTATAAGCTACAGACAACCAACAAAATTGCATTTTATCAATGGCAATTTGAATGGTCAGAGATGCCATGATGAAATCCTGAGTCCCATTGTTGTGCCATTCATCCACCGCCATCACCTCATGTTTCAGCATGATAATGCACTGGCCCCATGTCACATGGATCTGTACACAATTCCTGGAATCTGAAAATGTGCCAGTTCTTCCATGGCTTGCATACTAACCAAACACGTCACCCATTGAGCATGTTTGGGATGCTCTGGATTGACGTGTACGATAGCATGTTTTGTTACGTTACAGCCTCATTCTAAAACTGATTAAATAAATAATCAGCCACTTGGATTTGAACCTGATCTAACATCTCTGGAGAGACCTGAAAATATCTGTGCAGCAACTTTCCCCATCCAACCTGACAGAGCTTGAGATGATCTGCAGAGAAGAATGGGAGAAAAACATGTGTGCCAAGCTCTAGCATCATACCCAAGAAGACTCGAGGCTGTAATCACTAAATACTAAGTAAAGGGTCTGAATACTTATGTAAATGTGATATTTCATTCTTAAATGTTTTATACATGTACATTTATTCAATATTCTATCAACAAAACATTTTTTTTTAAAGTGTATATGTTTTTTGCATATGTTTACACTGTAACCTTACAATAGAGCTCGAGGTAGCCAGGTGGTTAGGCCGTTGGGCCAGTAACCGAAAGGTTGAGCTGACAAGGTAAAAATCTGTCGTTCTGCCCCTGAACAAGCCATTTAACCCACTGTTCCCCGGTAGGCCGTCATTGTAAATAAAACTTTGTTCTTAACTGACTTGCCTAGTTAAATAAAGTTAAAATATATAACTTTTTGAAATAGAGGCTATGCATCAAAGGGTATGCTATGGTCTTGACAAAGAGATGCTCACATCATGTCCTCAGTATTCCAAATGCTCTACTTTTGATTCTCTGTTTGTCTTCAGCTCTGAAACGTGTGTGGAAATTAATTTAGTCTACTCCAATTAATTTTTTTCTCCAAAATAGATGCAAAACAAATCTGAATATATAATTGTAGGTTTTCGGGCCCATTGTCCTTGCAAATACTCTTCCCGGAGCCACCGTGGAGCGTCGATCGGTACCGATAGCACCACAACAGTCTCCCTCGCGGTTCAGTAGTCCCCACCGCTCTCTCTCTCTCTCTCTCTCTCTCTCTCTCTCTCTCTCTCTCTCTCTCTCTCTCTCTCTCTCTCTCTCTCTCACACACACACACATACACATGTATTTTCCTAACATCACTGCTGCAAAAATAAAAAATACGTTTTATTAGCCAATTCAAATAGCCCAACTTTTGACTGAGAATTGGCCATTCGATTGAACCTTCAATTCTACTCCTTGATAGCCTAAAACGCATCAACCTTTTTTCACCTCTTTATTGTGTCCGGATTAGGAAGGTTATGTCTGGTCTTTCCACCAATTGTGTGCCTTTTGAATAGTGTAACCTGATTTTTTTTAAACGTTGGATTTCACCTCCTTTTAACATTCAGTCATAAAAAGCACATGTTCATAAAACACCAGAACGTGGCCCAAAAAAATTGTAGAACTAGCTCACCTGCTTTTACACTGTGGTTTGACTATAGGATGTATTACAAAGGAACAGTTTCACGACATTAAAATGAGAGTTCAGTTCATTTAATAGGGTTTACCTTAAAATGAGGGACAGGTGTAAATGGATCACATAATAATCTTCAGAAATAACTGTCAGATAAACAGCATAACTAGAGCTTTACAACGATGATGACATGTTTTAGAAATGTTGGGATTATGTGGATACAAATCTTCCTAGAAGTCATAGAGGGTGCATGGAAGGACATGTCACAATTCAGATGTATTGAATTCTCATGTGGTCTATATTAAAGGGCAATTGAATTAATATAATAGGCTTTTACGATTCAATATTGGTGCACAATTGCTACTTAAAATATCAAAGTGACTCAAAAGGCACTCGTTTCGTGGAAGACACATCTGTCATAGACCGAGGCCTGTATGATGGGTCCGGTGATGGATCATGGACTGTGACTCACATGTCGGTAATGTTGTCCATCTCCAGCTCCGACTGCAACACGGGAAAAGCCATGATACCCCGCTCCTGGTCCACACATGCGATCCTGGTCCCGCTACAGGAGCAGGACGCGGGGCAGGCGGCCCCGAGCCTCCACAGTCCCATTAGTACGCAACACAACCCGAACAGAAACACCCCACTACCCCTCCGAAAGGCGCTCATCTCGGCTCCCTCCATGCCCGACCAGGGACGGCTTGGATAAACCAAGCTCCAGCAGAAAGAGACGCTGTCAAATGCTCAATCCAGACGAGCAGGCACCAGCCGCTCTCCGCGCAAATGGGTGAGATGCTGAAAATGGGGTTATCCGTTCCGTTCGTCTCCACAAGAATCCAGCCAGTCACTCAAATTCACATTGAGACACCGACGTGTGTGTATGCCAAGGATTCTCTCTCTCTCTCTCTCTCTCTCTCTCTCTCTCTCTCTCTCTCTCTCTCTCTCTCTCTCTCTCTCTCTCTCCCTCTCTCTCTCTCTCTCTCTCAGTCAGATGACACTGGCACTTATAATTCCACACAAAACCCTATGTCCTGTGCAGGTCTGCCAGAGGCAGAGCCGTGGATGAATAGATAATGAACAGATACGACGGGGCTGAAAACGCACACCGTGTATTGCTGCGTTGTTCAAGCAGTGCACTGAGGAGGAGGCGGCGCGGGTAGGCCAACCAACATCAAAACATACAGCATGTTATAGATCGCCGTCAAGAATACGCCCTCCAGCCATTGTTTTAGTTCCGATTCCACGCTGATTGTTCCAGATGGCCAGGGGTTAAAGGGCTCTCCTCCCCGTCATTCACCCGCGGTCTTGTGTTTAGAAGTGTCTCGGTGGGACGAGATGCGTTGGTGTCCTTGTAGGCTATAATGGACAAATACCATAACATCGGGCATGAGAAATACGGGGCTAGGTTTACAGCCAGAGTGTATTCGAATAGAAAATCATGTGTTAATTAAAAAACAAAATGACAACGCAGGTGTGCATCTGCTTCAATGACAGTTGACTTATCCCACTGGCACAGCGGGGTATAAGGGCACTACTCTCAGTCACCAATCATTCCCTCTTTAGTCGCGGTGTACCAGCCTCCATCACCTTATTAAATCATTATGCTCAATTTCATAACCATAAATATTTCAGCCGGCATGTAGTGAATCAATAACATGTCATCTGTAATGGAGGGACATTGAAAAGACATCTAAATTCTAAGTTAATTTAAGGTTCTAAATTAAACGTTAAAAATATGTATTTTCCAGATGTTGGTTCATTTTCGGCTCTGAATGAAACTGAAAAGAGGTCATTTAGCCTACAGATGTTGAAGATATATATTTTCTGGTAATTGACTGTATGGTCAAATGTCAACTATACATACAGTGTCTTCAGAAAGTATTCACCCCTTGACTTTGTTCACATTTTGTTGTGCTACACCCTGAATTCAAAATGGATTACATATTTCTGTCTCTCATCTATACACAATTCCCATAATGACAAAGTGAAAACGTGATTTTAGAAATGTTTGCAAATTTATTGAAAATTAAATACAGAAATGTCACATTTATATAAGTGTTCACACCCCTGATTCAACACTTTGTAGAAGCACCTTTGGCAGCAATTACAGATGTGAGTCTTTCTGTGTAAGTCTAAGAGCTGTCCACACCTGTGTTCTGCAACATTTGCCTATTATTATTTTCAGAATTCATCAAGCTCTGTCAAATTGGTTGTTGATCATCGCTAGACAACAATTTTCAGGATTTGCCATAGATTTTAAAGTAGATTTAAGTCAAAATTGTAACTCGGCCACTCACTGTCTTCTTGGTAAGCAACTCCAGTGTAGATTTGGCCTTGTGTTTTAGGTTATTGTCCTGCTGAAAGGTGAATTCATCTCCCAGTGTCTGGTGGAAAGCAGACTGAACCACATTTTCCTCTAGGAGTTTGCCTGTGCTTAGCTCCATTCCATTTCTTTGTATCCTGCATACCCATAACCTGATGCAGCCACCAATATGCTTGAAAATATGGAGATTGGTACTCAGTAATGTGTTGTGTTGGATTTGCCACCCCATAAACACTTTGTATTCAGGACAAAAAGTGAATAGCTTTGCAATTTCTTTTGCTGTATTACTTTAGTGCCTTGTTGCAAACAGGATCCATGTTTTGGAATATTTTTATTATGTACATGATTCCTTCTTTTCACTGTGTCAATTAGTTATTCAATGTCTGATTTTATTTATTTTTACCCATTTGGGTGCCCTTCTTTATGAGGCATTTGAAAACCTCCCTGGTCTTTTTGGTCAAATCTGTGTTTGAAATTCACTGCTCGACTGAGCGACCTTACAGATAATTGTATGTGTGGGGTACAGTGATGAGGTACTTCAAAAATCATGTTAAACACTATGCAACTTATTATGTGACTAAGGAAATGTGTACTCCTGAACTTATTTAGGCTTGCCTTAACAACCGGGTTGAACTTAATGACTCAAGACATTTCAGCATTTCATTTTTATTTTTTTTTGTAAAAATTTCAAGAAACAAAGTTCCAATGACATTATGGGGTATTGTGTGTAGGCCAGTGACCAAAAAAAAGACGCAATTTAATCCATTTTAAATTCAGGCTGTAACACAGCAAAATTTGGAAAAACTCAAAGGGTGTGAATGCTTTCTGAAGTCACTGTACATGTTCAATTAAGTAAGCATTATATCAAAATGAATATTGTTCAATCTTTAATATAGGTAAGAGGAGCCAAATGAAGATTGCAACATAGCATATTTATTATTGCTCCCATCTGTCACATGCACTTATGTAAGCTTTTTTAAAAGCTTTAAAACTGTCAGTGATGATGTTCAAAGTGGTCCAACCTACAGAATTAACTAAACAGACCACTTCAACTACAATAACATTCTCAGTAATGGTTACTTAAATATTTTTTTCTTGCTATGACTGCGATAAGTTGTTTTTTCAATACATTAGTTGAATGCATTGATGGTATGTTACAGGACAGTAGAGTTGTATTCAGTAGAGTAGAGCACATTACAGTACAGTGCTACACAGTAGTTTAATTCAGTTGAGTAGAATACAGTAGATTAGATTACAGTATAGTTCAGTGCAGGACGGGACAAAATCTGAACCAAACATAAACTAAAAAAGGCATCCAAAAGACGTCAGTGTCTGTCCGTGCTGAGTGGGTTGCCAGATCACACACACACACACACACACACACACACACACACACACACACACACACACGCACGCACGCACGCACGCACGCACGCACGCACGCACACACACCAGTTCTCAGTCGCGCGTTCTCCCCATGTGAGGATAGGATGTGACGTGCGCACTGACGCACAACATGTAGCCTATGTCTGCGTTGAGGAGCATATGCCTAATTACCGAGGTGTATCTGTCTCTACAAATCTATGGGGGTGTCTCCAAATTGAGGTTGAGCATAGCACGGTGTGCATCCCAAATCAAATACAAGTTTATTGGTCACATACACAGTTTAGCAGATGTTGTAGCGGGTGCAGTGACATGCTTATGTTACTAGCTCCTAACAATGCATTACATGCCAAAGTACACAATAATCTCTTTTTTTTTTAAACAAGGAATCAAGAAATGTCAGAACGAATCAAATTAACAACCAAATAACACTGTAATAGTAATCCAAAAGTAACAATATGTTTCCACATGATATAGCCCCTATAGACCATGGTACACGCTGTTACACCACAGATTATCTATTATATTGACAAGATTGTTGAGTGACCGCTCTAACGATGGAAATAAACATCCTCAAAGATGGAAGCACTGTGCTGTTTGATGTAAGGCAGTGGGGGAGGATGCGAGATAAGGTGGGACTATTCAGCCAATGAGAGGGCAGATACGCATGTGAACAACAGGTACAAACAACTCTGAGATAAAGTCCTATTCTTTTTTTAGTTTCCGAAATACCCGGTGCTTCCACTTTAAATCAGTGCATTCACAACAACCTAATAACCACGATGAAACGTCTATTTGATCAAATAAGTCTCAGGTAGCAAATTAGCAACTACTTTTTTTGTTGATCAAATTCGACACTGGCTGACTGACCTTCATACAAAAATGTTTCACTTCATGGTCTTATTTTCATGGAAAGATGTTGGGTGGAGTAAACACTCTCGCTTTGCCTCTTCCTCTCTGGTTACATGCTTCAAAATGATGTGCCATGTGATGATAGGGACACGCCCGCCTGGGCCTATCATAAGATTTGGCGCCAGTGCACTTAACCCTCTCTCACCTTGCTTGGGATGAGATACAGAGCAGTTTAAAGTCGTGTTAATATTATGGCGTAGGAGGCCTATAGGAAACAGAGGAGAGTTTGTGTGTGGAGGGACGGGGTGTGAGTGAGTGAAATGGAAAAGCGTTAGAGTGGAATTGTGGGACAGTTTTATTAGTGGTCTGTGGCTCTTGCACCGGAACTGGTTTAACTGAGTTGGTGCTTGCCGGGGAGCACCACCCACACCTTAAACGTCTTTTCCAATTACTCTGTCAAATACTCCAGGGAAAATAGTCCACATTAATCATCCAACGGGTTAACAATCGATTGGTAAACATAAGTAAACCAAATATCATGTAGATAAGCAGTAGGCCCATTAGCCTTTTCATTGTAATGGCTAGTTACAACAGCTCTATATGCCATGTATGGCTTCGCTTATAACTGACTTTCCCATCCGTCTGTGGTCTTATCCCCCCAAAATTGGCCTACAGCTTGTACTGGGAAATCAAGCCTATTTCAAAGCTAGCTTATCGCCATGGTATTAAAGACAAATCATGTACTGCCCCTCTGTGGTCATTGAGCAAGAATGCATGCCCACACAGTAGCTCAATGGGTAAGAAAAAACATTGTAGACTATTGTCCTGAAGCTATGGCTGTCTTTGTGGCTGCATCCAATAAGTGACAAAAATATCCAATATTTATTTAAAGTAAGATCTTAATATCTATATTAATGGTTTATATAGGCACTATAGTGTAATATATTAAGATAATGATGAAAATCTTATTTTATTGTTTGTTTCATTCATTCAGAGTCCTTAATTTTTTTCTATGCAGACTTTAAGTTGATATTTGCCCAATTATCCATTGCAGCAAATTTCATTTAAACCTTCTGGTGTTTGATGTGGTGTTATTAAAATGAGCTTGGGTGTAGTAGGCATACTTAACTACTCATGACACTGCAGATCAATATCTGTCAAGGTTTGTCTATGCCAATCTTCCTTTCCTGGCCTCTGAAACAAGCTGGATCTCAGCCATGTTGCTTTCACTTCTCTAATCCCTTCAGATCAGGGCAGTGTTCATAAGGGCACACAATGGAAAACGTAAAAAGATATATATATTTTGAGGACAATACCAGGAATTCCCTCACTGTTTCAGTCCGTGTTTTAAAAACCATTTACAATGGTAAATATAGCTCTCCAGTGCTTACTTCACCGTTTCACAAATGGTGGAAGAGGACCCGCTGGTTATAGTCCAGTCCTGCCTAGAAACATTGTTGTTGTTGCACATTAGACAGTATGGCATTATGGCAGTGGTTGTGTTGACATGTTGAGTCATGAGAGACTCCCAAAGCTTTAGGTGGGTCACAGCGCTAAAAAGTTTGGGAGGAAGTGAATTGTACAGCAGTGATGTCACAATGGCTAATGTATTATGTTTTGGCTTGACCTTTATTCTCATAGGTCGACTCAGGAATGATGTACTAACTTTATGATCTGGAATAAATTATTAATTGGTCATGTTTTAGGTTCAGTATCAGTCAACCAATACTATCTGAACAACAGTCAGACTTGTTGCTGAAATGGTCACTTTTTAAAGCCCCCAAGGAGTCTTTTCATTGTTAAATCATCACTGGGTGTCTAATAAATGCTCAGCATATGTGGGAACTCCTTCAAGAGTGTTGGAATAGCATTCATCAGGAAGCTGGTTGAGAGAGTGTCAAGTGTGTAAAGCTGTGGCGACTTTGAAGAGTCTCAAATATATTTTCATTTGTTTAACACTTTTTTGGTTTCTACATGATTCCATATGTGTTATTTCATAGTTTTGATGTCATCACTATTATTCTACAATGTAGAAAATAGTTAAACATTTGACATCTTTCTACGCACTTTACGGATACTATTTGGAATTTACGGCTGCGATGTCGTGACCGCTCGAGCCTGTGGATTTCTGAACATAATGCGCCAAACAAATATTTGAATATTAAAATAATCTTTATGGAACAAAAGGAACATTTCTTGTGTAACTGGGAGTCTTGTGAGTGCAAACATCCGAAGATCATCCAAGGTAAGCGATTGAATTTATTGCTTTTCTGACCAATCTACTTGGCTGCTAGCTGTTTGTAATATTTTGTCTGCTGAGAGAGATGTGCTTACATAAACGTAAGCTTTATTGAAATCTGACATGCCAGGTGTATTAACGACAAGCCAAGCTGTTTGCTATATTGCACTTGTGATTTTGTGAAAATTAAATATTTTTAGTAATTTAATTTGAATTTGGCGCACTGCAATTCAGAGGATGTTGATGAAAATGATCCCGCTAACGGGATGGGTGCGTCTTAACAGGTATCAGTATTGGTAAACATGAATATAAACTAAACCTATTTGCAGATGATCTCCTGATATACCTGATCAATATTAAAAAGTCAATGCCCGTCAAAAAATATTTTCAGAATACTCTAAAATCAAAAAAATAATAACTCACGATCTACTGTGGACCAAAAAAAAATCAAATACCTAGGGGTCTTAATACAGTAAGTGACAATAAACAACAAATATATAAAGATAAGTAATGGGATTAAGTTAACTATATGAAAGCAGATCTAATTAAATGGAACAATCTTCCCATAAATCTTACAGGTAGAATACAGTTATTCAGAATGGCATGGCTCCTAAAGTCGTTATATTTATTCTCAGTAATACCAATTACCCCATTGAAGACATTCTTTAAAGTACACTTTTTTATGAGCAAATAAAACTCATAGAATTAAAAAGGAAAGTTTAACATCTCCCTAAGTCTGACGGTGGTTTTAACCTTCCAGACTTGGAATTGTATCAACTCGCCACCCAGGGCTTTTACTTGTGACATATAGTTAAATGCACCAAAGAGGAACAATAGTAACATGTTGTAAGGATCTGGCTAGGTCATAAATAAACAAATGTCAGACAGAGGCTTGAGTTCACGAATTCGCGGTTTATTAACCCAACCCAACACAGGCTACTGTTGGGTAAATCCGAATAAATGCCGAATAAATCCATGCCGAATAAATCAAATATCCCAATATAAAACAACAATGACCATCCCTTGTTATGACAAAACGTAGGAGAGAGAACAATGGCTAAGCATGGTCTTAAACATGCGGTGCCCCCCCTCCCGAGGCTGGCAGATAGCAGGTTGACTGGCATGTCGGACCCCATGAACACTGGGTACTGGTAAGTACAACACAACAAACGAACAGCATAACTCATAACACACAGTTGTCTGTTTGTTCCACAAAGGGAACAAACAAAGTCTCTGAAGCGACCTGGATGTCTCCTTTGCCTGTGTGGTCGTGATGGGAGCAGAGTGTCCAGATGTGGAATAGGGGGCTCAGTCCAGGGTAAGAGATGCTCCTCTGGGGCCCAGGGGATGAAGGCAGGGACATGGTGGACAGGGATGAGGAAACAGGGGATACAGCCCGTGGCTCTGGGGAACTACTCAGTGACATAGGAAGGAAGACTGGGTGAGTGGGCTGTCTGGAGCCTTGTCTGTGGTGCCTGAGTGTGGGTGCTTGGGAAATGTCATTGCCAGAGGGGGGGATTGTGGGGGTCCCTGGGGTTTAGGCAGAAGAGGCCCCTCTGTATGGGGCTAACCTGTCCCGGTGCAGTGCCACCTTTCTCACCCTGGGAATCTCTGCAGGGGTGTGGATCTCTCTCCCCAGCATGAGGAGGGTAGGCGTGCAGGAGGTGGAGTCTTGGACATCGGAGCGGCATGCCATGAGAACCATGGGCAGGTGCTTGTCCCAGTCACGCTGGTGTTTGGCAGAGACGACTGCCAGCTGCTGTCCAAGTGTGTTGTTGAAGCGCACCACAAGGCCATCACTTAAAGAATGGAGAGGAGTAGTGCGGGTCTTGTGCATTCCCAGCCTCTCACACATGGTGGCGAACACACAGGACTCAAAGTTTCTAGGAGGCGTCAACGATGGTCTCTGCCTCCTGGTCAGGCAGAGCATAGGCCTCGGTCCATTTTGTGAAATATTCCATGGCCGTGAGCACCCAGCAGTTTCCACTGTCTGTGGTGGGGAACGGCCCAACCACATCCACTCCCACCCTCTCCATGGGAGCCCCAAATGGGAGCTGTTGGAGCTGAGCATGAGAATAGCCTGGAGGGCCCTTGTTCGCTGTACAGTTGTGACAGCGGGGGACAAAAGTCCTCCACATCCCTCTTGTGCTGCCCCCAGGAAGAGTTCTGACAGAGGCGGCGGAGGATTTTTGAGTGCCCTAGAGCAAAGCCTCCCGCAGTGCTTTTGGGACCACCACCTGCCACCTTTCCTCTCCCGTAGCTGGCTCCTTCCATACCCGCTGTAGCATGCCATCAGCCAGCCACAGTTTCTCAAACTTTGACCACTAACCTTTGGTCGCGAGTGAGAGCGGTGGTCTCAGCTGCACCTCTCCTCACTGGCTCTACCCTACAGCACTGGCTGTAGGTCTGTGTCCCATCCCTGCTGCTGCCCACATTCAGCCACGTCGACAGTCTGCCGCTCACAGCAGACAAGCCCGCTCCCCCGACATACTGTGGCCCAGACCCATCTCCTGCGCACACAGCTCTCTCTTACGGGCCTCTCTCCGCTCACAGGGACGGCACCCGTCTGCAGTACAGGGCCGACGGGACATGGCGTCGGCGTTGGAGTGACGTGCCCCTGCCCTGTGCACCACTGTGAAGTTGAACGGCTGAAGCTCCTCCAACCAGCGTGCCACCTGCCCCTCTGGCTCTTTGAAAGACATGAGCCACTGGAGAGCAGAGTGGTCAGTCCTTACAGTAAAAGGCAGGCCATCAAGATAGTACTTGAAGTGTTTGATGGAAGCCACAACAGCGAGGAGCAGCCAGGTGACACATTAGCGGCACTCATGTTTGTTGACTGTTTTGCTGAGGTACGCTACCACTCTCTCCCCTTCTGGCCCAGCACCCCATCCATGCCGTCATTGCTCGCGTCTGTGTCCAGGATAAAGGGCAAGGTGAGGTCAGGGGAGGCGAGCACAGGGGCCTCGATCAGTGCATGTTTGAGGGTGTTGAATGCCTCCTTGCACTCCACTGTCCAAGTGAAGACCTTGTCTTTTGGCAGCAGGCAGTTCAGGGGAGCAGCGACGCTTGAGAAGCCCCGTACAAACCTCCTGTAGTACGAGGCCAGGCCCAGGAAGCTCTTCAGCTGACGCTGGTCGGAGGGGGTGGGCCAGTCTCAGACAGCCCCCACTTTGTCCTCCATAGTGCTGATCCCCTCCTCACCCACTTGGTGGCCCAAGAAGGACACCTCTCTCTACATGAAGTGGCACTTCTCAGGGTGGAGCTTCAGGTCTGCGGCAGCCACCCTCTCCAGCACACACCGTAGCGCCCCCAAGGCTGACTGAAAGGAGATGTCATGGGCCAGGATGTCGTCGAGGTATACCAGACACTCCTATCGGGGAATGCCATCCAGCACCCTGTCCGTCATACGCTCAAAAGTAGCTGGAGCGTTGCACCGTCCCGAAGCACGGGACCTTGAACTGTCAGTGTCCTCTGTTAGTGGAGAACACCGTAGGTGACAGAGGGGCTGGGTAAAGGGGGGGGGGTAGCCATGGGGGGGGGGGGGGAGTCTCCCTGGAAGCTCAGTGTGCCCCCAACTGGGAGCCTGTGCTCCTAAGAAAGTCCAACCTCACAGGATGATGCACAGTTTTTCCCCCTACTGTCAGAGTCATTATTCCCTTCCCTTTCATGAGTGCCAGCTCACCTGTGACTGTGTGGAGCTGCACAGTTGTCGGCTCAAACTGAGTCCAACCTGGCACAATAGCCGGCCTCATCAGGGTTACTTTGTACCCACTGTCCACCAGGGTAGAGCAGGGCACCCCCTCCACAGTGACAGGGACATGACAAACGTCCCCAACACAGATCTGGCCCACCACAACAACAGTCTCCATCTGCTTGCACTCGTCTGCTTCTTGGGGAAGTGGAGCCTTGTTCCCCCGTCCATGCCGGTGGGCTCCCCCTGAAGATGGTGGTGGTTGAGAAAAAGAGTCAGGGGTCTGCACTGCCCTGTCTATGTGGACCCCGAGCCGTTTCCCTGAGCTCTGGGGGACATGGAGCAATACCAGTGCAGATGGCCTGGCTGGCCACACCCCCAGCAGACCATGGGTCCAGGGCATGTGTTTCGTGCCACCTGTAGCGACACAGCATGAATGAGTTCAGTAATTTCAGCCACCCATGCAAGCTTTTCCGGCTATGGGCTGCACCATAGCCCACACAGTGGGTGTGTCTCCATGCACCCCCACCGAAACCCCAGCTGAAGCCCCAGCCCACACAAGCTCCCCCTCCAAAGCCATCTCCAAGGCTTTCTGCAATGACTCAGGATGAGCTAGCTGGGTCTGTGTGCGCAGCTCCGTAGGAGTGCCTATATGAACTGTTCCCGTTCTAGCTTGCTCTACACAGAGGGAGGCATGTGAGCATGTGCTAGCACCCATAGTGGCTCTCCAGGCTGCCTGCGTCTATTACTCAGTTTGGAGCTCAGCAGCTCAGTGCTCCAACTAAAGCCCCATAATCACGTCTGTCCTCGGGGCTAATCAATATCAAACAGGACAGAGCATCTGTGAGGCACAAAGCCAGCTGTAGTGCCCTATCTTGATTTGACAACACCCCAGAATGAGCTAACAGTTCAAACTGAGCATGAAAAGCTTCCCAATCCGCCTTACCGGAGTACTTTGCGGTCTTAACAGATACAAATCAGGGACTGGGCGCTACCATGTTTGTTTACATCCTGAGCTCCAACCTCCTTCTCACGCAGCATCGACGGCCCAGTAGAGAATCCGCGTGAAGCCCAGTCGCAGAAGCACTTATGCCCACTTTAGCCGCCATCCTTCTAGTGGTCACCCTCAAGCGGCCTCTGTGCTCTGGTGATCGGCCCTGGCGATCTCCTCGGCCAGATCCTCCGACGTCCTTAGCCATAATCGGCTCCTGCCTCCTCCTTCGCTTTCGGATTCCCTCTAAGCATTTTCAACCCCTGTTCTCCCCATAATGTTTGCTAGCCATGGTAGTCAGCTAGCTAGCTGGCTAACTTTTATCTAAGCTTTTACTTCTGACACCCGATGTAAATGACCTGGCTAGATCATAAATGAACAAATATCCAGACAGAGGATTCAGTTTACGAACACAGGCTATTGTTTGATCGTAGCCCATGCCAAATAAATCAAGGATCCCAGTATACTGTAAAACAATAGTGACCATCTCTTGTTAAGACAAAATGTAAGAAAGAGAACAATGGCTAAGCATCTTAAACTTGCGTTGGAAAATTTGTCTTGTCTTTTTATTACAACAAGATTTCTCAAGTAAACCCACGCCTTCCAAACTGAGTTCTGGATAAACTCTGTGATCATCACCAAAGCTAAGATGAGTTGTCATTAGTGTAGTTAGACCTCTGGGAATTGCTTTGATCACAGAAATAAACTCTGAAAGGTATTGGGAACTCATTCAATGTTATAAATTCATTGCAGTGAATAAGTTCATATGCAAGAATATTAACCCCGTTGTCGAAAATATCAAGAAAAAAGTCAATATTCATCTCATGCCACCTAGGGTTAGAACAATGACTTATTCCTTACAGTTATGTCTGAATTATTCCACGAAAGAGCTTTCGTGTCTTTACTATCATTAACTGAAGACTGATAGTTTTTAACAAAGATTTTCTTTAATTAGTTACTGCGCGATCAACTGATTAATCACGTAACTAATTAACTAGGAAGTCGGGGCACCAAGGAAAAATATTCAGATTAAAAAGTTGTCTGTCACGACTTCCACCGAAGTTGGCTCCCCTGCTTGTTCGGGCGGTGCTCGGCGGTGGACGTCACCGTCCTACTAGCCGCCACCGATCCCTTTTTCATTTGTCTGTTTGTTTTGTCTTATTAGTTTCACCTGTGTTTCTGTTGTTCGGTTTAATGAGCTCCCCTATATTTAGTAGGTAGACCCGCCTTTGTTTTGTGCGAGATTGTCTTTATGTTACGTGTGTGCATTTTAGGTAGTGGTGGATTTTCTTCTCTTAAACTTGGCACCCTGTGGTTTTTGGGTTGTCTTGTATGTCCGCACCCTGTGTTTGTTAGGCTTATTATTTTGTGTGCCTTAGTAAAAGCACTTAACCCCAGTGAAACTCTCTCTGCGTCTGATTCCTGCACCCACCTAGTCCCACATCAAATCAAATCAAATTTATTTATATAGCCCTTCGTACATCAGCTGATATCTCAAAGTGCTGTACAGAAACCCAGCCTAAAACCCCAAACAGCAAACAATGCAGGTGTAAAAGCACGGTGGCTAGGAAAAACTCCCTACAAAAGGCCAAAACCTAGGAAGAAACCTAGAGAGGAACCGGGCTATGTGGGGTGGCCAGTCCTCTTCTGGCTGTGCCGGGTAGAGATTATAACAGAACATGACCAAGATGTTCAAATGTTCATAAATGACCAGCATGGTCGAATAATAATAAGGCAGAACAGTTGAAACTGGAGCAGCAGCACAGTCAGGTGGACTGGGGACAGCAAGGAGCCATCATGTCAGGTAGTCCTGGGGCACGGTCCTAGGGCTCAGGTCCTCCGAGAGAGAGAAAGAAAGAGAGAATTAGAGAGAGCAGGGGGTGGCCAGTCCTCTTCTGGCTGTGCTGGGTGGAGATTATAACAGAACGTGGCCAAGATGTTCAAATGTTCATAAATGACCAGCATGGTTGAATAATAGTAAGGCAGAACAGTTGAAACTGGAGCAGCAGCGTGGCCAGGTGGACTGGGGACAGCAAGGAGTCATGTCAGGTAGTCCTGGGACATGGTCCTAGGGCCCAGGCCAGTTGAAACTGGAGCAGCAGCATGGCCAGGTGGACTGGGGACAGCAAGGAGTCATCATGTCAGGTAGTCCTGGGGCATGGTCCTAGGGCTCAGGTCCTCCGAGAGAGAGAAAGAAAGAGAGAGGAGAGAATTAGAGAACGCACACTTAGATTCACACAGGACACCGAATAGGACAGGAGAAGTACTCCAGATATAACAAACTGACCCTAGCCCCCCGACACAAACTACTGCAGCATAAATACTGGAGGCTGAGACAGGAGGGGTCAGGAGACACTGTGGCCCCATCCGAGGACACCCCAGACAGGGCCAAACAGGAAGGATATAACCCCACCCACTTTGCCAAAGCACAGCCCCCACACCACTAGAGGGATATCTTCAACCACCAACTTACCATCCTGAGACAAGGTCGAGTATAGCCCACAAAGATCTCCGCCACGGTACAACCCAAGGGGGGCGCCAACCCAGACAGGCTGACCACAACAGTGAATCTACCCACCCAGGTGAGGCACCCCCCCAGGGACGGCATGAGAGAGCCCCTGCAAGCCAGTGACTCAGCCAGTGTCAGATCCCAGTGGAAAGAGGGGAACCGGCCAGGCAGAGACAGCAAGGGCGGTTCGTTGCTCCAGAGCCTTTCCGTTCACCTTCCCACTCCTGGGCCAGACTACACTCAATCATATGACCCACTGAAGAGATGAGTCTTCAGTAAAGACTTAAAGGTTGAGACCGAGTTTGCGTCTCTGACATGGGTAGGCAGACCGTTCCATAAAAATGGAGCTCTATAGGAGAAAGCCCTGCCTCCAGCTGTTTGCTTAGAAATTCTAGGGACAATTAGGAGGCCTGCGTCTTGTGACCGTAGCGTACGTTTAGGTATGTACGGCAGGACCAAATCAGAGAGGTAGGTAGGAGAAAGCCCATGTAATGCTTTGTAGGTTAGCAGTAAAACCTTGAAATCAGCCCTTGCTTTGACAGGAAGCCAGTGTAGAGAGGCTAGCACTGGAGTAATATGATCAATTTTTTTGGTTCTAGTCAGGATTCTAGCAGCCGTATTTAGCACTAACTGAAGTTTATTTAGTGCTTTATCCGGGTAGCCGGATAATAGAGCATTGCAGTAGTCTAACCTAGAAGTGACAAAAGCATGGATTAATTTTTCTGCATTATTTTTGGACAGAAAGTTTCTGATTTTTGCAATGTTACTAGATGGAAAAAAGCTGTCCTCGAAATGGTCTTGATATGTTCTTCAAAAGAGAGATCAGGGTCCAGAGTAACGCTGAGGTCCTTCACAGTTTTATTTGAGACGACTGTACAACCATTAAGATTAATTGTCAGATTCAACAGAAGATCTCTTTGTTTCTTGGGACCTAGAACAAGCATCTCTGTTTTGTCCGAGTTTAATAGTAGAAAGTTTGCAGCCATCCACTTCCTTATGTCTGAAACACATGCTTCTAGCGAGGGCAATTTTGGGGCTTCACCATGTTTCATTGAAATGTACAGCTGTGTGTCATCCGCATAGCAGTGAAAGTTTAATAATAATAATAATAATAATATATGCCATTTAGCAGACGCTTTTATCCAAAGCGACTTACAGTCATGTGTGCATACATTCTACGTATGGGTGGTCCTGGGAATCGAACCCACTACCCTGGCGTTACAAGCGGCATGCTCTACCAACTGTGCTACAGAAGGACATTATGTTTTCGAATAACATCCCCAAGAGGTAAAATATATAGTGAAAACAATAGTGGTCCTAAAACAGAACCTTGAGGAACACCGAAATTTACAGTTGATTTGTCAGAGGACAAACCATTCACAGAGACAAACTGATATCTTTCCGACAGATAAGACCTAAACCAGGCCAGAACATGTCCGTGTAGACCAATTTGGGTTTCCAATCTCTCCAAAAGAATGTAGTGATCGATGGTATCAAAAGCAGCACTAAGGCCGTCTCAGTGCTATGATGGGGTCTAAAACCAGACTGAAGCATTTCGTATACATTGTTTGTCTTCAGGAAGGCAGTGAGTTGCTGCGCAACAGCCTTCTCTAAAATTTTTCAGAGGAATGGAAGATTCGATATAGGCCGATAGTTTTTTATATTTTCTGGGTCAAGGTTTGGCTTTTTCAAGAGAGGCTTTATTACTGCCACTTTTAGTGAGTTTGGTACACATCCAGTGGATAGAGAGCCGTTTATTATGTTCAACATAGGAGGGCCAAGCACAGGAAGCAGCTCTTTCAGTAGTTTAGTTGGGATAGGGTCCAGTATACAGCTTGAAGGTTTAGAGGCCATGATTATTTTCATCATTGTGTCAAGAGATATAGTACTAAAACACTTGAGCGTCTCTCTTGATCCTAGGTCCTGGCAGAGTTGTGCAGACTCAGGACAACTGAGGTTTGGAGGAATACGCAGGTTTAAAGAGGAGTCCGTAATTTGCTTTCTAATAATCATAATCTTTTCCTCAAAGAAGTTCATGAATTTATCACTGCTAAAGTGAAAGTCATCCTCTCTTGGGGAATGCTGCTTTTTAGTTAGCTTTGCCACTGTATCAAAAAGGAACTTCGGATTGTTCTCAATTAAGTTAGAAAAATAGGATGATCGAGCAGCAGTAAGGGCTCTTCGGTACTGCACGGTACCGTCCTTCCAAGCTAGTCGGAAGACTTCCAGTTTGGTGTGGCGCCATTTCCGTTCCAATTTTCTGGAAGCTTGCTTCAGAGCTCGGGTATTTTCTGTGTACCAGGGAGCTAGTTTCTTATGAGACATTTTTTTTGTTTTTATGGGTGCAACTGCATCTAGGGTATTGCGCAAGGTTAAATTGAGATCCTCAGTTAGGTGGTTAACAGATTTTTGTCCTCTGGCGTCCTTGGGTAGGCAGAGGGAGTCTGGAAGGGCATCAAGGAATCTTTGTGTTGTCTGTGAATTTATAGCACGACTTTTGATGTTCCTTGGTTGGGGTCTGAGCAGATTATTTGTTGCAATTGCAAACGTAATAAAATGGTGGTCCGATAGTCCAGGATTATGAGGAAAAACATTAAGATCCACAACATTTATTCCATGGGACAAAACTAGGTCCAACGTATGACTGTGACAGTGAGTGGGTCCAGAGACATGTTGGACAAAACCCACTGAGTCGATGATGGCTCCAAAAGCCTTTTGGAGTGGGTCTGTGGACTTTTCCATGTGAATATTAAAGTCACCAAAGATTAGAATATTATCTGCAATGACTACAAGGTCCGATAGGAATTCAGGGAACTCAGTGAGAAACGCTGTATATGGCCCAGGAGGCCTGTAAACAGTAGCTATAAAAAGTGATTGAGTAGGCTGCATAGATTTCATGACTAGAAGCTCAAAAGACGAAAACGTCTTTTTTTTTTTTGTAAATTGAAATTTGCTATCGTAAATGTTAGCAACACCTCCGCCTTTGCGGGATGCACGGGGGATATGGTCACTAGTGTAGCCAGGAGGTGAGGCCTCATTTAACACAGTAAATTCATCAGGCTTAAGCCATGTTTCAGTCAGGCCAATCACATCAAGATTATGATCAGTGATTAGTTCATTGACTATAATTGCCTTTGAAGTAAGGGATCTAACATTAAGTAGCCCTATTTTGAGATGTGAGGTATCATGATCTCTTTCAGTAATGACAGGAATGGAGGTGGTCTTTATCCTAGTGAGATTGCTAAGGCGAACACCGCCATGTTTAGTTTTGCCCAACCTAGGTCGAGGCACAGACACGGTCTCAATGGTGATAGCTGAGCTGACTACACTGAATATGCTAGTGGCAGACTCCACTATGCTGGCAGGCTGGCTAATAGCCTGCTGCCTGGCCTGCACCCTATTTCATTGTGGAGCTAGAGGAGTTAGAGCCCTGTCTATGTTGGCAGATAAGATGAGAGCACCCCTCCAGCTAGGATGGAGTCCGTCACTCCTCAGCAGGTCAGGCTTGGTCCTGTTTGTGGGTGAGTCCCAGAAAGAGGGCCAATTATCTACAAATTCTATCTTTTGGGAGGGGCAGAAAACAGTTTTCAACCAGCGATTGAGTTGAGAGACTCTGCTGTAGAGCTCATCACTCCCCTAACTGGGAGGGGGCCAGAGACAATTACTCGATGCCGACACATCTTTCTAGCTGATATGCACGCAGAAGCTATGTTGCGCTTGGTGATCTCTGACTGTTTCATCCTAACATCGTTGGTGCCGACGTGGATAACAATATCTCTATACTCTCTACACTCGCCAGTTTTAGCTTTAGCCAGCACCATCTTCAGATTAGCCTTAACATCGGTAGCCCTGCCCCGGGTAAACAGTGTATGATCGCTGGATGATTCGCTTTAAGTCTAATACTGCGGGTAATGGAGTCGCCAATGACTAGAGTTTTCAATTTGTCAGAGCTAATGGTGGGAAGCTTCGGCGTCTCAGACCCCGTAACGGGAGGAGTAGAGACCAGGGAAGACTCGGCCTCTGACACCGACCCGCTGCTTAATGGGGAGAACCGGTTGAAAGTTTCTGTCGGCTGATTGAGCGACACCGGTTGAGCGTTCCTACAGCATTTCCTTCCAGAAACCGTGAGAAAGTTGTCCGGCTGCGGGGACTGTGCCAGGGGATTTATACTACTATCTGTACTTACTGGTGGCACAGACGCTGTTTCATCCTTTCCTACACTGAAATTACCCTTGCCTAACGATTGCGTCTGAAGCTGGGCTTGCAGTACAGCTATCCTCGCCGTAAGGCGAGCACAGCGGCTGCAATTAGAAGGCATCATGTTAATGTTACTACTTAGCTTCGGCTGTTGGAGATCCTGACGAATCGTGTCCAGATAAAGCGTCCGGAGTGAAAAAGTTGAGGAAAAAATAAATAAATATATGAACGGTAATTAAAAAGTGAAAACCGTAAAGTTGTCAGGTAGCAAAATAGGTTGGCAACAATACGCACAGCAATTCGAAAACATGACATTATCATTTCCTAAAATAACTTTCAGATATTTTATCTGATCAATTAGTCTTTGAATTAATGAATTATTTACTGTACCTAACGTTAGTCTCATTCCAAATGTCGTAAATTGTTGGTTATCTGCATGAACCCTGTCTTCACTAGGAGTCATCCATACATCAATTGTCTTAAATAATTTATTTATTACTAACTAAGTAATTCACAGAAATGCATAAACAAACAAACAAACATGGTAAATGTGGTTACATGAAATGATAGGAGAATGTGCCCTAGTGGGCTGAACCGGCATAGCGGCTTGTTAGACAAGCGGGGGAGTGGAGTGGGGGTCGACTAAGAAGTCACTACAAAACGATAACTATAACAATTGAAATGCTAATCCTTACACATGAACGCTCACTCAGTCGGGAACAATTGCAATCAATATATATATTTACGCTCGGTGTGTCGTCTTGATCACTGGTGAAAAGTTCATTTCTTTTGTAGAATTGTCCGTCTCTCTCCCTCTCTCTCTCTCGGTTGTGTTTAGAGGAGATTGTTCAGAGTGACATTCGTTATAGAATGGATGTTTCAGTGGTTGTCGTTCTTTGCATTCAATGATGCCGAATTCCTAGCTACAGACTAGTAATCAGTATCAAAGACTTGTTCTTAATCTGTCGGTATCGATAGTCTAAGAGTTTAACCACGTGGTATGGTTAAAAAGATTCAGCAATGGTCTACACCTTTAGCCATCTCGTAATTGAGGTAAGCTTGGTCTGGTGATCATTTCTCAAAGTTGGGTTTTATTACGAATGGCAGGGCTGTCCCAGGATGTCTAACCCTAACTGGGCTCAGGGGCGGTCCTCTGATTTAGTTCAAATCCAATTCCCTTTTTGAGTTTTCCTTCATTAAACAGTCCAAAATCACATTGTAAAATTGTGTAAACAGTATCATACTCACTCATTCATCTTATACAACAATTAGATGTAAACCTTATATCTGGGGCTATTATATAAACAGCGTTATGGTAATGTGGCCACACCGTCTCCCATGAGCTTCCCAAGTTGTGACAAAGGGATCAGTTCATAGCTAGATTCTTCACCAATCTTTTACACTTTCTCCGGAACATGAAATTTGTTCGTACCTCAGGTTCTGTGAGTTGGAAGGATTTCCTTTGTCTCCACGAAAAACTACTCTCATTAACTGTGTGTCCATGAAGTTCTCAGGAATTTACGACCTCTGACCACAGCAGCCTAGTTGAAGGAGGAAAGGGGGAGGCAGGGAGAGGGGGATGGGCTTGCTATACCCAAAGAGGCCAACGTCATGACATACCCCCCCTGGTGGTTTGGATCTTGTTTGTCCTGCAAGTTACAAATCAACATAAAATCTGGTTGGTTGGTTGGTTGGTTGGTTGGTTGGTTGGTTGGTTGGTCCCACCCTCCTGGTGGTTTACCTTGGTAGGCTCCCTGACAGCGGGGCATGCCGCCACAAGGATGGGCCATGGGTGTCCTGATTTGGGGTCGCCGTTCCGGACATGTCATCTGGTCATCGTCCACACTGGATGATCTGGGCAGTAACTTAGGCAGATATTAACTCACACACACTCATGAAATATATATAATTACATTCATTCCCCAATGAGCGGCGTTGTGGCACTAAGTGATGGTTGTATGGGGACTTTGTTAATGGCTCTATCACTTCCTAAGTGTCAAAGGAACTGAACCGAATAGGAATGGAAGCATAAACAAAAGATATACAAAATATAGTTCTCGCACAAAAATCATCTAATTGGACTGTATTCTATATACGTCCAAGGTTCTGGCAAAATGACTATCATGGCATTGTCTCTAATGCCATATCTAGGGTTTTCTTACTTGGTGTGTTGCTTAGGCACTATCCTAAGTTGATAACTATATGATAAGTTTACAGCTGTAAGGCACTAGTTTTGGGCAGTCTACAGGGATGACCTATGGACTTCTGGGAAGAAAACTGGTGAGTGCTGTAGAGTCAAAGGCCTAGAAGTAAATGTTCAACTTTATTTACTAAGGCTGGTATTTTGCTTGAACCCTTAAGTGGTCCTAGCATAAATCCTAATTGGATGTTCCGTTGTGCATGTGCGTTTATGCTTACACAAGCGTGCATGTCAAGGGAAGAAAACCAAGTATCCTGGCAGATTACAACTTGTTCAGAATGAGTCTGACATAGTCAGGTAATTTTCAGGTCAATGCCTGGAGGTCAGTCAGAATTGGTGTCGAGGGAGTCTGTAGTAGTTTTTACTACAAGTCACTGTGTCTTCCACTATTGTAGTGGCGATAGGTATGAAGTCTCTTTAATAGCTATGTTATCCACGGAGGAGCTAACCTCAAGACGGAAGTACTCTTTAAGTATTGGACCAGTCGTACGTGGTGTGATTGTGGTTAATGATTCTAATAATTTTCCTCCTGAATGGAGGATTCTATTTATTAGTGACATGTGTGTTAACCATCAGAAGAGTGCACTGGAGATTCCCTTCCACGTGTTGCACTCTGAGTGACTCCTATGTCGCTATTGTCAAGGGTAATTTGATTGGTTAGGTCTCTAACCTTTTAACTGATTGTAGCTAGACTGACTGTCGCTGGTATTGGTACTGGTGCTCAAAGAGACCAGTTATCCTACCGATTTATTCTGAAATATCATACTACCGGAACACATGATTGGAGCATTTTACTAGTTGTATTGTAGTTGAACCTACACATGGCAAGGAATGATTATTGCTGCCATTTGTTTTGGAGGTGGACAAGTCCACTGGACTTCCTTTACGACCAGTGTGGTACACCTCAGTACATATATGTGTTCTAAGATAAGCCCCGTCTAGGGGCCTGTCTGCTCCTCACTGTTCTCATAGGAGTTTTACAACTAGATTGAATTTATGCTCTGGGGCCTCGTATGGTGTTGTCCGTAGTCTCGACCCCCCCTCCACCGGCCTCGATGAGGCTCATCATGGGTCTGGGCTACTATTCCCCCCCTTTGTGTCTCTGGACCCCCCCACCAGCGGGTGGTGTTGGTGTTCGTGGCGCAAACGAAAAGGTCAGACCCTATGTACGAGTTGTCAGCGACAGCGTTGTTATGAGAATGGCTGTAACTTTTCAAACAAATCTCCTGGTGTTTGTGCTTCAAAACGCTCAGTGGCTGTAGAGGCATGTCAGTCACCACCGCGTCCGCGTGTGGCAACCTCTTCAGTACCTGCGAACTGAGACGAGGATATCGGTCTGTGATATCGCAAAGTGTTTCACCAGTGGGAGTCATCGTGTCAGTTGCTGGACTGACACCATTAGTGTCATTGTAAGGGGTGACAGTCCCCAACATAGCAGAAGGTGTATCATCGGAAGCAGAGTATACTCTGCGCATCAATGTTTTTCTTGCTGAGACGGCCGCAGTGCTTGTGGAAGTGTTCGAAGGGCAAGAGGAGTTCCTCTCAACTACCGTATTGCATGACTGCAAGGAGGAGGGAAGTTGCTTATTCACAGAGACAGCTGGCTCGAAATCATGAAAAGAATGGTCAATCAGGTTGGCTGATGGAATGTGTAGAGATATCGTAATATCTCCTTGGATCGGATTCTGCCCCAAGAGGTTTTTAAACATACTTTTCCCAAGGGGTGCTTTCGACAGATACCCGTCGTGAATGACTGCGTTGCAAGCTAGCATTAGGGGAAGACCGTGTGGTCAGTGGAGGAGGCACAGTGGCCTGTGACCATACCTGGTTTGTTTTCCAATCCATCAATGGGAGTAACCGATCCATCAAGTCTGATCCAAGGAGCAGGGATACAGTTGAGGCTGGTAACATACACAGGGTGAACGAGCGATACGTCCTTGACGTGTAGTTTCAGCATGACTCTCAATGTGAGAGGCGAGGTAGTCTGAGAGACCCCTCGAAGTGTAGTGTCGCATCGTTCCACTTTTAACCAATGTTTAGTTGGCTTCAAAGCCCTTTTAAGATCATCAAACAATGTTTGAGAGATGAGTGATATAGTCGCACCCCAATCAATTAGCACATGACAAGTTAAGCAGTTTCCAGTTATGGCCGTTTAGATTCATGGTTAGTGGACATATTCCCCACAAAGTGGAGTGGTTGTTCACAACGACGTAATGTGCCATTTCTGTTCAAGGTGGAAGCAGATTGACTTTTCCGATTTTGAGTGGGCTTGGCTTTAACGAAGCGCTTGACCTTTTTCTTCGCAACCTTTGTATCAGAGTCTATAGACAAAGCCCGGGGGCTTGTTTCTTGATCAAACGGGCCCTGGATAGGGTCTTGAACGAGAGCGGGAGAAATTAGAACTTTAACATCCTTGCTATGGGTGTTAATTCCTGTGGACCTGGTGTCCGGTAATTCCCCGTCTAGTCCTTTTAGGCTTGACCCTTTTCTCAAATTGTTCTCGCTTTAGTTCTTCACGTAGCGGAACTTCTGGAGAACATTGGTCTACGTTTTGATCGTTCTTCATCCCTTTGTTACCCTTGTGCTCTGACACTTTGTGTGGCCGGGGTGCAGGAACATAGTGAACAGGTCGATTGTAGCGGTAGTCATGTTGATGGCGTCGTACTTTACAGTTATTGAGACCGCGGAGGTTATTGGATTCGTGGTTTCGTGGTAGAAACTGTTGTTGTGCGTCATCTCTCAACGCTCCAATACCTGATAATGCACCCTCTGACTGGAGTGAGTGCTCCTGGTCAAACTTCAAAACCGAGTGGTCAGGGCTCTTAGCGTTGTGAACTTTTGATGCCTCAAAAGCTGTGCTTGCAAGCTCTCTGAGTTGTAAGATAGGCAAGCCAACGTGGGCGGCAGGGCCCAAGTAGGTAATGAAGGTAGGATACATGTTCGACAGGAACATTTTGTTTAAAAGGTAACAGGTCTTCCATGCCTGTTTCAGTGAGTAGGCCAAAGTAAGCTGAACGAAGCCTATGATAGTAAGCTTGTGGGTGTTCGTTCCGAGCTTGATTGACAGTGTTAGCCAGTGAGCTATCGTGTTTGCGTGTCGCAGAACCACTGAATTCTCATTTCAAAGCTGTGTCAAGTTTAGCGTAGTCATTTAGCACGTGTTGCTGTTGTAGAGGAGGAGGAGCCAAGGGGGAGGCAGGGAGAGGGGGATGGGCTTGCTATACCCAAAGAGGCAAATGTCATGACAGAGCTTTATGTGGGGTGAAATTTGTGCAGTACACCTATGCAATTTAGTGGGTAATCTTCAGGAATATGACATTTTAGTAAAAATTGAAATATTTTCTATTTCTTTATCATCAGAGTCATATAAACATAAGATTTCACATTTAGAAACGTTCAGTTTTAATCAAGCCAGTCTGTTACAAATGGATAAACCATGCAGATTTGCATGATTCAGAATATCTAGTGATAGAAGTTCCACTACCAAAATTAATAAAAAGGGTGAAATCGGGCATCCCATACACTTCTGTTGATACTGTATATTTTGGATGCATTAAGGTTTAGTAACACAGAACTATTTATATCTTCGTAAAACATGCAAATCACTTTGATAAAATGTTCTGAAACCAAAAAGTTTAAGAGACCGAAAGAGAATTTCATGTTCAATTGTGTCAAAGGCTTTGCAGAAGTCCCAAAATAAGACAACTGTCACGGCTTTCTTTCTGGGAAGGAGAGGCGGACCAAAACGCAGCGTGGTTATAGTTCATGGTTCTTTAATAAGGAAACTCAAACATGAACAAACTACAAAACAATAAACGTGAAAACCGTAACAGTCCTAACTGGTGCATAAAACACAAAGACAGGAAACAATCACCCACAAAATACCCAAAGAATATGGCTGCCTAAATATGGCTCCCAATCAGAGACAACGAGAAACACCTGCCTCTGATTGAGAACCAATCCAGGCAACCATAGACTTACCTAGACACCTAAAAGAACACAACCCCATAAATCTACAAAAAACCCTAGATAAGACAAAACACATAAATCACCCATGTCACACCTTGGCCTAACCAAAATAATAAAGAAAACAAAGATATCTAAGGCCAGGGTGTGACAACAACAGCATCTGAGTCAATTGCAACTGAATAATCTAAGAGGTCCAGACTAAACGAATGTTGGAGTTTATGTGACGGCCCTTCATAAATCCTGTTTAAGTCGCATTTATAATGATCTCCAATTGTCAATGAGAGAAGGGTCTTTATAAGGCTTCGGAATCAGTGAAATCAGGCCCTGTTTCATAGCGGAGACCATTTTCAATGCAATCTTGAAACATAAAAAATAGGGTCTTCTGGTAACTCCCAAAACTGCCTATAGAATTAAACTGACAAGCCAACAGGGCCAGGTGATTTCCCATTTTTCATTGAAGTCAGAGCCTCTCTAATTTCTTCGATTAACACAGGTGAATCACAAACTGAGTGGAAATCATCCTCAATTACAGGGATATAATTCTGAATGTGGCAAACGTAGCTTTCACAACTGCCCACTCCCCCGGCCGGACCTGGCAATATGACCGCAGAAACCTACCCACATCCTGGTTTACTCTCTCCACCTGCCCGTTACTTTCGGGGTAAAAGCCTGAGGTGAGGCTGACCGAGACCCCAGACGTCCCATGAACGCTCTCCAGACCTTGGACGTGAACTGGGGACCCCAATCAGAAACTATGTCCTCAGGCACCCCGTAGTGCCAGAAAACGTGCGTCTTTGCAGTCTGTAGGGCCGTAGGGAGACCGGGCAAAGAGAGGAGACGACAGGACTTAGAAAACCGATCCATAACGACCAGAATCGTGGTGTTGCTTGTGAGGGAGGAAGATCTGTCAGGAAGTCCACTGACAGGTGCGACCACGGCTGTTGTGGAACGGGTAGGGGTTGTAACTTCCCTCTGGGTAGGTGCCTGGGAGCAATGCACTGGGCGCACACCGAGCAGGAGGAAGCATAAACCCTCACGTCCTTGGCCAAGGTGGACTACCAGTACTTCCTACTAAGGCAACGCACCGCCCGCCCGATGCCAGGGTGACCAGAGGAGGGTGACGTGTGGGCCCAATAGATCAACCGGTCGCGGACAGCAGACGGAATGTACAGGCGCCCAGCTGGACACTGGGGGTGTGTGAGCTCTGTGCGTAATGCCATCTCGGTGTCTGCGTCCAGCTCCCACACCACCGGTGCCACCAGGTAAGAGGCTGGAAGTATGGGAGTGTGATCCATGGACCGCTCCTCTGTGTCATACATCCGGGACAGTGCGTCTGCCTTAGCGTTCTGGGAACCTGGTCTGTAGGATAGAGTGAAAACAAAACATGTAAAAAACATGGCCCACCGTGCCTGGCGAGGGTTCAGTCTCCTCGCCGCCCAGACATACTCCAGATTGCGGTGGTCAGTCCAGATGAGAAAAGGGTGTTTAGCCCCCTCAAGCCAATGTCTCCACACCTTCAGAGCCTTGACAACAGCCAACAGCTCCCGGTCCCCCACATCATAGTTTCGCTCCGCCGGGCTGAGCCTCTTCGAAAAGAAAGCACAGGAGCTTTGGTGGCGTGCCAGAGCGCTGAGAGAGCATGGTTCCTATCCCAGCCTCTGACGCGTCCACCTCCACTATGAACGCCAAGGAGGGATCCGGATGAGCCAGCACGGGAGCCGAGGTAAACAGAGCCTTCAGGTGACCAAAAGCCCTGTCCACCTCAGCCGACCACTGCAGTCACACTAGTTGCCCCTTCAGCAGTGAGGTAATGGGAGTCCGCTACCTGACCAAAACCCCGGATAAACCTCTGGTAGTAGTTGGCAAACCCTAGAAACCGTTGCCTTCCTTTACCTTGGTGGGAGTCGGCCAATTACGCACGGCTGCAATGCGGTCACTCCATCTCCACCCCTGAAGTGGAAATGCGGTACCCTAAGAAGGAGACGGACTGTTGGAAGAACAGACATTTCTCAGCCTTGATGTACAGGTCATGCTCCAACAGTCGACCAAGCGCCCTGCGCACCAGGGACACATGCTCGGCGTGTGTAGCGGAATATATCAGAATGTCGTCGATATACACCACTACAACCTACCCGTGCAGTTCCAGGAAAATCTCATCAACAAAGGCCTGGAAGACTGATGGAGCATTCATCAACCCGTACGGCATGACAAGGTACTCATAGTGCCCTGAGGTCGTACTAAATGACGTCTTCCACTCGTCCCCCTCCCGGATACGCACCAGGCTGTAAGCGCTCCTGAGATCCAGTTTTGTGAAGAAGCGCGCCCCGTGCATTGACTCGATCACACTGGCGATGAGAGGCAGCGTGTAGCTATATCTCACTGTGATCTGATTGATCCCTCGATAGTCAATACACTGGCGTAAACCTCCATCCTTCTTCTTAACAAAAAAGAAACTCGAGGAGGCAGGTGAAGTGGAGGGGCGAATGTATCTCTGCCCCAGGGATTCGGAGACATGTGTTTCCATAGCCGCCGTCTCCTCCTGTGACAGAGGATACACGTGACTCCTGGGAAGTGCTGCGTCTACCAGGAGATTTATCGCACAATCCCCCCGTTGATGGGGTGGTAATTTAGTCACCCTCTTCTTACAGAAGGCTAATTAATTATAGTTGTAAAGATTTAAATACAGACTCTTCTTCTTGAGATAGATTATCTTTAGAAAACTGTCAAGCTTGCTCATTAAATCTCTCTTTGGTGCTTCAGCATGTTTAATGGCTTCAACTCTGACTTTATATTTGAAGAATTCCCATCTACTTCCATGACCCAAGTCTTTTCTTGCAAAAAATTATTTGGCTAACAATTTTATGTTTCCAATGAGAATAGGATCTTTAAGTAGTGTGTGGCTAAATGTCCATTATCCTCGAATACCTTTTGAGTTTTTAGTAGCCTGGAAATTCAGGGAAATCAAACGATGATCAGAAAAGGGAGCAAAGATCTACATCTACAACAAATTGTAACAAAATGGGGGAAATTAGGAATAAATCTATTCTATATTTCCGTGACATAGTTGTTGGTCCAGGTATAACCCTTTGGATCCAGATTGAAATCACGACAGGCATCAGACAGAGATCATTGCATAATGTGACGATATTGCTATCTTGAGCTTTGACTCATTCTAGGAGGAAAACGATCAGCAGAGTCAGATGTTTCATTAAAATCCCCTGAAATAATTAGAAAAGCCTCTGAATATTTGTTGGGTAAATCTTGTCATTTTCTGGTAAGTTGGGCAAAAAGGGTCTTATTTGGTGCATGTCCACACACATTATAAAATACACATTTGAACAGTTACTACGACTCATTTCCCATCCTGTGAAGATGTGGATTCTAGGATTTTCCTTTAACCTTGTGGATAAGTGTCAAAACACCAGCAGAATGGGTTGAATCATGACTGAAATAGGCCATGTCTCCCCATTGTGACTTCCAAAATTTTACGTCACTTTCACTTTCAGTTGGTGGTTGAAGATATCCCTCTAGTGGTGTGGGGGCTGTGCTTTGGCAAAGTGGGTGGGGTTATATCCTTCCTGTTTGGCCCTGTCCGGGGGTGTCCTCGGATGGGGCCACAGTGTCTCCTGACCCCTACTGTCTCAGCCTCCAGTATGTATGCTGCAGTAGTTTGTGTCGGGGGGCTAGGGTCAGTTTGTTATATCTGGAGTACTTCTCCTGTCCTATTCGGTGTCCTGTGTGAATCTAAGTGTGCGTTCTCTAATTCTCTCCTTCTCTCTCTCGGAGGACCTGAGCCCTAGGACCATGCCCCAGGACTACCTGACATGATGACTCCTTGCTATCCCCAGTCCACCTGGCCATGCTGCTGCTCCAGTTTAAACTGTTCTGCCTTATTATTATTCGACCATGCTGGTCATTTATGAACATTTGAACATCTTGGCCATGTTCTGTTATAATCTCCACCCGGCACAGCCAGAAGAGGACTGGCCACCCCACATAGCATGGTTCCTCTCTAGGTTTCTTCCTAGGTTTTGGCCTTTCTAGGGAGTTTTTCCTAGCCACTGTGCTTCTACACCTGTATTGCTTGCTGTTTGGGGTTTTAGGCTGGGTTTCTGTACAGCACTTTGAGATATCAGCTGATGTACAAAGGGCTATATAAATGAATTTGATTTCACATGAATTAGTTTCCTGAATAAAGACCAAATCTGTCACGGCCATCGAAAGAAGTGGACCAAAGTGCAGCATGGTGAGCGTACATTTTCCTTTTATTTAAAAGGACGCCAACAAAACAACAAACGAAGAAACTACTGTGAACCTCACAGGGCTATGAACAAAAGTCAACTTCCCACAATAACAAAAGGGGAAAAGGCTGCCTAAGTATGATTCCCAATCAGAGACAACGATAGACAGCTGTCCCTGATTGAGAACCATAGAAATACAAAAACATAGACAACAGAACATATAATGCCCACCCCAAATCACACCCTGACCAAACCAAATATAGACATTAAAAGGCTCTAAGGTCAGGGCGTGAAAGTTACTGCAATGTAAAAATAACTTTTCTTTTCGTAAGATCTCTCAAACCCCTAGCATTCAGACTAACGATATTGAGTGAGTTGAATACAAACTCCAGCATTAAAAAAAGAAAGACACAAACTATATAACATATGTAGTAATGTGAACAATAAAACAGTGAACCTTGACATTGCCCAACAATGCTCAGCTGATGTAGCGGTGGTTAACAGGATAACAAATCCCTTTTTTCCATTTTTTTGTTGGCAAGTGTTCATAAATTGTATTTCAAACTGTAAATTTACCCACGGTAGTACAGTAAATGTACTCTTGGCAGTACTCACAGTTCAAGTGATCTTTCTTCCTTCGAAGAACGCGTTTTGGCCCTTGAACCCAGCCTGCTTTCCCTCTTGTCGTGCCTTCTATATAAGCGGCCACAGTTTCTCCTTGGCTGTCCGATCCTGCGGTATCAGAGCCTCTTTGATGCTGAGCTTCTTCTCGTCCAGAAACTTGTTGCCCTTGGCCATTTTCCAGATGATGTCCCTGTGGTGGCGCATAGTGAAGCGCAGGATGACATTGCGAGGGGGTCCATCAGATCTTCGTTTCCCAAGTCGATGGGGGACCAGGAACCACCGACCTGAAAAGGGAGACATAAAAAGATGGTGAGATACGGTAGTCACTGGGAAGCGGTAACCTACACGTCACCTCGTTAACGTTGTAATTCCTCTCTTCAGGGGACAGTGTCTTAGAGTAATATGCACACGGATACAATTTCTGTGGATTACCCCGTCTTTGAGACAGAACTGCCCCCAAGCCCACCTCTGAAGCATCCTACCTCCACCACAAAGGAGATCATGGGACCTGGGTGTTTGAGCAATGGGGCAGAGGTGAAACATCCCTTGAGTAGACAGAAGGACACATTGGTTGCTGGGCTCCACACCAACCTACGGGGACCACCCATGAGGAGAGAGGGGCGGCGACTAAGCTGAAGTTCCTGATGAAATGGCGGTAGTAGTTGGAGTGGTCTTGACAGGCCAGTTCCGTCTGGACTTCCTCGCACAGACCTCTTCTGAATAGTGTGCAAAGCACCGGCTCATTCCATCCACTGTCTGGAAAGTGAGAGCATACTCAGTAGCTGTCTGGTCCCCCTGCCGTAATTGAAGTAAGTGTCCACCCCCTCTCTGCCCTCCGGGGATGATAGAAGATGCCTTTGAACAGAGCCATGAACCCCTCATATGAATCTAGCTCCTCCTCTCTCCCAGACGGCCGTGGCCCATTCCAACGCCCGCCCAGTCAGCAGAGAAATAACCGTGGCGACCTTGGACCACTCGGTGGTGGGGGCTTCCGTCTGGTGTGTAAAGTAGAGGGAGCACAGATGTAGCCACTGCATTTAGATGGGGTACGGTCATATTTATCCAGGAGGGACAAACAGGCATCGCTGACCTGAGCGGTTTGCAGAATGGGCTTTGTGCTGGGTCAACTGGTTGTAGAGTATCCTCCACTAGTTGACGACAACGCCTCCCGGGCATGTTTGAGACGTTGCACACTGCGAAGAGCCACCTCCATAACCGTCCCCAGTTGTTCCAGCTGTTCATGGTGTTGATGTACAAGGTGTCCTTGTTCGTCGACCATCTGGGAGATATTGTTTTCCTGCTGCTTCCATTGTTGGAGTCAGTATTCTGTAATGTATACGCTGGGAGTCGGAAAGCAAGTGCAGGTGTTGAGTTTTATAATAAACGGACCATCGGACAATATAACAAATACGAGTAGCATATAGACATGAAACACAAAAACAATACTGACTGGGGAAAGAATCTAAGGGAGTATCAGATATAGGGGGGTAATCAGTGAGGTAATGGAGTCCAGGTGTGACTGATGTGCAGGTGCGTGTAATGATTGTTCCCAGGACCTGTGGTTGGTATACCTGCGACGTAGAACACCGGAGGGGAGGAGCGGGAGTAGACGTGACAGTGAGACTTGGATATTCCATCTTCTACCAAGTTCTTCGCATTCAACTTGACCAAAATGAACTCCAAACTTGTCCTATGTAGTTAAAACAAGTTATTGTTAGTTTCTCGCCACATTGATAGCCAATATTAGACTGTTAAACACCTAACCCTCGAAGTTGCTTGGACAAGCGAGAAAACAGTCCCTCTCACAGCGATGCCATCTTGTCTCCCTCTACTAGTAGTGTTTCTGTAGCCAAAGCTACAATGTAGAGTGACGTAGCCTACATATGATGGCAGAGTTTGCAAAATAAATGCTGACATGATTGATACGAATCACCATCAAATCATAATTTACTGTTAGATATCATCAATTGAAAAGTCTTTCCTACCTTCCCGACCACTGTCGTTCTTTTGTGAGCTTTTGTGAACGGACAACCAGTTATTAAGAGTTGCACTCTCTTGCTGCCTGCCAGATGATAGCCTAATCCCCTCAGGCTGTGCTGCGTGTGTGTGATAGCCTAAATAATCGGCATAACGAACTAACAGCTTCGGGAAGCCATCTGTTTTTTCATCAATTATGAAGCCTAGATTTAAAACAGCATTACGGTCCAACTGGGTCACTGATGTGGATGATTGACTGGCCTGGAGGGATTCGTAAATCTCCCTGGGTCAGTGGGCAGCCCTGTATGTCAAGCCCTGTGACATAATATATCATAATACATATCTATGTCACTGAAGTGATTTGGTAAAATTAACCCAGTAAAAAGTAAGTTCCTTCCTTGTGAAATTACTTGATTAAGAGTACAAGTACAGCCCACTTAGAGTAACTAGACATGTACTAGTTCCTCAAAAACATGACAACCTTTTATTGCAGTGGGCTAAATCAGGGTCGCACAGTGTTTCTTGTTAGTCTTAAACAAATATACTTTGAAACAAAAGTATACACCTCATACACATTGTCACACGCTGACCATAGTTTGCTTTGTATGTTTCTATGTTTTGTTTGGTCAGGGTGTGATCTGAGTGGGCATTCTATGTTACATGTCTAGTTTGTCTATTTCTATGTTTGGCCTGATGTGGTTCTCAATCAGAGGCAGGTGTTAGTCATTGTCTCTGATTGGGAACCATATTTAGGTAGCCTGTTTGGTGTTGGGTTTTGTGGGTGATTGTTCCTGTCTCTGTGTTTGCACCAGATAGGGCTGTTTTTGTTTTCCTTCACATTTCTTGTTTTGTTAGTCTATTCATGTATAGTTTCTTTATTAAAGAACCATGAATAATAACCACGCTGTGTTTTGGTCTGCTTCGACTCAAGAAAACCGTTACACACATGGTTATGGGCTGAAGAAAATGAAACCTTCACCATGTCCAATGTAGAGTTGAAATGTATTACATTTAGAGTTTTCATCCTAATATTACGCTTTATATAAATCAACGAAGACTGAAATATAACTGAACCCTTTGACATAGACACACCAGATTTTGGGCTGTTTTTTAATCTATAATGTTGATTAACTATAAATTATGAAAAATATTAAAAACGTTCCACCCATGAGGCCACTAGAGGACGATTTGGTCATTTGACTGCGGGAATGCCATCATATCGGATAGCCTCACCATCTTCGCCCTCATGTTGTGCTAGCAAGCTATCAAGCAAGATAGGTAGTGCTAGGTATCAACAGCCAATCCAGCAGGGATTGGAAACTACAGTGAGCTTCGATTGGTCAATCAAGATGCGATGTCGCAGAGTATTATAATAAAGTTCAGTTTATTCCAACTTGGGTCCCGCCCTGTTTACGTCCCTCGCCCATGCTTGCATCACCCACTTCACTTCCTTCATTGAAAATGAATGGGCTTCCGTTGTTTAATCGCCCCAACTCCAGCACCACCTCAACATCTACAAAAGGAGAAGGATGGAGATGGATGTTTCCATTGACATCATCAACCAATTTGGTTAAAATCACATGATGTCATTGGAAACACTTTTTTTTTTACTACAAAACATAGAAACCATTTTCACATATGTTGGGGTGAGGCTGGAGATTATGAATATGAAGTAGAAAAATGTTGCCATTTCCCTTTAAGACTGTCATATGCATCGACTCATGTTAAAAGAAACCACCAGCTTTCATATGTTCTCATGTTCTGTGCAAGGAGCTGAAACGTTAGCTTTGTTACATGGCACATATTACACTTTTACTTTCTTCTCCAACACTTTGTTTTTGCATTATTTAAACCAAATTGAACATGTTTCATTATTTACTTGAGGTTAAATTGATTTTATTGATGTATTATATTAAGTTAAAATAAGTGTTCATTCAGTATTGTTGTAATTGTCATTATTACAAATAAATAAATAAATTGTCAGATTAATCGGTATCATCTTTTATGGTCCTCCAATAATCGGTATCGGTATCCGCGCTGGAAAAATCATAATCGGTCGACCTCTAATAGACATACACTTCTGCCTCTGATTCCAAAGGTTGTAAGTTCAAATCCAGCTGTAGAAAGTTGTTTTTGATATTTTATCCCAAACCTTCACCCTTACCTTAACCAATTAGAGTTAATGTCTAAACTTAAGAATTTGGAGTTAATGCCTAATCTTAACCATAACCATAAAAATGTGGAGTTAATGCCTAAACTCAACTTTAGACACTTCAAAATGTGACATTTGGAACAACTTCTAATTCTAACGTGAGACTGTGAGAGCTGGTAGAATCTTTCATGCTGAAACCCTCATATTGAACACAAACATTATTTATTATATTTTGGATAATGTTTTACAGCTTCGTCATTCTAGTTAAAAAAAATATATATATGTTTTATTATTGTATTTATTTTATATAAAATCATGAAAGTAAAAATAAATAAATCTGGTAGTTAAACTAAAGCTAACTGAACTTGAAACACACACGCGCGCACACACATACACACAAGCACCCCTGTTTGCACTAATAGGCGGGCGCAGGTCTCCTATAAGAGAGCTTCCTGCCTACCTGCAGTCAGTCGGTGTTTACTATGGAGCTGAATGGTTTACCAGAGAATAGCCAGAGAAATGGGCTGGACAACCAGGCCTTCCACTCTCAGGTAAGGGTACACACATCCTCATACTCGACAAACACACTAGACACATACATCCACAGGTAGATGTGCAGGTACACAAACAGACACAGATGAATGCACAATCACAATTCTCGATATCCACTCGCTGTAGACTTAAATGCTACTCACTTGCTGACCCTTTCTCTCATTCAATATAATGTACTACTCTGGTGCTATGTGTGTGCAATCCTTGGATGAGTGTGTGGATGATTAAAATGAGGCTTTTCATGCACTCATGTTCAATTGTTTACTCTCTCACTTCCTGTAACACTCCATTCACTGCCTGAAATCAATTACATTTCAAAGAGATAAACTCTGATAGAGAGGAGTGTGGGTTTGTTCTCAAACAATAGAAGAAATAGCCTGGGTGCCAGTCTGTTTTGCTCTCTTTTATTTTACTAGGCAAGTCTTTTTTTCAATGACGGCCTAGGAACAGTGGGTTAACTGCCTTGTTCAGGGAGAGAACGACAGCTTTTTACCTTGTCAGCTCTGGGATTCAATCTTGCAACCTTTCAGTTACTAGTCGAACGCTCTAACCACTAGGCTACCTTGACAAGAGAGCAGAAACAGACTAAGGGAGAACAACTTCTGCCTAAAATATGTGGGTTCTGAATGTGGACAGAAGGTGATGTGCTCTCCCCATCCAAAGTTACTGGAAATCATTACGAGAAATCGATGAACAACAGTGAAGTTTTTCTTGAACAAATTAATAATAAACTCAACACGAGATTAAACTCACAATGTGCAAACAAATCACACCTGTGATTGCATAATATTTGTTTTACCTGTTGCACATACACAGTGAGAGTGAACATTCAGACAGACTATACTTCCCTATATCCAAGTCTGTTTACATGACTTGAATTGCCAACAAGGTTGCCAAGCGCAAGCGCTGCACCTCTAAAATTTGGAGTTCACAGGCCCATAATGTAATTTACCAGCTTCAATAACCCCGCTATTTGCACATCATTAACAATATACCTTTTGCACCTGACATACAAAGTTCTGGGTATTATAGTCTGTCTGTCTTTCTGTCTGTCTGTCTGTCTGTCTGTCACAGGACTCTGTCTGCATTTACGTAGAAGTTGCTCATCGGCCATCAGAGGAGCTAAAGAAAAGGTCTCTATGGTTTTGTCAATTGTAACTTATTTTCAAGCAATTCCTCAAAATTACAGCCCTAAGTGACAGTGTATGTACTGCTTGATATCCCTCCAGGTTCTTGGAAAAGAGAATGGAAGGGATCCACCGATATCTGGAGGAGCACAGGACTAGGATCAGTCTGGTGTTGGGCATTGTCTTGGCTGCAGGTAAAAGATGTAATACAGGCCTCTGACCAGTCTGACATGTAATGAGCTGTTTAAACAGTACAGTTGTTAGTGGATACTGTATTTGGTGTTTAATGGTTACATTTCCTGTAATTACATGGGGGGGGGGGGTGAATTTCTATCACTTCAATGTGGAGTCTGGGTGTTTCTTGCAACAGTCATCCATCAATAAATGTGACTCAACACGTCTAACACAGTTTATAATCCAAAATTCAATATACGTTTTTTTTTTTACAGTTTATAAAAGTTCAGATTCAGAGTAGGGTGTATCATTACACTGCAATTGGAGGATACTGCTTGGAAAGTTTATCAACTTGTAAACCCACATAGGAGACAAAGCCCTTCAAAGACTTGGCTGCGATTTTCACACTTGCTCCACATTACTCCTTGGCAAAGATGTATTTAGAGAAAGAAACCTTTCAACAACTTGCCCATAAATCATTCTCTGACCATTATCTCACCAAGTTTCCCCATTAGGGGAAACATTAACAGTACTAACTTGCCTTTTGTTGTGTAAAATAGGACCTTAATAATCCCCTAAAGGGGACATTTCATTACACCAGCCAATCAAAACACAACAAAGGACACACAGACACTAAAAGAAGAACATTGTCAAATAATATTTTTAAAAAGGCAGAGGCTCTCCTCCTCTTCCTTAGCTTTCTTATATGTCCTAGATATAGGAAAGACACTTAAAACCTTATTCCTTATGATTTATTTTTGACTGTCTGTTTTGTATTTCATGAATGTCTTTTCAATGCGTTTCTATGGGGTAAAGTATTAAAAGCCCAATTCTATATATAAACTCAGCAAAAACTATAAACATCCCTTTTTCAGGACCCTGTCTTTCAAAGATAATTCTTAAAAATCCAAATAACTTCAAAGATCTTGGCCTCCCGGGTGGCGCAGTGGTTAAGGGCGCTGTACTGCAGCGCCAGCTGTGCCATCAGAGTCCCTGGGTCCCCGCGTCCGTGGGGTGACGCACAATTGGCCTAGCGTCGTCTGGGTTAGGGAGGGCTTGGTCGGTAGGGATGTCCTTGTCTCATCGCGCACCAGCGACTCCTGTGGCGGCCTGGGCGCAGTGAGCGCTAACCAAGGTTGCCAGGTACACAGTGTTTCCTCCGGTACATTGGTGCGGCTGGCTTCCGGGTTGGATGTGCGCTGTGTTAAGAAGCAGTATGGCTGGTTGGGTTGTGTATCGGAGGACGCATGACTTTCAACCTTTGTCTCTCCCGAGCCCGTACGGGAGTTGTAGCGATGAGACAAGATAGTAGCTACTACAACAATTGGATACCACGAAATTGGGGAGAAAAAGGGGTAAAAATTATTTTTAAATTATATTTTTTTTAAATTCAAAGATCTTCATTGTAAAGGGTTTAAACACTGTTTCCCATGCTTGTTCAATGAACCATAAACAATTAATGAACATGCACCTGTGGAACGGTCGTTAAGACACTAACAGCTTACAGACGGTAGGCAATTAAGGTCACAGATATGAAAACTTAGGACACTAAAGAGGCCTTTCTACTGACTCTGAAAAACACCAAAAAAAGATGCCCAGGGTCCCTGTTCATCTGTGTGAATGTGCCTTAGGCATGCTGCAAGGAGGCATGAGGACTGCAGATGTGACCAGGCAATACATTGCAATAAATTACTGTGAGACGCCTAAGACAGCGCTACAGGGAGACAGGACGGACAGCTGATCATACTCCGAGTGGCAGACCACGTGTAACAACACCTGCACAGGATCAGTACATCCGAACATCACACCTACGGGACAGGTACAGGATGGCAACAACAATTGCCAGAGTTACACCAGGAATGCACAATCCATCAGTGCTCAGACTGTCCTCAATAGGCTGCGAGAGGCTGGACTGAGGGCTTGTAGGTCCTCACCAGACATCACCGGCAACAACGTTGCCTAAGGGCACAAACCCACCGTCGCTGGACCAAACAGGACTGGCAAAAAGTGCTCTACACTGACGAGTTGTGGTTTTGTCTCACCCGGGGTGATGGTCGGATTTTTATTTATCGTCAAAGGTATGAGCGTTACACCGAGGCCTGTACTCTGGAGCGGGATCGGTTTGGAGGTGGAGGGTCCGTCATGGTCTGGGGCAGTGTGTCACAGCATCATCGGACTGAGCTTGTTGTCATTGCAGGCAATCAAAACGCTGTGTCACAGGGAAGACATCCTCCTCCCTCATGTGGTACCCTTCCTGCAGGCTCATCCTGACCCTAGTGAGGGCTAGGGCCATTCCCACCCAGAAATGTCCGGGAACTTGCAGGTGCCTTGGTGGAAGAGTGGGGTAATATCCCACAGCAAGAACTGGCAAATCTGGTGCAGTCCATGAGGAGGAGATGCACTGCAGTACTTAATGCAGTACACCAGATACTGACTGTTACTTTTTTTTTTTTCAGTTTATGTCTCAGTTGTTGAATTGTATGTTCGTACAAATATTTACATATGTTAAGTTTGCTGAAAATAAACGTAGTTGACAGTGAGAGGACGTTTCTTTTCTTGCTGACCTTGTGTGTGTTGTGAATTTCTTCAACATGCTGCTCCCCGTGCATGTTAAAGCTGGCATATATCTGGTGAAGGGTAAAAACATCTTCCCAGACTCTGCCAAGAGGTGGCTGTCCGAACAAACGGAGCATGGGAAACAGTGTTTAAACCTTTTACAAAGAAGATATGTGAAGTTATTTGGACTTTTACTCATTTATCTTTGAAAGACAGGGTCCCGAAAAAAATGATGTTTTTTTTGTTTTTTTATACCTACAGGTCCTAAAATTCCATATCAAACTGCTAAATGATCCATGGTATGACCATTTTAAAACAATTCCATATAGGCTTAGACTTTTAGAGGTTTTTACATGATTTTTGAATGACTACCTCGTCTCTGTACCCCACACATGCAATTAACTGTAAGGTCCCTTAGTCGAGATGTGTATTTCAAACACAGATTCAACCACAAATGCCAGGGACGTTTCCAATGCCTTGCAAAGAAGGACACCAATTGGTAAAAAAAATATCACTTAGTGCTTGGTAAAGTTATTAATTACACTTTGGATGGTGCATCAATACACCCAGTCACTACAAAGATACAGGCGTCCTTCCTAGCTCAGTTACCGGAGAGGAAGGAAACCGCTCAGGGATTTCACCATGAGGCCAATTGTGACTTTAAAACAGTTCCACAGTTTAATGACTATGACAGGAGAAAACTGAGGATTGATCAACCGCATTGTAGTTACTCCACAGTACTAACCTAATTGACAGAGTGAAAAGAAGGAAGCCTATACAGAATAAAAAACGTTAATCCTGTTGCAATATGGCACTAAATTGATACTGCAAAATATTTTGCAAAGCAATTAAGTTTTTTATCACTGAATACAAAGTTGTTTTTTGGGGGGCAAATCTAATACAACACATTACTGAGTACCACTCTCCATATTTTCAAGCAGTGGTGGCTGCACCATGCTCTGGGTATGCTTGTAATGGTTAAGAACGGGAGTTTTTCAAGATCATTTTTTTTTGTTATACACAATACTGAGGACTATGTTTTTTAAATAATAATGTATATTTTTTAAGTTTTTGCTCAATCTGATTGGGTGGTCCTGGCAGGGCCTGGCTCCCCAGTGGGTGGGCCTGTGTCCACCCAGGCCCACGTCCCTGTATTACAGCATTGGGTGCGATAGAGAGAGCCAAGCGAAAAGTCAGCACCATAATAACAATAACAATGGGTGCATTGCAATGAACAGGCAGAACATAACGCGCACCTGCCGGTTACCGGCGGATTTCTTAACATGCAACTAAAGGGAGCTCCGAGCGAAAAGAACTGTGTTTACAACAAAAAGAACAGCGGAATAAACTGATCAGACCAGCTGATCTGATGTTAGTATGGTGTCAAGCCAGCTTGGTAGTGTAACGGTTTTCCTCCTCTTCTGAGGAGGAGTAGGAAATATCGGACCAATGCGCAGCGTGGCAAGTGTCCATAATATATTTCTTAAAATGAACACTGAAAACAAAAGAACAAGAGAAATAAATGAAAACCGAAACAGTTCTGTATGGTACAACACAGACACAGAAAACAACTACCCACAACCATAGTGGGAAAACAGGCTGCCTGAGTATGGTTCTCAATCAGAGACCACGATCGACAGCTGCCTCTGATTGGGAAGCATACCAGGCCAAACACAGAAATACAAAACCTAGACTACAAAACATAGAATGCCCACCCCAACTCACACCCTGACCAGACTAAAACAGAGACATAAAAAAGGAACTAAGGTTAGGACGTGACAGTACCCCCAAAGGTGCGGACTCCGGCCGCAAAACCTAAACCATAGGGGAGGGTCTGGGTGGGCATCTATTCGCGGTGGCGGCTCTGGCGCGGGACATGGACCCCACTCCACCATAATCTTGGCCCACTTAAGTGGCGCCTTTGGAGCGGCGACCCTCGCCGCCGACCTCGGACTGGAGACCCTTGCAGCGGGCCCCGAATAGCCAGGAGACTCCGGCAGCGCCGGACAGGGGGGTGGCTCCAGCAGCTCCTGACTGACGGGTGACTCCGGCAGCTCCTGACATACGGGCGGCTCCGGCAGCTCCCGACTGACGGGCGGTTCCGGCAGCTCCCGACTGACGGGTGGCTCCGGCAGCTCCTGACAGACGGCGACTCCGGCAGCTCCTGACTGACGGGCAGCTCCTAACAGACGGGCGGCTCCGGCAGCTCCTGACAGACGGGCGGCTCTGGCAGCTCCGGGCAGGAGGGAGACTCTGGAAGCGCCAGACAGGCGGGAGAACCTGGAGATCAGAGACAACGATTGACAGCTGCCTCTGATTGGGAACCATACCAGGTCAAACACAGAAATACATAGAATGCCCACACCAACTCACGCCCTGACCAAACTAAAACAGAGACATGAAAAAGGAACTAAGGTCAGGACGTGACAGGTAGGCTACTAGACAGTGGAAAATGTCATTGCCTGCGTTCACTAGGCCTACACCAGGCTGTATCACATCCGGACGTAATTGGGAGTCCCATGGGGCGGCGCACAATTGGCCCAGTGTCGTCTGGGTTTGGCCGGGATAGGACGTCATTGTAAATAAGAATTTGTTCTTAACCGCCTTGCCTAGTTAAATAAAGGTTTTATATATATATATATATATATATATATATATATATATATATACTCCTGCCCCAATGAGGTAACATCCTATAAGGAACAACGAAATTGAAATAGGACTAATCTAAATGAAAGAAAAGCACATATTACAACTGAAATAAATTGTATTTCACTAAATTGACTGGAAATGTTGCCTGTGTAAATTACGATGATTGAGTTAACACGTTTAATGGCAGCCAAATGATGCCTATCGAGGCTACTCTTCAAGTTATTGAAGACCATCTTTTCATTAATTACCACATTGTAAAGAAAATGTTAGCTGACACGGGCTAACTGAGTGACTGACAAAAGAGTGGCAGGTAGCCTAGTTGTTAAGAGCGTTGGGTCAGTAACCGAAAGGTAGCTGGTTTGAATCCCAGAGCCAACAAGGTCAAAATCTGTTGATGTGTCCTTGAGCAAGGCACTTAACCCTAGTTGCTCCAGATAAGGGTGCCTGTTAAAAGGTCAAGGAAAACACCTGATGCGCTACCAAGTTTTTAAATTGCATGTTGTGTATTCTACTATACTTACAGTATGTTAATACCCCAAATGGTAAAAAGTACTACTCAATAGGGAATAAGGTGCAATTTCGGACACAGCCTGTATGTGTTTCAGGTTACTTTGCCGTGGTGATCGCGGCATGTGTGCTGAACTTTCAGCGTGCTCTGGCCCTGTTGGTGGTGACCCTGCTGGCTGTCTTCTTTCTTCTGTGGGACTGGCTGATGGGCCGCTACGGACAACGCCTCTGGGACGCCCTGCAACCCGCCAGGGACACCCTCAACACACACTGGCTCTGGGTCAAATGGTGGGAGAACTGCATTTTCTCTCCTTCTCACTCTCTCTCTTTTCTGTATAGTATGAACATTTTCCTGGATGCGTGGTCCTTTTGGTGATCCTTGTGGTTGTCCCTCTGCTCTCTTACCTCCGGTTGGTCTGTCTGTCGGTGCAGGGTGGTGTGTGTGCTGCTGCTGGTGGCAGTGGTGTGCTGGCTGGTGTTTGACACGGCCAAACAGGGATCGCGGCAGCTAGTCTCTTTCTCTGGACTCCTCTGCTTCGTAATGCTCATGCTGGTGTTCTCAAGGAACCCATTCAGGGTATGGCAAACCAGCAAAACACAAACACCCCTAATGTGTCCACGCTGTATCGTTCCAAAGACCATTCGCTGTAGTTCTGAGTGACCTGGTGGGTGTATGTTTATGTGTGTGCTTCCCTGTACGCTTGTGCGTGTGTCTACCCGTGTGTTTATGTGTGTGTGTGTGTTATAGGTGTCATGGCGAACTTTACTGTGGGGTGTGGCGCTACAGTTCTTGTTTGGAGTCATCATCCTCAGAACCAAAGCAGGATTCACCGCTGTAGACTGGCTGGGCCATCAAGTGGAGGTATAATATCAATGTGGTCCTTCTGTAGCTCAGTTGGTAGAGCATGGCGCTTGTAACGCCAGGGTAGTGGGTTCGATCCCCGGGACCACCCATACGTAGAATGTATGCACACATGACTGTAAGTCGCTTTGGATAAAAGCGTCTGCTAAATGGCATATATTATAATATACATCTACTGTGTACTATCCAAGGAGAGTCAAGCAGAGGGCAAAATGTACATCATTTGGATTGATATTACAAATATTAGCCAGCACAAAGGCCCTCATTTTCATTTGGACCACATTGCTAATGTCACTCTCATCAGCTGTAACGGTTTTCTTGAGGTGAAGGAGAGGCGGACCAAAATGCAGCGTGGTGGTTATTCATGGTTCTTTAATATAGACACTATACATGAATAAACTAGCAAAACAAGAAATGTGAAAAAACCAAAACAGCCCTATCTGGTGCAAACACAGAGACATGAACAATCACCCACAAGAGACCTAAAGAATATGGCTGCCTAAATATGGTTCCCAATCAGAGACAACGATAAACACCTGCCTCTGATTGAGAACCACTCTAGGCAACCATAGACTTACCTAGAGTACTACTCTAACCACAATCCCATAACTACAAACAACCCCAGACAAAACAAACCACATAAATCCCCATGTCACACCCTGTCCTCACCAAAATACTAACAAAAACACAGAATACTAAGGCCAGGGCGTGACATCAGCATAATCACATTACCCTGTCCCCTGTCCCAGCAACCGTAGCAGATATACAGTAGAGTAGACCTGTTAGGAAAGTGACCTCATTAGTTCAGTCTGTGTTGAAACATCTCTCCTCTCTCACCCAGGTGTTTTTGTCCTACGCTGACACCGGCTCTAGGTTTGTGTTCGGCGACAAATACACAGACCACTTCTTTGCGTTCCAGGTACAGGATCATATGAGTATGTCTGTATACGTGAGAGACTGTGAGAAAATGACATGAAGAGAAAAGAAAAGACAGAAACCCAACACTGTCGTTATTTGTCTTCTTCTCTGCTTTCAGGTTCTGCCTATTGTAGTGTTCTTCAGCACTGTCATCTCTATGCTCTACCACCTTGGCTTCATGCAGTGGCTCATCCTCAAGGTATTCATAACATCACATACGTTAAAATCGTGTTCAATCATCATACAAGTGACTAAATTAGACAAGGATGATCCAGCCTCCACATAGTACTGTATCAAGGTTGTAATTTACCGGGGGACGGGGGGGACATGTTTCCCCCGATATCTGCTCATGTGACCAGCATTATTGTTTCATACCTCAGCATCATTTTGGCACAGAAACGTTCGCACCATTGTTTATGTTTGTCTGTGCATACCTCCAGGTGGGCTTCATGATGCAGATTACTATGGGAACTTCTCCCACAGAGTCCATGGTTGCCGCTGGCAACATATTTGTGGGACAGGTGAGAATAGTATGAGTGACAGATGTGCTCGGCAGCAAAAGAGAAATCCATGACAGTCAAGCAAAGGAGTATTTATTTCTCTCTCTCTCTCTCTCTCTCTCTCTCTCTCTCTCTCTCTCTCTCTCTCTCTCTCTCTCACTCACACTCACACTCACACTCACTCACACTCACACTCACACTCACACTCACACACACACACAGACAGAATCTCCACTCTTAATTCGTCCGTACATCTCTCAGCTGACCTTGTCAGAGATCCATGCCGTGATGACAGGAGGGTTCTCCACCATCGCTGGCAGTGTACTGGGAGCCTTCATCTCTTTTGGGGTGAGGTGGAAGAGGGGTGATGAGGGGAGGCAGGAGGAGAGAGAAGAGGAGGAAAGTCAATAAACCATTTCAAACCTTTGTTTTCTACCAAAGACACAACTGAACTCTCACCCAATTGACCTTTTGCTTATTCAGACTGTGTGTCTCTTAAATGTAACTCAATGTAATCTATGTAATCCCCAAAAGTAAATATTTATCATGAGAGGGCCATGCACAATAATTAGTAAGGCTGCATACTCCAAGAAAGGTTAAAATCTCACCTTTCTGGTGTAGTCAAACAAGCTCAAGTACAAAGTAAAAATAGGAAATAAAATGTCAAATTTGACATTTCCAAATCAACAGAACCGTATGAATAAGGCTTGAAATTACTTATATTTTTTTCTAAATGTAGAATAATCCATTTATATAACGACTCAATAAGACACCTTCCTTATAGCTGTGAAATACAGAGCCTTCGGAAAGTATTTGGACCACTTTAATTTTTTGACATTTTGTTACGTTAATAGAACATGGATACAATAAAATCCTCAGCAATCTACACACTATACCCAATAATAACAAAGCAAAAAGTTTTTTTTTTTTTTACACTTTAGCAAATTAATTAAAAATTAAAAACAGAAATAACATATTTACCTAAGTATTCAGACCCTTTGCTATGTGACTCGAAATTGAGCTTGAGTTTCCATTGATCAAAATGAGTTTCCATTGATCATCCTTCAGATGTTTCTACAATTTGATTGGAGTTCACCTGTGGTAAATTCAATGGATTGGACATTATTTAGAAAGGCACACACCTGTCCATATAAGGTCCCACAGTTGACACTACATGTCAGAGCAAAAACCAAGGCATGAGGTTGAAGGAATTGTCCGTAGAGCTCCGAGACAGGATTGTGTCGAGGCACAGATCTGGGGATATATTTCTGCAGCATTGAAGGTCCCCAAGAACACACTGGACTCCATCATTTTTAAATGGAAGAAGTTTGGAACCACCAAGACTCTTCCTAGAGATGGCAGCCTGGCCAAACTGAGCAATTGGGGAAGAAGGATCTTGGTCAGGGAGGTGACCAAGAACCCGACGGTCACTCCACCAATAAGGACTTTATGGTAGAGTGATCAGACGGAAGCCACTCCTCAGTAAAATTAACATGGCAGCCCGCTTGGAGTTTGCCAAAAGGAACCTAAAGCACTCTCAGACCATGAGAAACAAGATTCTCTGGTCTGATGAAACCAAGATTCATTGATGAAACCAACTCTTTGGCCTAAATGTCAAGCGATCGAGGGAATGATGAACTGAGCAAAGTACAGAGAGATCCATGGTGAAAACCTGCTCCAGAGTGCTCAGAACCTCATACTGGGGAGAAGGTTTACCTTCCAACAGGACAACAACCCTAAGCACACAGCCAAGACAATACAGGAGTAGCTTCAGGACAAGCCTCTGAATATCCTTGAGTGGCCCAGAGCCAGAGCCCGGACTTGAACCCGATCTAACATCTCTGGAGAGACCTGAAAATTGTTTCACAACAACGCTCCCTATCCAACCTGACAGAGCTTGAGAGGATCTGCAGAGAAGAATTGGAGAAGCTCACCAAATACAGGTGTGCTAAGCTTGTAGTGTCATACCCAAGAAGATATGAGTCTGTAACTGCTGCAAAAGGTGCTTCAGAAGTAAACAGTCTGAATAATTATGTAAAAGTGATATTTCTAAAAACCTGTTTTTGTTATTATGGGGTATTGCGTGCAGATTGATTATTAAATTGTTTATTTTATCATCAATTTTAGAATAACGCTGTCACCTAACAAAATGTGGAAAAATTCTAGGGGTCTAAATACTTTCCAAATGCACTGTATATGAAACACAGGGAATTCATGTTTTTGACTGCACTGGGCCTTTAAAATGTTGAGCTTCACCTCTTCCTTACCCCTCACATTCGACACATATACCCCCCAACACACACACACACACACACACACACACACACACACACACACACACACACACACACACACACACACACACACACACACACACACACACACACACACACACACACACACACACACACATACAGATTGAAGCATCCCACTTGCTGACAGCCTCCGTAATGTCAGCCCCGGCCTCCCTGGCTATCGCCAAAACCTTCTGGCCAGAGACAGAGATCCCCAAAGTCACAGCCAAGAAAGGCCTCAAACTGGAGACAGGGTGAGACACTGACACACCTACATACACGCATGTATGCACACAAGAACCAATGTCTGCCTAATTAATATAAGCCTGAGTGTCTTTTCTGGTTTTGTATAGGGAGGGCAGTAACCTGCTGGAGGCAGCGTCTCGCGGAGCGTCCTCCTCTATTGTCCTGGTGGCCAACATCGCTGTCAACCTCATTGCCTTCCTGGCCCTGCTCGCTTTCCTCAATGCCGCTCTGTCATGGCTGGGCAACATGTTCAACTACCCCCAGCTCAGCTTCTCTGTGAGGACACACAAGAGTGCATGTACATAGAAGCACTCAGACACAGAGACACACTAAATACAAGCTGGATAGAAATCAATGATTCTCTAAGACACTCTGTCCCTCTCTCTTTCTCTCTCTCTCTCTGATGACAGATCATCTGCTCGTACGTATTCATGCCTTTCTCCTTCCTGATGGGTGTGGCCTGGGAGGACAGCTTCATGGTGGGCGAGCTGATTGGCTACAAGACCTTCTTCAATGAGTTTGTGGCCTATGAGAGGTTGGCAAAACTCATCAAGAGGAGAGAGGACAGAGGCCCAGAGTACGTGGATGACGTTAAGCAGTACCTATCGGTGAGTGATGTCAGGGGGTCACTAAGTGGTAATACGGGCACTGAATTTATATTTGGCTATCTGTTTTTTCCTAGATAGACAGACGGACGGACAGACAAACACACACAGACTACTTTCTTTATTCAAGTCTACATCAAACTCTCCATAAATGGTGGAAATATTTTTGGACCGCTAAATCAGTTCTGATATTATCAAGTCCGATCTGATATTACGAGTGCTCTCTGTATCAAGGATTTATCGTTGCATTTGCTTGTATTTGGTGAAGAGACATTGTGTGCTTCAGTAACAGATACATTTTGTGCATCAAATTTATGGTAATTTCACTTTTGCACGTGTAATGTTAATGGCTTGTTGCGTATTGCATGGATGACGATTGGCTGTTGCATATTGAATATATATCTAAAGACTTAGACCCAGGTTGTTTTCTGTCCCCCAGGTCCATTCTGAAACCATAGCGACGTATGCTCTATGTGGCTTCGCGAACATCAGCTCTCTGGGTGTGATGATCGGAGGCCTCTGTGAGTCAAGCCCTCTAACATCTGTCCTGTCCTGGATCTCAAATCAACCTCTAGCCCCTCCCCCCTGGGCACTCCAAATGCAGTGTGTTTTTGTCCCTATTGATATTATAGTATTGTTGAGACACCACTATGATTTTGAAAGAATAGGTTTCATTTGTGAGGTTCTTCAAAGATGTTACTGTATGTTAAACCATCGCAATGTTGTCCTGCTGTAACACGGTCTCTGTTCATTGGAGTGTCGTGGCTGTACTGTGGCAGAATGGTTGATGTAGTGTTTCTTCAAACGTTTTTGTAACGTTACCTGCTATAGCGGCTATGGCCCCAGAGCGGAGGGGTGATATTTCCAGGTGTGCCATCAGAGCTCTTATCTCAGGCACGGTGGCATGCTTCATGACAGCGTGCATCGCAGGTAAACCCCAAAAACAGTGTGCGTTATAAACTTGTCACCATGCATTATCCTCGGTGGTGACGTCATGGTTGTATGTGTGTTTGTGTGTCTTCCCAGGTATGTTGTATATCCCAGAGCTGCTGTGTGAAGACTTCCTGAAGGAAGAGTTCAACTCCACATTAGTCATTAACAGCACTCAGCTCCTCACCTGCTGTACTGAGCTCTACCACAGGTACAACCAGTGTGCATGTTTGTTGGCGGGGGTAGGGTGACCACCAGATTGTGCGCTACAGTATCACATTTTGGCCCTTTGTCCCGCGTCCCACTACCAAACAATTATGTCCCGCATTTTATCAAATTAAAACACAAATGTACAACAACAACAAAATGGATATGTCCAGTATTTCAGTCACTGTCTTTTTTTGCTGTCATGACAACATACAGATGTGGTACTGGTGGGGTTAAACACTTCAATTGTTGTTGAGATCTGATATTCAATGTCATATCTTTAACCAATGACATTAATCATATCCTTTCGGGCTAAATTCCAGCTGAACTTGGAGGAGAGCAGTTAACTACTTACAAAAAGCTAGCGAAAAGCTACAAAATTAAGTGAATGGCCCTTATTAGACTGAAAGAAAGGCTATAAGTTCATTTCTTCAAACTTCAAAAGCTCTCCGTGCTCATTAGTTGTTCATCATTCAACATAGCCCTATTCGCTGCTACTTCACTCAATTCCGTTTTAGAAGTCTGCCTTAATAATATACCCTAGAGTCGATGTCTGCGGCCCGCAGAAATCTAATTAGCATAATCATTTAAAAAATCCCAGCAAAAATCAGACTGTTCAAGCTTGAGATGTAATTTTTTTTGTTGCCTTCTCACAAAATCGTCTGTAGCATCCAGCCGGTTTGGCCCATCGGTTGATGGCTGTGCCACACTGCCCCTCAAATGTCTCACGAAATCACCCCGTTGTCCTGCGTTTGGGCCAAAGCGGTAGGCCACACCACAAAAACTCTCCTGGTTTGCCAACAGCCACAGAGAGGCCAACACGTGATCCCCCAGGCGTTCTCCTCTGCAGGGAACCAGAGGGTTGAGATCCTCACACAATATCTGAAAAAAAACAAAGAAATATTGGATTCTGTCATCTTACAGGTTTGCCCTTCACCACTGTTACACAGAGGCAATTAGCAACTATACAGTTGTGTATTGTTCATCATGGGCTTACTGTTCACAATGACTACATTGTGCTTTTACATCATACTTTCACATTTTTACATTTGGATTATTTGCCCTTTGTGGTAACTGTTGCTAGATAAGGGGCCTTCTGACTAATATAAACTCAGCAAAAAAAGACACGTCCTCTCACTGTCTAGGCGTCTCACAGTACGGACATTGCAATTTATTTCCCTGGCCACATCTGCAGTCCTCATGCCTCCTTGCAGTATGCCTAAGGCACATCCACGTAGATGAGCAGGGACCCTGGGCATCTTTCCTTTGGTGTTTTTCGGAGTCAGTAGAAAGGCCTCTTTAGTGTCCTACGATTTCATAACTGTAACCTTAATTGCCTACTGTCAGTGAGCTGTTCGTGTCTTAACAACCATTCCACAGGTGCATGTTCATTAATTGTTTATGGTACTGAGTAAAGGGTCTGAATACATATGTAATATTTTTTATATATTTGCACAAATTTCAAAAACTGTTTTTGCTTCGTCATTATGAGGTATTGTGTGTAGATTGATGAGGAGAAAAAAAAGCAATTCAATCAATTTTAGATTAAGGCTGTAACGTAACAAAATGTGGAAAGAGTCAAGGTGTCTGAATACTTTCCAAATGCACTGTCTGCAAATAGGTCCAGTGTTAGTGTTTTACACCTCCAGCAGAATAGTTACATTTGTGTGCATGATATTCAGTTTCACTGGCATGTAGTATGTTCTATGGATGGTCTTAAACTGCAGTCATTTATGTCTGGGATGATATAAACATGACTGGGCATTCAAACATATCTGTATCCATTAATTATCATCAGTACTGTCTTCCAGGTCTTCCTCACATTTTTGTTTTACTTGTTGTGTGTCATCAGGAAAAGCCTCTATCAACCCTTGATACAGTTTGGTAATCAACTTGAGGTTTGTCAGACTGCCTTAAAATAGTTTGAAGCTTCTTGCTTGCCCGGTGTTTGCTGCACAGAGAAAATAAAGTGTTGTATCTACAAAGATTCACCTCAGCTCCATCACAGACTGGTCTTCCCTGGCTGCCTGAGACCCCTGTCACCATCTGATCCTGCTCAGAGGAGGCATGACAAATAATTACATTGGTGTACATTTATACATTATATTATACATGAATATAATCAATGGTTCAGCAATCTAAATAACCGTTTATCCCAGACTGTAGCCTACCCATCAACTCAAGATGGAACTTTGTATCCATTCACTGATTATAATGTACTGCAAAATGTACCTGAGCTCTGTAGAGTGGTCTTCCCTGGCTGTCTGACCCTGCAGGAACACCGGTTACCATCTCATCCTGCTAAGACATGTGCACCATGACAGTGACGCCTGTAGAGCTGTTTATACTGTGTATGTGTGAAATGTAGGGAATTAGCTAGGGAAACTGACAGATCACTAACGTTACATTGCTATACTGACTAATAAAAACTCACATTGAGCTGAAAAAAACAACAGAAAACATCAGTCTTCAGTCAATTGGCTGCTGATTTCATTGTTTGATTCAGGTCTCGTGTAATTGAGGCAAAATTAATACCTAACGTTAGTGAGCTAGCTAGCTAACCTTAGCTAACTTTTGACTAACTCCGCTAACTAATGGTACCATGATACATGATCAAATGTACTTCTGTTGAAACAGGACAAAACAAAGGCTACAAAACATTTCCATACACACAACAGCTGATAGATACTGCTACCTGACAAATACCAAGAGGCTAGCTAGAGCTGAACTGGCTGTGGTTGCTACTAGCTAGCTAACTAGCTGCTAGTAGTTCATTCACATCAGTCGAGATGGTATGAAACATTAACTAACGTAGTATGTCAGTTACAGTACAAGCTGCACTTTTCTGACAAACAGCAGTTACCTTGCCAGCTAGATTGATCAACTAAAGAGTAGCCAGTTTCTGCTCTGCTTGCTTTACAAATCAGAGAAAAAGCGCAACACGGACAGCAGCTGCCTCTGTTCATCTCTCCTGTGCTTGTCCTATATGCCAGCCATTCATATAACATGTCTACATACTCCGTGGTGTCTGTGCGGTCCTAAATCCAGACGGCTGAAGGCGGAAAACAGCCTACTTGACTACTCTTAGGTGTCCACATGGTCCTAAAGCACATCGAAGTCATGTTTTGTATCACAGAGCAATTATAAAACTGTGTGGGGGGGGGGGTAATGTCCCCCCGACCCCAGTGAAAGTTGCGCCCCTGGATAGCTAGCTACATCATTTGAGATTAACTTTATTTAGGCTACTTTAATCAAAAGACAGAGGCTGTTAAGACATGCAAATTCCTGAAAGGTTCCTCGGCTCAACCCGAAAATTTAAAATTTAACAGAAAGGGTATAACTTCCTGCACATAACACTCGACTCTGTGTCACACGTCATGACCATAGAAAGCCTTTATTTTCTATGGCAGAGTAGGTCAGGGTGTTAAGTCTAGTTTAATTTTTCTATGTGGGATTCTAGTTTGTTTTTTCTATGTTGGTGTTGTAGTATGATTCCCAATTAGAGGCAGCTGGTTATCGTTGTCTCTAATTGGGGATCAAACTTAAGTAGTATTTTTTCCACCTGTGTGTTATGGGATATTGTTTTGAGTTATTGCACGTAGCATCTCTGTATTCACGGTTTGTTGTTAGTTTATGCTTTATTTGTTTTTTTGTCTTTGTTAAGTTTCACTTTATAATTCAAATCATTTGGAACTCAACATACGTTGCGCCCTGGTCCGATATTCATGCTAACGAACGTGACACTCTGCCAATCAGCTGCTCACTTTCGTTGTCGATACACCCACTATAATCTGTAGCCACTCTGTGACATCGGGACGGGATCGGGATCTAACAAATCATCCGATATTGTGGAAGCTGCCACAAGGTCAATTCAGAAAGTATAGCTAAAACTAATGGAATGGAATGTTTGTGTTAAATAAAAGGAGGGCTGCGAGGTGCAAAAGGGCATGTGCTGTGTGTGTGTGTCCATGTACTACCAACCTTGCTAAACCTGTGTGTGTGTGTGTGTGTGTGTGTGTGTGTGTGTGTGTGTGTAGCCCTTCTAACATGACTCTGGAAGGAAGATTCAGTATGGCTTCTCTCAATGGCTGTTGCGCCATCCTGTCCTCTCCACTCTTCAACTGCAGCCTGGTCCCCTGAGAGGCAGGAGGAGGACAGAGAAAATAATGGAGAGCAGAGGATGGACAGAAAAGGATGGAAAGAGGAGCGTGGCGAATGGAAGCACCCTGACCTCGTTCTTGTCACAAGTCAAGTGTAAAGATCCTGATACAGTTTAAGTTGTCCATTTTGAGAAAGTTTGTAATGAAATTACATGACATTTACAATGACATTTTTTTTCTAAATGTAAAGATATTAAAGATATTTCAGAGCATTGAAAGTGTGTTTCATATTGATGTCATTAGAGTTCTGCTATTTTTAGATGAATTATTTGTAATACTATATTTTATTCAATCATTCCTGAGACCTATATAGCTTGTGACCACATGGTGGCACTACAGCAATCTCTTTTGGTATACGTGTGTGTTTTTGGACCAAGTCAGCTGACCAGGTGTCAGTCTGTCTTTTTGTTCCCCATGGCCAGGCTTTGTACCCATGTATTCTAATTCCTAATATGGTTATACTATTGAAATTCTACAGAAAACAATTCGTTCCCCCTGCCATAGCTGTGTGGTGTAGTGTGGGGGAAGGACTGGCCACACTGACCTCCATAACTTCCTGGAGTTAAAAGATTTGTTTGTGTGCATTTTGTGTGTGTGTTTTATTATCCTTGTGGGGACCAGAACTATTCACAAGGATAGTAAATCAAGGACAATTCAGACAAGTAGGGACATTTTGCTGCTGCCCCTCTAGGAAAAAGGCTATTCTGGGCTTAGGGGTTAGGTTTACCATTAAGGTTAGGGTGAAAGTTAGGTTTAGAGGTTAGGGGAAAAATAGGATATTTTGAATAGGAATCAATTGTTTGGTCCCTACAAGGAGAGTAAAACAAACGTGTGTGTGTGGGCATGCAGACAAACAGAATAGTACAAATAGTTTAGGGAGATGAGGGAAGGAAATAGGGAGGGAAACGGGGACAAAGAAAGCTAGTAAACAGAGAACAGAGAGAAGCCACTTAGGGGCATGGATCAGATAACCAGTCCGTATCTGGTGTGACCACCATTTGCCTCATGCAGTGCGACACATCTCCTTCGCATAGAGTTGATCAGGCTGTTGATTGTGGCCTGTGGAATGCTGTCCCACTCCTTTTCAATGGCTGTGCGAAGTTGCTGGATATTGGCGGGAACTAGAACATGCTGTCGTACACGTCGGTCCAGAGCATCACAAACATGCTCATTGAGTGACATGTCTGGTAAGTATGCAGGCCATTGAAGAACTAGGCCATTTTCAGGTTCTAGGAATTGTGTACAGATCCTTACGACATGGGTCCGTGCATTATCATGCTGAAACATGAGGTGATGGCAACGGATGAATGACACGACAATGGGCCTCAGGATGTTGTCACAGTATTTCGGTGCATTCAAATTGCCATCAATAAAATGCAATTGTGCTCGTTGTCCGTAGTTTATGTCTGCCCATACCATAACCCCACCGCCACCATGGGGCACTCTGTTCACAACGTTGACGTCAGCAAACAGCTCGCCCACACGACCCCATACACGCTATCTGCCAGGTACAGTTGAAACCGGGATTCATCTGTAAAGAGCACACTTCTCCAGCATGCCAGTGGCCACATGGATGTGGAGGTCCTATGCTGGTGTGGTTACACGTGGTCTGTGGTTGTGCGGCCGAGACATCTGTAGAATTGTGTTGTTTGACAAAACTGCATATGTTTAAGCAGCTTCTTGATATGCCACACCTTTCAGGTGGCAGGATTATATAGACAAAGGAGAAATGCTCAGAAACAAGGATGTAAAAAAATGTGTGCACAAAATGTGAGAGAAATATAGTTTTGTGTGTTTGGAAAACTTCTGGGATATTTTATTTCAGCTGATGAAAAAAAAAATGGCAACAACACTTTTGTGTTCAGTGTGTGTATTTGGGGAAGTAGGGAAAAGACTGAGGTCTGATGGTACAGATGTACATGGTCTAGGTAGGCCAGTAGTTACACTACATTATCATGGTATCATCCAACCTTTGCTGTATAGGCTATTTTGTTGTGTACTGTTTAGCATGGTTTTTACTTGCGACCTGCCACATGAGTTATTGTTCGTGTATCTGGGGTTGAATATTTTGGATTATAATAAGTGTATAACTAAGCCAATTAAGCTTAGTTAAAGTGTAAAGCCATGGGCGGCCTACCATTTCAATGTTTTACCAAACTGCTTGGCTGATTGGTTTTACCTATTATTACAAATGCAGCATGTGGTTAAATAAGTATACTGTTTTTTTCTTTGTTAAAGGCCCAAATGCAGCCATTTTTATTTCACTATCAAATCATTTCTGGGCAACAATTAAGTACCTTACTGTAATAGATTTCCATTAAAATGTGCAAAAATGGCTTTTTTAGAAAAAATAACTTTCTCAAGCAAGAATTTTGCTAGGACTGTCTGGGAGTGTTTTGAGTGTGGAGGGGGAAACTGAAAACTAGCTGGTTTTGGCAGCGATATTAGGAACTCTCTTTGTTATTGGTCTTTTAACCTGCTGATTAGAAGGTCCTGTGTAGATTGGATTTGTAACCAGCAGCAACTATCAGGAAATAACACGGATCACATTTTTATCACACTTCTACAGTGCTAGTTTCATCCACTGTTGTACAATATGATAGACACACAAAAAAACAGAATTTTGACTGCACTTGGCCTTTAATACTGCTGCATTACAAAGTGATGTGTGCAGGTAATGCAAAGAGACATTTATGCACCATATTGTAGGCTAAATACCCTTTTTTTAAGTTCTATTCACTTTTGTTTGCATTTGTCAAACAGGCTATTCAAATATTGATAAACAACACAATGATTTGTGTAGTGCCTACTACTTCATAATTATCCTGAACCAACCTTAATTGATGTATAAGAGGTTGTTGACACTTAATTGCATGGCCGTGTTCAGTGGCATTGGAGCTTAATACAAAATTATATTGGAGAATCCCATGTGCCTAAACAGAAGGATGGATGTAATTCAAAACGCAAGCGTCTAGTTAGTTCAGTGTCAAGATTGTCTCTCATTTCTATGCCACATTTCAGATAAATGTATGTTTTTATTCATTATGATTTTAAGATAAGATATATAAGATAAGATATTGGACAGCCAATATAGCGGCATAAAAAGAAATATGAAATGTTAATTATTTACATTTATTTGCCCCATGTAGATACTGCTGTGTGTTTGTTCTGCCTACTGCATGGCATTTGCAATTCCCTGTATCACCTTAGTTTGATTAGATGTGTGTATTCCAAAGCCCGGGTTACGGCGTGTCTGACTGCCTATAAATGCACCGGCACTCAGCTTTCTACTGTAAGGTTAAACAAGCCCCCCTATAATCATTATGCTTCACTATGTAAAACATATATATATATTATATGCATATCGAAGCATACCTCTTGAGCTGTCTGTATCCTCCGAACTGGTGGTTCTTTTTTTAAAGAAACTAAAGATGCTATCAGCATTCCTGCTAAAATCTGTGTGAAAGACTGAAAGACATTTGAGTCTTATTCAGTACATTTAGTTATTGCTTGCTTTTCTACCAAGTCTACCAACCTTGCCTGCAGGCATGCCAGCTAAGATAGTTAGACCAGGGGTCTCCAAACCTGTTCCTGGAGAGCTACCCTCCTGTAGGTATTTAGTCCAACCCCAGTTGTAACTAACCTGATTCAGCTTACCAACCAGCTTTTTATTTGAATCAGGCGCGCTACATTAGAGTTGGAGCGAAAACATACAGGACGGTAGCTCTCCAAGAACAGGGTTGGAGAGCCCTGAGTTAGACAAGCTAGCTTCTCTAACTTGATCGATAGACTGAAATGGCTTCTTGGTAGATAGTTATGAGGTTGGGAGAAGGGGCACCTATCTGGGCTAGTTAAAGCCAACTTCATAAAATGACTAAGTGGCTAGTATTATGACATGTTATGATTTAATGAATAAATAAAACACATGTTTAAACAGGACAAATCTGAGGGGGTACGTGGCCCTGTTCCCTTCTATGGACACCTCTGGTTTTTGTTGTTGTTTTTGTGTTTTTGTGTATACATTTTTACAAAGGGCGCTGCAGGTCAAGTTGGTCTAAAAACATAATTTATTTTAGGCTATAAAGTATTGGTTGGAGTAAAGTCAGTTTAATGATTTTAAAAGTATTTCAAAGTGCACAAGGAGTGCATTCTGTCATTCCAGATGTTTCCACGCGTTCAAATGTGAAAATGCACCTATATAACCATATTCCTGCTGAATGACTAACGTCACCATGGCAACTGGTGTCCATAAGAGAGAGACGAGAGCCCTTGAAGATGCATTAGGATGCTTTCGGCTAGGGAGAACAATGTCTTAACTTGAGAGGGGATGTGGGTCTAGGACCTGGTAACAATCTACTGTATCCGTCCTGTTCAATGCACATCTTAATAGAGATTGGATATTAAAACCTCTAAAAAGGTCTGGGGATTAAGGTTGGTCCACTGGATCTATGTGCAAGTAAAGTAGCAACATGTATTGTTGTTCTTGTTTCTACTCATGAAACCTTTTGGGGAGCAGGACATACACATCTCCATTTTGTGCGTCATTCTCTACGTTTTTTTGCATTTGATTATCAATTCAGACTCCTTATTGAATCTGGTGTTATACAGCAGCCACTACTTCCGGCCTTGTACTGCCTCTGCCTCTGCTCAGCCCTTGGACAAAGTCACCGTAGTGTGTGTGTACTCTATGTACACACACACACACACGCGCACGCACGCAAACTCCAGGAAGTGATGGAGGTTAATGTGGCCTGTCCTTCCCCCACACTACACTACACGGCTATGAGAGGGGAAACTAATTGTTTTCAGGAGTATTGGAATAGTAGAAGGCTCTGACGCAGGTACAAAGCCTGACCATGTGTGTGTTTCTGTGCGTGTGTGTGTGTATATGGGGGTGGGGGTGGGGGGGTGGACACTAGTCTTTTCAGGGAACACGTGCGGAGAACCATTCAATTAGCCAGTTCATTTTCTTCCCCCCTCTTACTCCATGACTGTGGGGTTGTATTTTGTGCGGGTTTATTAATTGGATTTCAGTCTGAAAGGCATCTCAATTACGGCAAAGGAACATTTCTCAAAAAGGTTTCCCTCAAATCAGAGATGTTAGTTTCTGAGGCCTTGGTAAAGAGCATCTGGAGCCTCTGGAAGGACATGCGCTCTTGCTATTTTGTTTGTTTCAAAAAGCCTCTGTAGGCTCTAATGCTCTAACCACGTCCATGCAGCATCCAGCTCTAAGTCTCCTGCTGCCTCACATGTCTGAATGTAAGGGATGTAAACGTGTCATTTAAAGGCACAATCTGGGATATTTTCAGTTCTTCAAAATGGTAATTAAATCCCCATTGATTCTTGAATAACAGATTGTATGAGCTCAGTATAACTGACTGTCTTACCCTGTGTCATAACCCAAAATATAAGGTTAAATACCATTGCTTATTTGTGAATTAGGTACTGTAAGCAATTTTCACCTATCACTTATAAGTAAATCTATTCCGTTTTGGTAAAAAGCATAGAGATTCATAGAGGGCACAGTCCTGGATTAAAAACCAAGTCATTCCAGAGATAGCCAATCTTTCTGCTCTACTTCGATGTCACTTCTCCAGTGACAATTTTGGTAGTCCTCCCTTCCTTTTCCCCTGTGGATTCCATGTCAAGGCTTGCCTTGTGTCTGGGAAACTGCCCCTATATGTAATTTTAAAAAAAGTGGGGTTAAATGGTTTAAATATTAAACACAAAAGTACTCGCAGCAGAAGGGACTACTTCCTAAACAAGACGTGCCAACGTTTCCTATTAATAAAAAAAAACTCAGGTAGTGAACTTGCAAGCGCATGATAATGTATTCTAATTGATAGACTATTGGCTGCCAGCTGTTACATTTTCCATTTGAATAGATTAATAAAACCTGATCAAGTCTCTAGACAGAGTGACTGTGTTTCTGACAGAGGGAGATGCTGATGATCATAATTATGTTGTTATAATTTAGCCGCTCTAGCCTAACCTCTGTTGCCGGAGCGCTAGCTGTTTACAGAGTGCTGGTGTGTGGTGACAATTTAGTGATTAGCAGCGGGGCTCTCTGGTGGCTTGTGTCGTTAAAGCTGTGCGACACTCGTAGACATTATGTTCTTTCTCCTTGGACCTCGCTGTTAAGAACATTGTTAAAAACCACACCTGCTATAGTCCAGACTGGAAGGACCATAGATAGAGGGACCATGGGGGGGTGACTGAATTAGAAGACGGTTGGAGTCAATTCCATTAAATCAGGAGATTCAAAATAGGGAAGTGCAGGTTTTCCTTTTCAGTCTATAGTCAAGAGACGAGATCGACCATCCGGTATCTTCTTGAAGGTTCATTCACATTGGTAGCATTACAATACAGAACATGGATGCATAATAACTAGAGCTCTGGTATGGTGTAAATCAGCAGAGACACAGCAAAGCCTTGTTGACCTATTCTGCTAGGAACAGACTATGGAAATTGCATGTTTACGGTAGGCTACTCAAGGTCAAAGGAGACGATATCGCAAAGTCTCAGATAGGTCTCTAACTAGGTCTCTAACTGGGGCCTAGTGTTTAGAGCGTTGGACTAATAACCGGAAGGTTGCAAGTTCAAACCCCTGAGCCAACAAGGTACAAATCTGTCGTTCTGCCCCTGAACAGGCAGTTAACCCACTGTTCCTAGGCTGTCATTGAAAATAAGATTTTGTTCTTAACTGACTTGCCTGGTTAAATAAATAAAAATAACACTTTGTGGATGGTAGTGGAATACGTTATTGTAGTAGTATTAGCAGGGTTATTCTAAAAGTTTAGTCAGAGCACATTTAAAATCGGTTTGGTGTGTCTAGCTTAAATTGTTCAAGAGCAGTAGTCCGGCTAATCTATTTTTACCAGTGAAATGACCATTGACATTTTACGCAAATATATTTTAAAAAGTGTAAATACCATCAAAATACTTTTTCAAGCTGCCCGAAGATCACCAATCTACAATTGTTAAAGTAGCAGGTGAAGATGAAGCGGTTTAACAGCTAGAGTGAGCAGAAAACAATAAGTTACAAGCACACGGATGCAGTTCATTAAACACACTGACACAAACACACATAGGTATGGATGTCATGGGCAACAAAGCATCCCAAAATGAACATCAAAAACGATTTCATTGCACAGCCATACTTCGGTCAATCTGAGAACTCTTAAAGATGGGCAACGTGTTATTGTGAAGGGCTTGGGTAAAATGTGAGCTAATAAAATATCCTTCAATTTAGAGAACATCTGTCCTAATCCTCTGCTAATCGCTGTGGCGACAGAAAAAAACTGCCAAATAACCTTTCATTCATTGTTTCGGATACAGCAAGTCAGAGATGGGAAGACATCTTGATTGACGCTGATTAGAGCTCTGTCGCTTCAACCTTTCATGTGGCCTTTATTTCGCCATCTCCTATAGCTTTCTCGCTCTTTAACGCACTCACATGCGCACATACTATTCAGTTTGAGGCCTCATTTCCCTTAATTCATCGTTTTCTCAATGGTTTCCAGGTGATTACTTTTCATTCATATCCTGCCTCATAAATAAAAGGCAATATCTAAACCAATTAACATAAAAAACTACCAATAAACACGCATAGGCACGTGAACACAGAATGGGGAAGGCAAGGGAGGGGAGGGGGGTTGAGGTGGTGTCAGGTCAACATGAACATGATTTATACCATTTTCATTACCTTCCAATTAATGAGCTTGACAGACCTCTCCCATTTAAAGAAAGGACAAGTGGAGGCCAATGTATTCTCTGTATTTTTTTATGCTTAATTACCCATTCTCTAAATCTTTTCTTTCCCATATAGCACATATTCAAATGGACGTAATTATTTCATATGGTGAAAGAATGGACTGACTGTGCCTTGGAAGTGGGTCAGGGAGAAGAAGACGTTTTTGTCGGTCTGTATTGTAGAGCTGTCATGGCTCTGTCATAGTAGCTCTTTCAGCGCGCCGAGGCTAATAGGCTTTCCCATTAGTTGGGTAAGGTTAACTACGCATAGCTGCAACACTGAATGGAGGCAAAAGAGAGAGAGAGAGCGAAATCACATTTTATTGGTCACATACACATGATTAGCAGATGTTAATACGATTGTAGCGAAATGCTTGTGCTTCTAGTTATGACAGTGCAGTAATATCTAACAAGTCATCTAATAATTCCCCAACAACTATCTAATACACACAAATCTAATGGGGAGTTCGAAAATATGTACATAAAAATATATGGATGGTCGAACAGCATAGGCAAGGTGCAATAGATGGTATAAAATACAGTATATACATATGATATGAGTAATGTAAGATATGTAAACATTATTAAAGTGGCATTATTTAAAGTGGTATTGTTTAAAGTGACCAGTGATCCATGTATTAAAATGGCCAGTGATTGGGTCTCAATGTAGGCAGCAGCCTCTCTGAGTTAGTGATTGCTGTTTAGCAGTCTGATGGCCTTGAGATAGAAGCTGTTTTTCAGTCTCTCGGTCCCAGCTTTGATGCACCTGTACTGACCTCACCTTCTGGATGGTTGTGGTGTAAACAGGCAGTGGCTCAGGTGGATGTTGCCCTTGATGATCTTTTTGGCCTTGCCAAAAATTGTGCATCTGTAAAAGTTTGTCAGGGTTTTGGGTGACAAGCCAAATTTCTTCAGCCTCTTGAGGTTGAAGAGACACTGAACTGATTCCGACAACATGTCCCAAGAGAGACATGTTTCCGTGAAACTGAGGATATTACAATCTCTGATGTCTCTCTGGAAGGCAACCCTTGCTTGAATTTCATCTACCTTGTTGTCAGGAGACTGGACATTGGCGAGTAGTATACTCAGGAGTGGTGGGCGATGTGAACGTCTACAGAGCCTGACCAGGAGGCCACTCTGTCTGCCCCTTCTGTGGCGCCGTTGTCTTGGGTCGGCTTCTGTGATTAGATCCACTGTCCTGGGTGGTGGTCCAAACAGAGGATCCGCTTCGGGAAAATCGTATTCCTGAACTATATCCAATAGTTCTTCCTGGCTGTATGTAATAAGACGTAAGACTTCCTGGGGTAACAATGTAACAAATAATACATTTTTAAAAATACTGCATAGTTTCCTAAGGACTCCGAAGAGAGGTGACCATCTCTGTCGGCTCCATCTTAGAAACATAGAGAGAGAAAGAGAGAGAGAGAGATTAAGGTAAGATTGTTTGGTTTGGACTGCTATATTCCATTGAGTTTCAAGACTGAAATTCAGATTGTGGGTGAAAACCATATTATGGATTGTATGGCGTTTTTGGTTGAAGCCTTAGTTACTACACTGTAAAAAAGCCAACGTAACCAATTGCTTAATCAGCGCCATTCTGTGAGTTGAGTGGACTTCAGAAGGAGAAGAATTTTAGCTAATGTGTTCAAGTTTGTTTACTCAACAAACTCTGCTTTGAAGTGAGCTGAATTTTAATAAGCTTGTTGAGTAAAATGACAAACTCATGTTTGCTCGAAAGCACTCAACAGCATGCCCGTCCTCATATTTCCCAGCTTGCTCTATTGTAGGTTGTTTTTCAGATTTGTTTGTTCCAATACCTGTTTTTTTTGTATGTACATTGATTGGTTAATGAATCTTATGCCACACACACACATAAAATACATTATTCTAAACTAAACAATATGTTAGTAGTTGGAATTACCACACTCATTATTGAGATGGCTGTTCCAGTTAATATGATTTAGGTCGCCTCAATAATCAATCTTCCCTACCCGGGCAGTAATTCTCAATGCTGGTCGTGGGTGATTGAAATTTCCAAATGTTGGGTATCCTCACTATAGCTGGATTCCAATAGCAATTACACACCACTTTAGGTGCTTCCAAGTGGCGCAGTGGTCTAAAGCACTGCATCTTAGTGCTAGAGGTCTCACAACAGACCCTGGTTCGATTCCAGTCTATATCACAACTGGCTGTGATTGGGAGTCTCTTAGGTCGGTGCACAATTGGCATAGTGTCGTCTGAGTTTGGGTTTGGCCGGGGTGGGACGCAAGTTCAGGGTGTGAGTGTTCTAATAATCGGAACATAATACAAAACAGCACACAGACATGAAACAGAAACAATGTTTCCTGGGGAAGGAACCAAAGGGAGTGACATACAGTTTAAGTCAGAAGTTTACATACAATTAGGTTGGAGTCATTAAAACTCAACCACTCCACAAATGTCTTGTTAACAAACTATAGTTTTGGAAAGCATGACACAAGTAATTTTTCCAACAACTATTTACAGAGATTATTTCACTTATAATTCACTGTATCACAATTCCAGTTGGGTCAGAAGTTTACATGCAAGTTGACTGTGCCTTTAAACAGCTTGGAAAATTCCCGAAAATGATGTCATCGCTTTAGAAGCTTCTGATAGGAACATTTACATAATTTGAGTCAATTGGAGGAAAATCTGTGTATGTATTTCAAGGGCTTCCTTCAAACTCAGTGCCTCTGCTTGAAATCATGGGAAAATCAAAAGAAATCAGCCAAGACCTCAGAATTTATTTTGTCTGGTTCATCCTTGGGAGCTATTTCCAAATGCCCGAAGGTACCACATTCATCTGTACAAACAATAGTACGCAAGTATGAACACCATGGGACCACGCAGCCGTCATACCGCTCAGGAAGAAGACAAGTTCTGTCTCCTAGAAATGAACGTACTTTGGTGTGAAAAGTGAAAATCAATCACAGAACAACAGCAAAGGACCTTGTGAAGATGCTGGAGGAAACAGGTACAAAAGTATCTATATCCATAGTAAAACAAGTCCTATATCGACATAACCTGAAAGACCGCTCAGCAAGGAAGAAGCCACTGCTCCAAAACCGCCATCAAAAAGCCAGACTACGGTTTGCAACTGCACATGTCTTCTGGTCTGATGAAACAAAAATAGAACTGCTTGGCCATAATGACCATCGTTATGTTTGGAGGGAAAAGGGGGAGGCTTGCAAGCCGAAGAATACCATCCCAACCGTGAAGCACACCATCTCAACTGTGAATCAAGGGGGTGGCAGTATCATGTTGTGGGGGTGCTTTGCTGCAGGAGAGTCTAGTGCACTTCACAAAATAGATGGCATCATGAGGCAGGACAATTGTATGGATATATTGAAGCAACATCTCAAGACATCAGTCAGGAAGTTAAAGCTTGGTTGCAAATGAACAAAGTCAAGGTATTGGAGTGGCCATCACAAGGCCCTGACCTCAATCCCATAGAAAATCTGTGGGCAGAACTGAAAAAGTGTGTGCGAGCAAGGAGGCCTACAAACCTGACTCAGTTACACCAGCTCTGTCAGGAAGAATGGGCCAAAATTCACCCAATTTATTGCGGGAAGCTTGTGGAAGGCTACCCGAAACATTTGACCCAAGTTAAATAATTGAATGGCAATGCTACCAAATACTAATTGAGTGTATGTAAACCTCTGGCCCACTGGGAATGTGATGAAAGAAATAAAAGCTGAAATAAATCACTCTACTATTATTCTGACATTTCACGTTCTTAAAATAAAGTGCTGATCCTAACTGACCTAAAACAGGGAATTTTTACTAGGATTAAATGTCAGGAATTGTGAAAAACTGAGTTTAAATGTATTTGGCTACGGTGTATGTAAACTTCCGACTTCAACTGTATATAGGGAAGTGATGGAGTCCAGGTGAGTCTGACGCGCAGGTGCGCTTAACGATGGTGACAAGTGTGACCCATAACAAGCATCCTGGTGACCTAGAGGCCGGAGAGGGAGCACACGTAACAAGAACATTCCAAATATTGAGTTGCACCCCCTTTTGCCCTCAGATCAGCCTCAATTTGTTGGGGCATGGACTCTACAAAGTGTCGAAAGCGTTCCACAAGGATGCTGGCCCATGTTGACTCCAATGCTTTCCACAGTTGGGTGGATTTCCTTTGGGTGGTGAGCCATTCTTGTTGAATGTGAAAACCCCAGCAGCATTGCAGTTCTTGACACAAACTGATGCACCTGGCACGTAATACCATACCATGTTTAAAAAGGCACTTCAATATTTTGTCTTGCCCATTCACCCTCTGAATGGCACACACACACAAATCCATGCCTCTTAAAAATCCTTCTTTAACATGTTTCCTAACCGCCATCTACACTGATTTAATTGGATTAGACAAGTGACATCAATAAGGGATCATAGCTTTCACCTGGATTCACCTCGTCAGTCTATGCCATGGAAAGTTGTTCATAATCTTTTGTACACTCAGTTTATGAATGTATTGTCATAAAGAGTGCTTCTACACCTGCATTGCTTGCTGTTTGGGGTTTTAGGCTGGGTTCTGTACAGCACTTTGAGATATCAGCTGATGTAAGAAGGGCTATATAAATCATTTTGATTTTAATTGATTTGATATATTCACTTAGACACTCCCTTGATGAAGGCTACAGGACTGAAAAGGCATTGAACACAACAACCATGTCTCTGTTGCTAACAAATGCAGTCATGGGTGGTAACTACAATTCACTCGAAAGGCACTCTGGAAAATATGCAAATAAGATAGAAATACAATTAAATCTCTAGTTGAATGCTATATTGACTCAACATAAAATTTAAAGTTTAGTGAACATACAACTCAACTTGAGAATGAATGTTGGCATAGCTATATGCCACACGTTGAGCAAACTCACAATCATATTTGTCACGCCCTGACCTTAGATCCTTTTTATGTCTCTGTTTGGTTTGGTCAGGGTGTGATTTTATGTTCTATTATTTGTATTTCTATGTTTTGGCCAGGTAGGGTTCTCAATCAGGGACAGCTGTCTATTGTTGTCTTTGATTGAGAACCATACTTAGGTAGCCCTTTTTCCACCTGTCTTTGTGGGAGGTTGACTTTTGTTTATGGCACATAGCCTGTAGTGTCATGGTTGTTTTCGCGGTTGTTGTTTTGTGGCATCATTTTTTATAATAAAAGAAAACGTACACTCACCACGCTGCACCTTGGTCCACTTCCTTCAACAGCCGTGACACTATTAGGGAGTGAACGTTATTTATTATAAGGGTTACATAGAGAAAATTGGATCGCTCTGAAATTAAAATATATTTAACCTAAACCCTCTCTGAGCTCTTGAAAAAAAGTGACCCTTCCTTATTCCCAAAATAATAATTAAAACCAAGTGGATAGCACAGAACATGTCTAGCGTTTAACTTCACTTATTGGACAGACCAGAGTCAGATATGCAGTTTTAGAAACTGTCCTTTGTCCTGCAGGCATTACATGGCAATGCAGGAGTTTTGATAGCACACAGGGCTGCAGGTCAGAAGGTTTATGGGTTCGCAGACCACAGTTGACAAGAGCAGGGGTGGAAAGATCTCCTTTATAGTAAAAGCATTGCATGCATCTATCATCGTATTTGCATGTCTGAGATGTTTTATTTGTTTTATAAACATTTCATGCAATTCTACGTCATTTTACATACAGCATTAGCATAATCTCTTAATACCACACTAATTACCGAAATTACAGGCTGAGAATGGACAGAGAGATAGGCTTGTGTGTTCATCTTATCATAATTCTCCAATTATCAGGAATTAAGATAAGACCCAAGAGCAGACTGTGTGAAGTAACAATGTTTACTGTAACAAACATTGTCAAGGCAGGCAGGGGTCAATATAATACAGAGTAGGGGCAAAGGTACAGGACGGCAGGCAGGCTCAGGGGTCAGGGAGAGGCAGAGTTCAGTAATCCAGAGGTGGAGCAAAGGTACAGGACGGCAGGCAGGTTCAGGCAGAGAGGTCAGGCAGGCGGGTACAGGGTCAGGACAGGCAAGGGTCAAAAACCAGGAGGCAGAGAAAAAGCAAAGCTGAGAAAAGACAGGCACTGACAGGGCAACTGCTGGTAACCTTGACAAACACGACAACCTGGCACAGACAGAAAACACAGGTATAAATATCCAGAGGATAAGTGGGCGACACCTGGAGGGGATTGAAACAAGCACAAGGACAGGTGCAACAGATCTTGGTCACTCCCTGACCAATGCCAAATCAGTGTGTCTTGTTTGCAACGAAACTCTCCCTGTTTGCAAATTATTAAATCTGAGACAAATTTTTTTTTTTACCTTTATTTAACCAGGCAAGTCAGTTAAGAACAAATTCTTATTTTCAATGACGGCCTAGGAACAGTGGGTTAACTGCCTGTTCAGGGGAAGAACGACAGATTTGTACCTTGTCAGCTCGGGGATTACTAGTCCAACGCTCCAGTTACTAGTCCAACGCTCTAACCACTAGGCTACCCTGAGCATGGTACTTTCAAAAGTTAGGCCTACCGACGCAGAAACATGTAAGCTTTAACGGCTGGCTACTCTTCTTCCGTGGCTTAACCCAACGAGAGAAGGTCACAAGTGTTTCCCTAAAAGCTGTCTGTGTTTAAACATCTATTGTACAGAAAGTGAATAACTTAATCAATTGATAGTGACAGAATTAGATTACTTCCCCAGCAAAGTCTATTTGTTGCCTCCTAGGCTATAAGAGGTTGTAGATCAGCCTCTGAAAATTCAAAGAAACTAAACAATGATATTCCCATATGCATCAGAGTCACGTTGTTTCCGGGTATTTAACAGTTGGTTTCTAGCAAAAAAAGTATTGCGGAACAAAGCGCTGTTATAGATCACTTATAGATCAATTGACCGACAAATCTATGGACATAGCAGCCTATAGCCTAATTTCTTCTATTAAACAGGAAGGCCTACCTCTTCTTTCTTCACAGGAAGAAATAGGCTCCAACAAAGCCCTCTTTCTGTTATTAAAGTCTAATTAAAATGAAGTTGTTTTAAATGTGCCTACTACTTACACTATCCCAGCAGCTACTGATCTTAGAAATATAACTTTGCTCTTAGCTCTGTATTTCTCCGAGCATGCACTTCGTAGACTATCGGCTCGGATTAATTTGATTGAGACCACACTAAATAGTATTGCGTGCCCAGAGAGAAAGGACGCATAGGGGCACACCGATATACAGTGCATTCGGAAATGCCCTGTTACTTTTTTCACATGTTACAGCCTTTTTCTGAAATGGATTAAATACGTTTTTTTCCTCACGTGTGAGCCCAGACTTGGTTCACCCATCTCCACAGAGGAACTCTGGAGCTCTGTCAGAGTGACCATTGAGTTCTTGGTCACTCCCTGACCAAGGCCCTTCTCCCCCGATTGCTCAGTTTGGCCGGGTGGCCAGCTCTAGGAAGAGTCCTGGGGGTTCCAAACTTCATCCATTTAAGAATGATTGAGGCCACTGTGTTCTTGGGGACCTTCAATGATGCGGAAATGTTTTGGTACCCTTCCCCAGATCTGTGCCTGGACACAATTCTGTCTCGGAGCTCTACAGACAATTCCTCAGACCTCATGGCTTGGTTTTTGCTCTGACATGCACTGTCAACTGTGGGACCTTATATAGACAGGTGTGTGTCTTTCCAAATCATGTCCAATCAATTGCATTTACCACAGGTGGACTCCAATGAAGTTGGAGAAACATCTCAAGAATGATCAATGGAAAAGGATGCACCTGAGCTCAATTTCGAGTCTCATAGGAAAGGGTCTGAATCAGTAGCTTAATCATGACGGGCCTAGGTGCCAAAACAAATTATACGGGCCCCTATCACCACCCATATTTACCTTCAAATTAAAATAATTTTGTTGGTAAGGCTGTGTGTTAATATTACTAAGCAATGTAACAGCAGATCAGAAGCTAATCTAAGGGCACATTTGAAGCGGTTACCAGAGAAGCCAGAATATAGCCAATACATTCAGCACCATGGACGGGGGTCAGAAATGAACCCGAATAAGTCGATCAGCACCACGGAAAGCACAAAGCGGTCAAAAAAACACCCTATTTTATCTGCAAATAATAGGCAATAGCCTATATTACAAAACATAAATACATAGATCAATCTCTTGACAGAAACACAGCTAATGACCCAGTACATGATCGCTGAAGTTAGACACCGCAGCAAAACTGACACACCGGTATTTGAAATGATCTGAAAAAACACCAGCAAATCAAACAAGTGGAGCATTCAAACAGATTGCATAAATGGCAGCATGCTCTTTTAACAGTATACGATGTGTGTATGCTTACTATTATATTTATAGCCTAGTTAAACGTATAGGCTATGATGACAAAGAAATGGCTTAGCGGCCGTGCACCAGAACATGGTTCCAAAGACAATACGAGCATAGTTGTAGATTGACGAGCAATGTAAATTCATCTCAATAAAGCTTGATTTATATAGGCTGTCTGGGTGGCCTGCCCTGTATAAATATAAGCTTACTCACTCATTTGATTGGCATTCGACGGGCCTTGCGCTCTGTGAAGTCGTTGACTATGGCATTCAAATCCATGGTCCTGGCCCTGGTGTTTTCAATGGACAGAATGGCCAACCCACTCAGTCTTTCCTGTCCCATCCTGCTCCTCATGTATGATTTAATTAAAGGAGCACTAGCTGTAACTACTTGCCCAAATGTAGCAGTGACTGAATTGTAATCCACAATGAGCATCTTGGCCAGTTCTCTCACTTTTTCCTTCTTAAAACAGGCACTGAAATAGAGTAATTGGCCAGGGAAGCTTACTGATATATCTTTGCTGTAATGTTCAGCCAGCCGGTTGGCGATCTCATAGAGCACATCATCATCTGCATTGGCCAGGGTAGTGGGATGGATGGAGTTAAAAAGACTGTTGCCCGCAGACTATTAAATCTGTTTGACAGCTGGTGGATAACGATGTCAAGGTTTGCATTAAAGACGTTGACTAAAAACGACCCATCAGACAGTCGCTCGTCCTCGCACAGCTCATCAAAATGCCGCCTCGCCTTCCTTCTCGGAGTGTCTTCAAATGCGTTCTGAGCTCCCCATTTTGTTGGCAAGGGTCTCTGCGGTGACTTTGGCCTTCTCAAAAATCCTGGCGGATTCCGGACAGGACCTCTATCATGTCCTTGAGGTGGCTGGCTGCCCTGTGCAGGTCTGCGTCTTTGGCCTGTAGCATTTTGGAGATGACGTTCCCATTTTCTAAAACCTTAGTCTGCAGAACGACAAAAATAAATGTTTTCCGTGCTGCTGCATCGTCCATCTCGTCCTTCTTGTCACTTAAAAGCACCATCTTGGTGAGGTCCTTCATTACGTCCACATACCTGTATCTCAGGGCGGCAAGGGACGCATATCTCGATGACCAGCGGGTGGGACACAGTCGTTTTAGAGTTACATTTACTTTAAAAAAAATGCAAAATCAAATAGAACACTCAGCATTGACCATCTCTTTATGCTATGGCCGAAAGAAGGTGTATAACAGTTCAACAGTATCATAAAACTAGCAGCTCCATCATACCCCTGCCCACCACATTTTGAAATATCCAGCCCATTTTCCTCTATGCTGCCTAGGATTTTATGTTGAAGCTCAGCTGTTGATGTGTCAGCTGTCTCTAGAAATCTCCAAAACAATTCTGTGATGGTCAGATCTGTGGTGACATTATTTGCATCACTTATCATTCTCACATAGCAATAAACTTTGCTTAACAGGTCTACTTTGGATACATCCGGTGTGGCGTCCATAATAATAGAACAAAAATGGGGCTTCCTGCATCTCTCCCTAAGATATAAATCAGCTCATTTTGGAATGCAGGACTGAGATAGTTATGATTCTGCAAATGCCAGAAGTTCAATTATATTGAGAAAATTCCACTGTTGGCCTGCCCCAGCTTTTCACTGTGCCCTCTGAATGCCAAATTACATGGTGCAAGTGTGAGAGTTACATTAACTATGCGCTCCAACACCTGTTGCCATAAATTTGCTGTGTTACGCACGCCTCTCTCCATTTCTTCGTCAATAGTGCCATTATTCATATACCAAACAGGCACCCATGTGAATCTGGGATGTCTCATGACACACTATTTAAGATGTTAGATGGCGCCAATCTCTCACCCCATTCACCCACGCATCAGAGAAGAAAGGGGCACACCGATCTCCGAACAGCCAGCAAGGCTCACAATACCCACAATCTAGCTTGGCCGAATAGCAAAGCCATGTACGTGGTCATTTGATTCCAGCCTTAGTTGTAATGGTGTAATACGACTTGGAACAACACGGCCTTTCTTCATCTCTTGGGAATGGGCCAGTAGTCTTACACGAGCCTAATGCAATAACATGCAGTTTAACTTTTGCATCCACATTTGTTGCGTAATGCCCCCTGTCAGTTGGACAGGTTAAAAGGCCGTCTGTCCCACTTCCACCTGTTTCCTCAGCCACCACGATTCTAGCCTCTCCCTGCTCCTCTTCCTCCCCACCCAGCCTGGGGATAGCTTGTCCAGCCTGGCTTGTGCTCAGGGTCGTATCCGCCGATACCTGACAACCTGTATCCTCCTCTGTCAAAGTTGCTTCTTCTGGCAGGATGGAACAGCTTGACCTTGGCTCACTTGACCCACTAAAAGCTGCTGCTGGCGCTGATAAACCTACATCCTCTTCTGGTCCTGTTAGATTGCTTGTGCCAGCAATGGCTGCACTTGAACTGCATTTGAAAACGGAATATAATTTAACTAATTTTGATACATCATTTGCTTTCTCATTTTTGGCCTTCCTCTTTTGGGCTCCACTTGTGTTGATACGTTGCTGATTTTTATATCCATCATTTTCTATTCTCGACTCTATTTTTTTCCCCTGCCATTGTCTCTTGATAGCTAGCTCAACTGTTGCTTAAAACGATGATAGAAACAACAACACTTTAGAGAGTATTTGCACAATGAATCCCAGAATGTGTTTCATTATCTTAACACGGTATTGAAACTATTAAATAATATTATTTATTTAGCAAATTAATTTGATTTATTGTCATCAATGCACTAAAATATCATGCTAACTTATGTAGTGTAAAAAAAAAACATTTTGTTGGTGAAACCATCAGTGGGATCAGATCAAATCAAATCAAATATATTTATATAGCCCTTCGTACATCAGCTGATATCTCAAAGTGCTGTACAGAAACCCAGCCTAAAACCCCAAACAGCAAACAATGCAGGTGTAAATGATCATTTATCATATAGCCTACATTAAAGAAAGATCTTCTCCTCAAATTGTGGATGTGATGGACTGGTGTCAACAATTGATGCTTGGGCATGGTAGGGCGGTATTCAAATTATATATGGGGCCGCAGGTCCGGGCCTGTCACCGGGCCCATGTACGTAGCGGGCCCTGGTGCGACCGCCCCGGCTGAAGTACGCCACTTGTCTGAATACTATTTTCTGTCATTTTCATTTTCAAAATCAGTTTGCAAACATTTCTGAAAATGTAAGGGTTTTCTTCTGGTGAAAGAGAGGCGGACCAAAATGCAGCGTGGTGGTTATTCATGTTTTTAATAAAGACGACTATACTTGAACAGACTAAACAAAACAAGAAAAGTGAAAACCTAAACAGTCCTATCTGGTACAAACACAGAGACAGGAACAATCACCCACAAAACCCAACACAAAAGAGGCTACCTAAATATGGTTCCCAATCAGAGACAATGACTAACACCTGCCTCTGATTGAGAACCATATCAGGCCAAACATAGAAATAGACAAAACCTAGAAAAACAAACATAGACTGCCCACCCAACTCACACCCTGACCATACTAAATAAATACAAAACAAATTAAATAAAGGTCAGAACGTGACAGAAAATCTGTTTTTCACTTTATCATTATGGGGTATTGTGTGTAGATTGATGAGGAAAATGTTTTACTTTTAGAATAAGGCTGTAACATAACAAAATGTGGAAAAGGTTAAGGGGTCTGAATACTTTCTGAATGCACTGTATAGCTTAATAAGCAACTAATTCTAAAACAGTGAAATATAGAAATGAAATCAATTAATTATAAATTACATGACCCTTTCCTGGACTAGATTTAAAAAAAAACACTAAACCCTCGCCTTGACTGAACTTGAAAAAGCATGACCCTCCCCCATTTTCTTCCAGGTAACCATTCGGTAAATTACAAACCATCATTTACAGCCAGTTGCATGTTGAATAAAATGTTACAGTGTAGACGGCTACTACAAAACATCAGAACTTTTCCATGTACACCATTCATTGGGCAGTTCTACTTCAATCATCTTCTATGGCAATACTACACATACAATATATTTCATCCTACTGTGCTTTACTGCAACAAATAAGTTCTGCCCTTGCCAAGAATAATTTTATCATGATGCCTATTCTACGATGTTGAACGTAATTCTCTTGGAAATAATGTGGACACAACGTTGATTCAACCAATGTGTGCCAGTGGGAAGTGTCCTTTGGTCCTACATTTGTAAATCGTCAGCTGTTTGCATTGAGCTTTAAATAGTAAATACAAAAAAAAATATTCAGGTCCAATCATAGTAAACAAGCATAAATCATAGGCTGTCATATAACGTGAAATGATGAGTAATGAGGGCCAAAAACAAACTCAAAACCCTCTGTCTTCAATTAGATAAAACATTATACAGATTTTTAGTGTGACTACAAACTAATCCCAGGATGGCCTAATCATTAGCATGACTAATACTGTATTATGTGACCGACGGAGGCCAGGAACAAACATCACGGAACTTGACCTCTTGAACCCAGAGTCAGTCATATAGAGAGATATGGCTCTGCCTCTGCCTGAACCCCCTCTCTGCTAGATCATAATAATACCAATCCCATCCAACCTCGGGATAAAATAATGTACCAAATGTTTCATGAGACCAATTTTCTGGTCATTTCTATTCCCTACTGGCACGCATCTTTAACTTGGGAACACACAAAACACAAACAGGGCCAGCTCCGGCAGAAAAACCCATTTACTGATCTTCATGGAACTCAGACAAAGCTAAGTGGATTTTTCATTACCCATGTCTAAAGGGGAAGTAAAATTACAGCTGCGAGTATTAGTTTGGTTTGCTGATGGACATTTTTCCTCTAAAACGAAAGGACCAAAAGGGTATACTACACGTGGCACGAGCATTAGAGAAATGAGCACAATGTCTCCACATGCGCCCACCACCACTCACCTGTAATTTGGGGAACAAACAAACTCGTTGGAGAACGAAAAGGCACTTTTTAACTCCTACCTTGATTATCCCCTTCAGACTGCAACAGAAAGAGGGGGTGGGGCAGGGGGTGGTGTAAAATCAAGGAAAAAAACATTGCAAATGGCCTCTATTAGCACAGTCAAACATTTTCTCATGTTTCTTCTCAAATAACTCATACTCTTTTCCTAAAACAGGAGAAAGATGCCTTGCTAGGACATAAGTCTTTATTTTCTGAAGTTCAGACTATTTATTGAATATGACCTGTTATAGTACCAGATAGTTCATGTATTATGAATAAGAAGAGTGTAGGGCATGAAAAAGCTCTGTAGACCAAGGTATTTATGCATTAATATGGTATTGTTATTTTGCAGGCATTCTATTAAAGTGATGAACAGTCGACACATAGTATAGCCTAGACAAGGCCTGTGCGGGATTCAAACCCACCACCATGTTCTTGCAAGCACCACACCCCAACCATCTATGTATCCACTTTACAGTAAGTATCGACATACAGTACCAGTCAAAAGTTTGGACACACCTTCTCATTCAAGGGTTTTTCTTTATTTGAACTATTTTCTACATTGTAGAATAATAGTGACGACATCAAAACTATGAAATAACATATGGAATCGTGTAGTAAGCAAAAAAGTGTTAAACAAATCAAAATATATATTACATTTGAGATTCTTCAAAGTAGCCACCCTTTGCCTTGATGACAGCTTTGCACGCTCTTGGCAATCGCTCAACCAGCTTCACCTGGAATGCTTTTCCAACAGTCTTGAAGAAGTTCCCACATATGGTGAGCACTTGTTGGATGCTTTTCCATCTCTCTGCGGTTAAACCCATCCCAAACCATCTCAATAGGGTTGAGGTCAGGTGATTGTGGATGCCAGGTCATCTGATGCAGCACTCCATCACTCTCCTTCTTGGTCAAATAGCCTTTACACATCCTCCAGCTCCTGTGTTGGGTCATTGCCCTGTTGAAAAACAAATGGTAGTCCCACTAAGCTCAAACCAGATGGGATAGCGTAACGCTACAGAACGCTGTGGTAGCCATACTGGTTAAGTGTGCCTTGAATTCTAAATAAATCACAGACAGTGTCACCAGCAAAGCACCCCCACACCATCACACCACCTCCTCCATGCTTCACGGTGGGAACAACACATGCGGAGATCATCCGTTCACCTATTCTGCCTATCACGAAGACACGGCAGTTGGAACCAGAAATGTCAAATTTGGACACATCAGACCAAAGGACACATTTCCACCAGTCTAATATCCATTGCTCATGGACCAAGCAAGTCCCTTCTTATTTGTGTCCTTGTGTACTGGTTTCTTTGCAGCAAATCGACCAGGAAGACCTGATTCACACAGTCTCCTCTGAACAGAACAGTTGATGTTGAGATGTGTCTGTGAAGCATTTATTTTGTCTGCAATTTCTGAGGTTGGTAACTCTAATGAACTTATCCTCTGCAGCAGAAGTAACTCTGGGTCGTCCAAGAGTGTGCAAAGCTGCCATCAATGCAAATGGTGGCTACTTGGAAGAATCTAAATTCTAAAATATATTTTGATTTCTTTAACACTTTTTTGGTTACTACATGATTCCATGTGTGTTATTTCATCGACTAATAGTGAAGACATCAAAACTATGTCGAAAATAGTACAAATGAAGAAAAACCCTTGGATGAGTGCTAGTGTATATGTATCCACTATTCAGCCTACAATTTCAGCCATGTAATGCACCCACCCAAACAAGCCCGTCTCCTACTTATGCAGATAATTCACCAGGCCTATAGGTTCTCACTACCCTGCACAACACGCTTTCCACAGTGGGCACAGTCATTAACTCATAACAGGCTAATGACATGCAATGCAGGTTCCTAATTTCGAATGTTGAACCTGATTAGGGCTTAATGAAGTCAGATGAATGCGTGTGGATGCGTGTGGACAACACGGAATAGCAATAAGCAAAGGCCGACTATTACTCCGTTTTTTTTTAAACGGGGGAACAGAGCGGATTCCCCATGGCCTGAGCATCACTTCACTACTCACAGAAAAAAAATGCAGGAATTCTTCTGCAGTAAATGACTGAAAATGTGTCATTGTGTAGTAGCCCACATGGACTAAACTGCAGTAAAGGCCGAACTGTGAAAAGTAATTCTGAGTACAGAGGATACGAAGAAAATCATTAACTCAGATTTGATTACTTCAAAATTGTAGAATAAAATACTGTCATACATTAGCAAAAGTTATTCTAATCTATCATCCATCAGTGAGAGACAATATACAACAGTAGACCTACTATCAAAAACTTACTTCTTTAACATAATGTATTTTCATACTGTAATAAAGCTCTTGTTTCTTTATACACACAAAAAGCTCATTTCAGAATTCAGAATCATTTTAACAAAAATGTTTTAATCAAGAGTAGCTGAATGGCTGCATGAATTAACTTAACAACAGAGGTATCGTAAAGCACACTTGACAGTGGATTCAGGGCCAGACAGAGCTTTAAACCCACTTACAGCTAAGGCAGTCACAACACCAAATTCCCCAGAGCCCAGTCATCAAAGTCCTCCACAGTCCACATCCCAGAGTCCTCCCGCCCGTGCCTACCTTTCACTCGCTCCTCCAGGGCTCGGCAGTTCTCCTCTGTGACTGCATTGACCTTGAGGACCACAGCCTTCACGTCAGCAGGGTCCAACCTCAGAGTCATTACACAGCACATGTCCACCAGGCCCTGCTAACACGCCTTCATCCCTGCGTCCATCTGGGCCAGGTCCAGCTTCAGCTTCTTGGCCACTGAGAACCCCAGCAGGCCCGTCAGAACCTGGTCTGAGAGGTCCACGTCCATGTAACCCGTTCCGTCCGAAATGGAAGCACTGACCCGCCACTCCACCTTACTGTATTTGAGGTTCCCTTGCAGGGTGACAATGAAGGCTTTCACATGCACCTCGCTCACTCACTCCAGCACACCCAAGGGGCTCACACTCTAGTGCCACAAAGAGGGAAATAGGCTAATTACAGTTGACCGAGAATAGAGCAGCATGGCACTTAACCCTAACCCGGGTATAATTTGTGGAACGAATCAACAGGAATCTGTTCTAAAAACGTTGTAAATAACAAGGTTGCCAACAAATAATGCATACAAGGTTGTATAGCGGCAGAATACGATACCGGGTAGGGCGTGGGCTAATTCATTAAGTTTTTCACTCAGCGTGTTTATTCCGATAAATGTCTGTCCTCACTCTGGTTGCCTATTGACAAACATTAAGAATAAGCTTTGTGGTGAGTTGTTGCCTATTTGGCAGCTATTTAGCTAACGTTAGGTGAATTGATCATGTTACTTTGTATGTGTTTGTTGACAACCTTGTACTTTAAAGTTTTTGGAACAGATTGTTGTTAGAACGTTCCACAAATTATACCCACTCCAAGCAAGTTAATGTTTCCGATATTTTTGGACTACTAAACAACTATTGATTTAGAACCATGGAGATTTACCGCAAGTCGCAAAGAAAACAGGAGCTGCCTCCACTATTCCAGCACCTTTTCAACATCAACATCATCAAATCACCTATGCTGTCCACCATTCTGATTTGTGTGTTTGTGTGTGTGTTTGTGCAAGTTGAAAAAAAAACTTGCCCTACTTATAGATAAATGCCAATCCCATACTCCCATCTTTCATGTTGACGAAACGGTCTATGACTCATACAGTTTTTTTTTTTGTCCTAGGCTATCTGGCTAAAATGCTTGTTCGCTAGCCTAACTTCTTTGATGGCCAACGTTAGCTAGTTAACGTTAGCCTTCTACATCTAGCTACATATTAACCTTTCATCCTCTCAGTCCAGGGGCACAATGTACCGTACGAATTTATGGTGGGATCAGAATCGCCATTACAATCATTGGCCAGTACAGAGAATTAAGTAAAACCACAAGTCCAAACCCCTATCCCCATCTATGGCTAAGTTGGGAAAAGGACCATTTTAACTGGCTAGCTAGCCATCAGAGGACAACACTTTTTTTTGGTGCTCCAGGACCATTCACAGTTGAGCTCGCTCCGTTTTTGCTCAATGCTGATTGGCTATTGTTTTCTACTTTTTTTAATCAAGTGAGGCCAAATGCTTGCTGGCTTCCCTTGCATTCAATGCTATGGGTGGCAACAATGTCATACTCTTCATGACCAGATAGAATCAGATAAATGGCCTTACACATGACATACAGAGACCGTAAGGCACTGTTTCCCTCGGATGCTGTCTCCTGTGAGATACATTCAGCCTCTTGTGAATTGAAGGAAAATTCTGAAAACACAGAGATGAAATATACATTATTTTATGTTTTTTGTGTGTCATTTTTGGTGTAAGACTGGCTTCCCTTGGCATCCATGAATACACGTCACTGCTTAGAAGTACTTTTCACATGCAAACTTTAAAAGTCTGAACTCAGAATCTAATATGCTTCCCAAAGATAACACGGTTGCTGTCATAGAACGTTTATTTTGATTGGCGATTTTCTGCATTTATCAGTGCCATCAGGTAATAATACTGTCCATATACCAGTATTATTAGGGACATTGTTCTTCTTGCAAAGCATATATACTTTTTAATCAAAATATTATATTGTGTGCATGTAATCGTACTCATTGAGTGATAGTCATAAACCTTAATTTACGTTACAATGGTTTGGGTTAGTTCTGTATAATTGTAGCTATCGTACAAGTGCAGCTGTTTTTTGGCGAATCGCCAAGGCGCCAAAAGTTGGAGGCATGGAGAGTCCAAATGTTTGTGGTGCTAAGGTTCCCATAATCATTTTTGGACTTCGCGCGAAACACACTAAATATGTGATATATCTACATGTTAGAACGATAATAGCATTAGCTAGCTACAACCCTATATGAACACAACTAGTAAGTATTTATTTACATTATGATCAAGACTGAAAGTAAAGGACTGCTGCAAGTCAACCAAACTATTTCGGTACGGAAGATTGGTGGGAACAATATCTTCAGACCCGCCTCCATTATGTGAGTGACAGATGAGTTATCCAATGATTGCTATTTATTTACAATTCAATGTCACTTTCCACCAATCGAAGCAGCTACCTCTTTCTTCAGATACACATGATTTCTTAGCCATTTTTTGTTCTTGCGTTCTTCCTCAGCGAAGGGTCGAAAAGGAGTAGCAACGATACACGGTGTAGCGCAGGTCTGTTTTACACACATTTCGATGTATCTCTGCAACGAATAAGTCCGTCATTACATGTTGATGCGATGGTATAAGCAAACACATTTGAAAGAATTCGCGTATCTAGCTATACCATTTCCAACTAAGACAACTAAAGTAGCTGGTTAATTATTGTAGTTAGCGATCCAGTGTAGCAGGCTAGCTAGCATAGCTTACACAGCTAAATTTAGAAAGGTATCAAGTGTAATTAGATATGGCTTTCAGAGCTTTATCCTAAAATACGATTGTGTTTCTTGTCCCTAACTAACGTTAACTACACTAGCTACATATTACTGTAGCAGTCCAACCGCTAACGTCGTTAGGTAACGTTAACATTAGCTAGTTACCTTAACTAACTAGCCACCTTTACTAAATACTTTCACCAGCTGAATGAACTAAGTAGCTTCCCAATATGCTAGCGAGCTATGTTTTTCTCGTATACACAAGAGAACTAATAGCTTGCTAACGTTGTTTTCTCAAACCGTATGTGCACATATGGCCTAGGAAGCCGATAGTGGGCGCCATAATTCGCCACGGCACTGTCGTCTAGGACTGATGCATTCCCTGTATATGCTCTTGTCCCCGGTGGACCATCCCGTAGACAAAGCATCCTCCGTTCAGTTTGGAAAGGCATCATTTCCCTCAACTAGGAGAGCCGCCGGGGGGGAATGTGTAGTCTTAATAAAACTAGATTTTCCACCACCATTTTCTGACCATTTAGGATGTGGTACACCCTTGGCCTGACGTGGTGTGCAACGTCCTAAACGAAACGTATTTGATTACAGTAAGACTACACATATTTTTCCCGGCGGCTCGCTATTAAAAATGGTAAGGAGGGATGTGATGCATTGCAGCTTGAATGGAGGATGTTTTATGTACGAGCCGGTCCACGGGGGACACGAGTGTATTAACGAGAATGCACATCAATCCTAGACGATCATTGGATCAACGCTGTAGGCTAGCTCGCACCATTAATCCAAAAATAATGCCAGATGAGCAAATGTATGATTGTAGCTAGCTATTTGTTTAATTACGATCAAGATAATTATCGGCGCGAGGTGATTCTGAGATGAGCCCTCGTTGCATTGTCATTTTGTCCCGACTCCGATATCATTGTGCCAGGTCGTATTATCAAATACATCTGTTTTGTAACTTCACTCATGCATTGACTTTCTTTAGAATAATAAATTAAATGTGCATTATTTCTCATCAATTCAGTACGTGTGTCTTCTGGTCGCCTTCAGAATTGTATTAAAGGCCAGGGGCATATTCATTAAGCCAATTCTACTGCAAAATGTTTGTTAAACGAGACAGGGAGGGAACCTACCTAAATATGTACAATAGAAATTCTAATTTTGCTCTGTTTGCTTCTTAAATTATTTTTTTTGTAATGAATATGGCCAGTTCAAGATAATACATTAATTTGAATCAATGCTGTTCCTCATCACACCTTTTAATTTTATGAATGTTGTCATTCATTGCCAAATGTTTATGCACTATTTATTACAATTTTATTATCATAGCGGTGTGTTATACAATTATTCTTGGGTAGGTTATTTTTATGCCGCTAATCAACCTTTGCCTTTTTTCAGTAGGTTTGCAGCAGCTCTGAGACTTTGTTTCGTTCCGCCCATAACACGCCCATCTTCTCACCATAAATAGTGGTAAGTGTTGGTCACCAGTCTAGTCTCTCTCCTCTGTCGTACTTTGTTTCGTCAGTTCTGAAAACCCCAAACCCTGATCTCATCTCTTTCCCTCGACCATGTCCATCCACAGCCAGTCAGACAGAGGTGCCCGCTCCTCTCTCCCCGCTGTTACCTGCTCCCAGGACCGAGGTGCCTGCCCTACCCAGCCCGGTGTTAGCCGACAATGGAGACAGAAATTGAGCAACAAGAAAAAGAGACCTCATTCAGCAACACAGAGACAAACGGTGAGTTGTAATCCTTTTGTGTATTAATTAAATAATTGTAACTGATCTAGAAAATGAATAAGAACAGTGTAGTTATTTTTTAAGCGGTGTGGTGCAAGGTTTATGCCCTCCTGTGTTTAAGACTTACTAATAATCAATGTCTGGTCGAAAATATAAACATTTCGATTCCTAAATTGAGGCTGCCAGTTATGTGCCAAAAGAAAGTGCAGAGCAGTTTTAATATGTCAGGACAATGAGTGGGCTATTAGTATTACATGTATATCATTTCTACATCAACTGAATGCAGATCCAGAGAACCAGTCAGTGTGTTCAGGGCTCCAGACTAACATTTTCCCCCGGTGACACTAACTTTTTCAGTTGGTTGCACCAGCCTATGATTTGGTTGCACCATAGGTTTTTTTTGCAATAGAACAACCTAGTCATAATCACCTTCAAGTCATTCACAGTGCTTTAGACAGTGTACTAGACTATAGAGCTGGTAGGCTATTCAAGAAACAAGTTGTATATTTAACATGTCCAGGTAGGAATGCATTATTGAATATATTTTGATGTGGTATCTAATCCATTGATTGTCATGAATTGTGGGTTGACAGTTGGATATTGTAATATTTTACTGTTAAAATAGGGCTCCAGAATTGTCTGTAGTTTGTTGTTCAATACAGGTGAATTTGTGTGTGTTTATGTCCACTAATTTATTTTGGGCTAATTCACCACATGAGGAAGTGAACTCAAAACACATTGGCAATACTGAACTAAAATATAAACACAACATGTAAAGTGTTGGTCCAATTTCTCATGAGCTGAAATAAAGATCCCAGAAATGTTCCATACGCACAAAACGCTTATTTAACTCATTGTGTGCACAAATGTGTTTACATCCCTTTAAGTGAGCATTTCTCCTTTGCCAAGATAATCAATCCACTTGACAGATGTGGCATAACAAGAAGCCGATTTAAATAGCATGGTCATTACACAGGTGCACCTTGCGCTGGGACAATCGGCTACTCTATAATTGGCAGGTTTGTCACATAAAACAATGCCACAGATGTCCAAAGTTTTGAGGGAGCGCGCAATTGGCATGTTGACTACAAGAATGTCTAACAGAACTGTTGCCAGAGAATTAAATGTTAATTTCTCTACCATAAGCCACCTCCAACGCCGTTTTAGAGAAGTTGGCAGTACATGCAACTGCAGACCAAGTGTAACCACGCCAGCCTAGGACCACGACATCTGGCGTCTTCACCTGTGGATCGTCTGAAGAGGGAAAGGGGGGGTGCTGAGGTGCATTTTTGTTTGTAATAAAGCCCTTTTGTGGCAAAAAAAACACATTCTGATTGGCTGGGCCTGGCTCTCCAGTGGGTGGGCCTATGCCCTCCTAGGACCACCCATGGCTGCGCCCCTGCCCAGTCGTGATATCCATAGATTAAGGCCTAAGGAATTAATTTCAATTGACTGATTTTCTTCTGTGAATTCTACTCAGTAAAATCTTAGAAATTGTTCCATGTTACAAATATATTTTTGTTCAGTATAAATCATTAACACCAAATATAATGCCTACTGCTAGTAGTCATGTATTAATCTAACAGTACATTTAATGTCCTCATGCTTGGTAAACAGTCGCCACAGCAGCCATTATGGAATGGCATGTTGCGCTGAACAACAAAGGAGCTGATTGGCTGACACTGCCATTCCAAAATGCCGGCGGTGGCTACTGCTAAATAGCATGAGAACAAAAAGGGATGTTTTCTGGAAAAACAAGTATTTCAATCTTCTCAAGGTATCAGTTTGGATGTAGGTGAAATACAGCGGCACATCCCATCCCTGGGTTGAGGTATGTTTCTGACCCATATCTCGGGCGGGCTCTGCGGTGTCTTAATCTAACCATGATTGCATTCCAACCTCGGTGTAAAACAAGCATAATGGTTGGGTCGGAATCTGCTTGCGACTATTGAGCTCAATATAAAATATTGCGAAATAGATATTATACCCACATAAAGTAATTAAATGTAAAGCTGGACATCCTCTCGTCAACGGTTTCAACAGTAGTTGCTTCTACAGCTGTGTTTTACCTGCAATTGGATTTTGAAATGTTATACAATCAGAACCCTCCTTTGTTTTGTGTGTGTGGGGAGCGCACATCAACGAAAAGGAAGAGAGAATGGCTCACTCATCACTAGAGGTCGACCGATTATGATTTTTCAACGCCGATACCGATTATTGGAGGACCAGAAAAGCCAATACCGATTAATCGCCCGATTTATTTTTTTATTTTTTAAAAAACATTTATTTGCAATAATGACAATTACAACAATACTGAATGAACACTTATTTTAACTTAATATAATACATCAATAAAATCAATTTAGCCTCAAGTAAATAATGAAACATGTTCAATATGGTTTAAATAATGCAAAAACAAAGTGTTGGAGAAGAAAGTAAAAGTGTAATATGTGCTATGTAAGAAAGCTAACGTTTCAGTTCCTTGCTCAGAACATGAGAACATATAAAATCTGGTGGTTCCTTTTAACATGAGTCTTCAATATTCCTAGGTAAGAAGTTTTAGGTTGTAGTTATTATAGCAATTATAGGACTATTTCCCTCTATACCATTTGTATTTCATTAACCTTTGACTATTGGATGTTCTTATAGGCACTTTAGTATTGCCAGTGTAACAGTATCACTTCCGTCCCTCTCCTCGCTCCTTCCTGGGCTCAAACCAGCAACACAACGACAACAGCCACCATTGAAGCAGCGTTACCCATGCAGAGCAAGGGGAACAACTACTAGAAGGCTCAGAGCGAGTGACGTTTGAAACGCTATTAGCGCGCGCTAACTAGCTAGCCATTTCACATCGGTTACACCAGCCTCCTCTCGGGAGTTGATAGGCTTGAAGTCATAAACAGCGCAATGCTTGACGCACAACGAAGAGCTGCTGGCAAAACTCACGAAAGTGCTGTTTGAATGAATGTTTACGCGCCTGCTTCTGCCTACCACCGCTCAGTCAGATACTTAGATACTTGTATGGTCAGTCAGATTATATGCAACGCAGGCCACGCTAGATAATATCTAGTAATATCATCAACCATGTGTAGTTAACTAGTGATTATGATTGATTGTTTTTTATAAGGAAAGTTTAATGGTAACTTACCTTGACTTACTGCATTCGCGTAACAGGCAGTCTCCTTGTGGAGTGCAACCAGAGAGAGGCAGGTCGTTATTGCGCTGGACTAGTTAACTGTAAGGTTGCAAGATTGGATTACCCGCGCTGACAAGGTGAAAATCTGTCGTTCTGCCCCTGAACAGGCAGTTAACCCACCGTTCCTAGGCCATCATTGAAAATAAGAATGTGTTCTTAACTGACTTGCCTCGTTAAATAAAGGTATAAAAATATTTTTAAAATCGGCGGCCAAAAATACAGATTTTCGATTGTTATGAAAACTTGAAATCGGCCCGACTTAATCTGCCATTCCGATTAATCGGTCGACCTCTACTCATCACAGCAGCAGGGTCCAGTGAAACAGTTACTTCGAAACTTGCGTGAAGGGAATCAAGAGGATAATGCACTTTACTGTTTGACCAAATCGTGGTTTTAGCTGCCCGAAAAAATAGGACTTTTTAAACTTTTGATTGGGGTGACCAGCTCGTTCCCATGTGGCCCAAAAAAATGTAACTTGCGAAGTCAAAAGGTTGAAAAATACGACTAAACGGTCACATTCTGGGGCCCTGGTGTGTGTGTGTGTGTGAGAGAGAAAGATTAGACTCTGTTTTTTATTCTCAGGTAAGCGTCCCACAGAAGACGTGGAGGAAGAGCAGTCCTTTAAGCGCTCTAGGAACACAGACGACATGGTGGAGCTCCGCATACTCCTGCAGAGCAAAGTCAGTCCTCTTCCTCATTCACAATCCCCTGCCTACCTTCAACAGCCACAATCTCTTCAGTGACTTAGCCTCCTATGTAGCCTATCTTTTTTCCCTTCCCCAGTTATCTATTTAACCTTTTTTTTGACAAGATCTATGGAGGATATTTTTTAAACTTTGTTATATCACAATAAGTTAGGTATCACCTGACTTTTTTTTCTCCGGTTCAGAATGCAGGAGCGGTGATTGGGAAGGGTGGTAAAAACATCAAATCCCTGCGCACAGACGTGAGTACATTTACACCACTCTTTTTGTCTGGGAATTTACAGTACGCCCCCTTCCGTGGTTGTACTTTGGGAGTGTCTGATTTGACTAGTTTGTCTCAACTTTTGCATACAATCTAAATTGGTAGGTTGGACTTAAGAAAATGGGTCTTGTTAACTATGGTTGGGGGAAGTAAAGTTGTGAAGTTTTTGGGTAACTGTTAATGGTGGGATATGTTGTGTATTGAGACCTGCTCTACACCTGTTGTGGTGTCATCATTCGAAAGTGTAATGTCTTTTATCAAAATGCCCCCCCGCCTCGCATAATCGATACGAAACCCATGGCCTTTTTAGCTGAAATGTATTTTTGTTTGCGTAATGAATAGTGATATTACTACCAGCCATCAGCACCACTAAGACTGTCATTAATGCTTGAGTGGGCCCAGTGTATTTTAGGGTGGAGCTGTTATAGCACCCGACACCAATTCAACCTATAGGAAATGTCTTGTATATAAACAGCCTGGCCAATTCTCAACTAATTTCATGTCATTACCCCTCTCTCTTTCTCCACCTTCCATCATTCTCCACTCTTCTCCCTCTCTCCTCTACCCCTCTTTCTCACCTCCCTGTCTACATCTCCCTCTCCTTTTCTGACTCCATTCTACCCCCAAACTATTTCTCTCTACCTGAATACCTTTGTCTCCTCTTCTATCTCCTTCTGTTCTTAAAAAAAAAAAAAAAAACATTCTGAGAGAATATCAAAATGAAGAATATTAGCCTGTATTAAAATGTATTCCTCTTCCCCCTCCCTCTTCCCTCTCCTGTTTTTTATTTTTGTTTATTTTTGCCCACTTCCTCTGTTGCCCATGTTCTGGATCGCCCCTCCTGCGCCCGCCCACCTGACACCCTGGCTGGCCCTGCCCATAATCGTGCCCCTCCCTAAATGGGCGCCTTACTTCATTGACATCTGTGTGCTCGAATGGCCCTGGCCCCTGCCCATGCCACGCCCACGGCCCTTGCAGTTCAATGCCAGTGTGTCAGTCCCAGACAGCAGTGGGCCTGAGCGGTATGTCCCTAAGCTCCTCCCTCTCACTGCCTGACTTCAGAAAATAAACAAACCTGCCTCTGTTCCTGTGACAAACATGTCAACTTTTGTTCAGTGACAGCATTATAAGCCTCTGTTTTCAGTGAGGGTTTCAACAAATACTTTAAACCTGCCTTTGTTCTAGTGACGGTATTTCAACATTCTATTTTATTTCAATGACAATATCTCTCCCTTCAACGTTCCTCACCTCCCTCCTTCCCCTCTCAGAGTTGGTGTACTGGTCTGTTTTAGCTTCTCACATTCCCCTCCTACCATCTTCCTCTTCCTTGTTACCACAGATCTTTTTTAGGGGGTGGGGGGGGTTGGACCACTATAATTACGTAAGACTTATTCCAGGCAGAGCTGCTAGGGTTCAAGTGTTGTATGTCTTTTTCCCTTCTACTCTCCATATTACCTTTGCCGTAGTTGGAACTGTTGAAAGTTAACTTATTTGTCACCTCATCCCTGTGACCCATGTCGCTCCTCCTTGCCTTCCCTCAACATCCTCCTGTCCATTGGTGGGAGCATAACGCACTGTTACCCTGCCATCCCTCACCCATCTTTAAGTTGACTTTAAACTGTTCCTTGTTTGATTATTTTGATTAGCATAGCGTACTACTGTCATTTTTTTATTGACCTTTTGTTATTTTTTTGTGTTTTTTTTCTCCCCCATGTTGTGTTATAATACAATTGCATTAGTGCTCTGGCAGCAGGCACCATCGGTGCAAACCGCTACCGCCCCCAACCTTTCCTTCCTTACCCCCCACTTCCAGTGGTCACTAAAACACACCTGCTGTCTTTGGGTTCCTTGTACCTGTTTAACAAAAAACTAAAAAATTGTGGTCTCCTTTGTCAGACACACTGGGGGGGTTAATTTTCTTTATTTGTGTATTTATGGATACCTGCTGATATGTTATAGATATAAATTGATAATGGGGTGTTCTGTCCTCTTATTCCTCTGTTGTAATTTGAATGGGGTTTGCACATAGAACCAGAATTACTACATATGGCCGCTGGTCCAATCATCACAGAACATTGACTTGAATGGGAATGTCCATTCTAGTAATTCTATTTCTATGGGACTGTACCACAACAGCTACCCGGTTAACCCCCACGGCTGGGACCGGATGAAAGGGGGAGGGTCTTCATTTATTGTCAGATGTTATGGTTGAAGTTCTGCTGAGGGAGAGTCAACCTTGGTTTTGAAATACTGTTTCTTTCCTCTCTAACACCTGGTCACCATTTGATTGGTCCCCCTGGGAATATCCTGCGCTGTGATTGGTGGCTCTAAAGCATTCTGAGCATCAGTGCTGAAATCGAGACCGTGGGAGAGATCCTCCTCAAGATCATCCCTACTCTGGAGGAGGTGAGCCTGCGGTTGGAGATGAGGGAGAATGAGACCAGCATTATGGCTGCCTATATTTTTCAGTTATAGTCCTGTGTGGTACTACTAGATATTGAGTGTGCAGATAAAACAAAACATACAATTTCCATTGGGATATAGATATAAAATGCTAAAGTTTTACACCCCCCCCCTCCCTCTAGTACCAACAGTATAATGGGATGGACTTTGACTGTGAGCTGAGGCTACTGATCCACCAGAGCCTGGCAGGTAGCATCATTGGTGTGAAGGGAGCCAAGATCAAAGAGTTACGAGAGGTACAGTTATGCGCTCTGAACTACTCCCACTCTTTTCTCCTCACCTGGGTCATGTCCAGTACATTTTTAAAATACTTGATGGGCCTACTACCTGAACTTGTCCAATAAGAATGGAACTGTTTTACTCTCGTTTAGAGCTTATTGAAGGTGACCCCGATTCAGTCTTTCTGTGGGTTCATCTCAGTCCTAAGGCCTTGCTTTGTCTAATTTGACCTGTGTTGACTCTGACTGTTGTAGAACACCCAGACCAGCATCAAGCTGTTCCAGGAATGCTGTCCCCAGTCCACGGACCGCGTGGTTCTGGTCGGCGGAAAGTCTGAGCGCGTCGTTGAGTGCATCAAGATCATGCTGGAGCTCATCGCTGAGGTTGGTGCTCTTATCAAACTGTTGGTTCTGTTGTCGAACCATTTGACTGAGCCGTAAATACCACAGCCAGCCGACTGTAGAAATGATGTATGATCCTATCCCCGTCAGGCTCCCATAAAAGGGCGCGCCCAGCCCTACGACCCCAACTTCTACGACGAGACCTACGACTACGGCGGCTTCACCCTGATGTTTGAGGAGCGCGGGGGTGGCGGCAGCCGGCGCCCCATGGGGGGCTTCCACATGCGAGGGGGACGAGGTGGCGGAGGTTTTGACCGAGGGCCCTCTGGACGAGGGGGTCGAGGGGGGCCCGTGCCTCCCGCCCGCAGGGACTACGAGGAGATGAGCCCCCGCCGTGGACCCCCGCCTCCCCACCCAGTGAGAGGGGGGAGGGGTGAGAGTCGTGACCGCAACCTGGCCCCACCACACAGAGGAGGAGGGTAAGAGAGCTTCACCATCGCTCATCTCCATTTCTTTTTCCCTACACCTCTTTCTATCCATTTTGCTTTGTCTACATCAGTTTGCGCTCAAAAGTGCAGGGACATATGGTCTTTCATTCATAGTGTGTGTGGGCTCGTGTGTTTTCCATTTCCACGTTGTTTGCAGAGATGACCAGTACTCCTATGACTCCTATCGGGGCAGTGCAGATGCCAGACCCAAGTAAGTCCTTTTCCAGCCTTGTAGGCCACTGGTCTGGAGTCAGTGAGTACTGTTACATGCAACAAAATGCCATTATTGTGGATATTCAGATGAATATAAAAGTTTGATTAAAACGTTACATACAGTTCCAGTCAAAAGTTTGGACACGCCTACTCATTTCAGGGTTTTTCTTTATTTTTACTATACTATAGAATAATAGTGAAGACGTCAAAACTATGAAATATCACATGGAATCATGTAGTAACCAAAAAAGTGTTAAACAAATCAAAATATATTTTATATTTGAGATTCTTCAAAGTAGTCACCCTTTGCCTTGATGAAGGCTTTGCACACTCTTAGCATTCATCAAGGCAAAGGGCGGCTACTTTGAAGAATATAAAGTATATTTTAATATGTTTTGGTTACTACATGATTCAATGCGTGTTATTTCATAGTTTTGATGTCTTCACTATTATTCGACAATGTAAAGAAAAATGGTTTAAAAAATGAAGAGAAACCCTGGAATGAGTAGCTGTGTCTAAACTCTTGACTGGTACTATACTTTGTCAGGAGGATTTCTTTAATAATACTGTTTACATGAACACATCTGAAATCAGGGTACTTGATGCCACTGATAAATGCAGACAATCGGTAATCAAAATAAACATTCTACCATGTTGTTTCTTGTGACGCATATTTTCAGAGTTTATATAACGTTTCAATGTGAACTACTTTTAAGACTCGTAGATTGTTGTTCCGAACTCACTTCACTCGCTCTGAAGACCCCCTGAAGTGAGTTCGGAACAATTGAATGTGCGCGTCTTAAAAGTAGTTCACAGCTCGCTTGGCTGGTACATGCACAGAACAAATGCACTGCTGGAACGCCGATTTTTAAGGTCTTCACATTTCCTAATAATTTGAAAGATTGCTCAGAAAACCAGGTTTTAATCGGCTTATACTTACTTCGATTTTGACTTGACGCAAATTAAGATAAGCCGAGTAAGGTTTTTACATGACTACTACATCATCTGCCTACTGCCATAATCTGGTTAATATTGAATTACTACTTTGCATGTAAACGTCCTCAGTCGGTGCTGTGGTCAGTCAGTCTAGCCTGAGTCTGTTCCTCTGATTACTGGCCTCGTCAGTGTTTCAGCCCTGCCATTAGTCTGTCAACGCCGCTCACTTTTGTGTTCTACATGGGTCTGTGAATGTGTGTGGTTTGACTTGGATCAGAGAGCTGCTGAAAAGCCCTCTGCCTTGTCAATATTTTTCTCAAGTCAGACTTTAATTTTCTCTGTCTTTCTCTTAGCAGTGACCGAAGAGGGAGACCAGGAGATCGCTATGGTGATAACATGGTTAGTGACCCTTAACTAAATGCATGTCGCTGTCGTCTTGGTATCTATTGGCTGAAGCATCATATGCTGAAACAATTGTTGGTCTTTCCTAGACAATGATTGTGATTGCCTGATAATAACCTCATCGCCATGGCCACAGCTAACCCACTATAAAACCCAACAACACCTTTACCACTAACATGTAATAAACATTACTTTACCATAGTTAACCATATGACCAAACCATAAACACAGGTAATGGGTAACTTCAGCAATAATTGACCACCATGACCACTACCATCTATGTAATTGTGGTCGGGGGGGTTGCTAGGTGTTAATAATAATGCTTTGTTGACAGACTGGTAGGTTATCTTTGAGAGCTGGCAGGATACTGCCTCCGGTTGCTCGGCAACTGATTTTTGAATCGCTTGTTGCCCTGGTGACTGAGCCGCTGAATAGCAGGTGAAAGCTGTGGAGTGAGTGGCGGATGGATGCAAGTGGAGAAGGTTGCAGGGGTCTCCAGCATCAAATAGGGGCTTTTGTACGAACTGGCCTCCTCAACCCTGACTTGATCGGAGGGATCGGATCGATAGTTACATATCACAATATTATTTTGGACAATATTATATTGATACTTTGACTCCAAGTGTCGTTGTTTTATTTTACGCTACCATGTTGCTAAACTCTGCAATTTTTTTTGATTCTATAGCATGTTCTCCGTCTTATTTTTAAATAGTGAGCCAATAGCACTTTTTTTCCATGGCTGATCAAAAATGTATTTTCTAATCCTCCGGTCTCTCTGCACCAGACTTACAGTGAGCAATATGTTTGGACATCAAATCGCAGTATCGAATTGCACTACATATAGAATTGTGAGAATCAATACATAATGTGTCGGCACCTAAGTATCGAGGTAATATTATATCTTGAGGTCCCTGCCCTAGTCCTGATCATGCAAGGCCAGGGTTGCTTGCATCCATGAGTGTATACAACAAATCACAAGGGAATGTGTGTTTAACCCTGCTCTCCCTCTCTTTTCTCTTTCTCCAGGGTGGGGGTGGATATGGTGAGTTGTTCTGTTCTCCCTATGTGGATCTGTCTGAGTTCAGTTTGTCACGCTGTCCCCGTGGCACAATAGTATTTCATTTGTAAAGCGCATATCCCATTCGCAATGCGTATCAGGTAGAAAACGAACCAAACCAAATTCAACGACAAAACATCAAAAAGTAGGATCATTTCAATAAAATAAACCATTACCTGCTAATAAAAAATAGACTGTGAACAGATTAAGCAATCAAAGATTAAAAGCTAGCTTGAAAAGGTAGGTCTTTAAATGTGTTTTAAACAAGGAAATGGAAGCTGCCTCCTTGACATGCAGGTAGAGCGTTCCAGACCTCAGGAGCCACATGGGAGAAGGCCTTATCACCTGTACTGCACAGGTTTGTGTCCAGGCAGTTTGAGTCTGGTTATCGTAGCGGTGTGCTGGGGAATAGTTCTTTAGAATTTGGCATATGCATTTAGAAGTTGGCATATGCATCACCCTTGAGGGCCTTTTAAGGTGCGCAGCAGAATCTTAAATGTGATCCTGTATTGAACAGGAAGCCATTGGAGGCTGAGTAAAACAGGGCGACGTGAGTTTTTTTTTGTGTAGTTTGTGAGCCCATCCTGGCAGCTGCGTTCTGGATCATCTGGAGTTGACAGGAGCCTTACTGTCAGCAGTGCCGAGATGTTACTAGGGCATGCACACAGCATCCACAGTGAACAAGAAAGACCTGATACAAGGTGGCAAAATTACACTTTATTTTGCGAATGTGTGCTTCAAATAAGAGGCTAGAGTCAAAAATTACACACAGGTTTCTGGCAGTGGGGGAAGCTGTGATTGAGTCATCATCCAGAGGAAGGGAGAATGTGCTCATTTTGCTCTGTGTACTCTTATAGCAAATAAACACAAGCTCTGTTTTGCTTTTGGAAGTTCAACTGCATCCATCTCTTGATTGCATCTAGACAGTCTGTTAGTTTGATTGTTAGTCTGACTTGTCCTCACATATTTGTGTCATCAGTGTAAAAATTCAAGTTTAGTCCAAATCTCCGTATAAGTATACCAAGTGGCAGCGTGGGTGTGTATAGAGAACAGGAGTGGCCCCATAGCAGAGCCCTGTGGAACCCCTTGAGTGACTGTGGCAGGGTTGGATCACAAATTATTGTTTGTAAGTCAGGAGCTAAACCACAGGAGTGATGTGCCAGAGAATCCAAGCTAGTTCATAAGTCTGCTGATAATCGCATGATTCTCTGTGACAAAGGCTGCTGTGATGTCCAAAAGTTTAAAAAAAGATGCTAGTGTCTCCATCAGCTGTCATCAAGAAGTAACTTTTACCAGGGCTGTCTCTGTGCTGTGCTGTACATGCAACCCGGACTGGAAGGGTTCATGGAGATTGTTGGTTAAAGGTAGTTCTGTAGCTGTATTGAGACCACACGTTCAAGGATCTTTGATAGAGAAGGGTAGGTTGGAAACAGTGGTGGGAAAAGTACCCAATTGTCATATTTGAGTAAAAGCAAAGGTATGTTAATAGAAAATTACTCAAGTAAAAGTGAGTCACTCAGTTAAATTCTACTTGAGTAAAAGTCTAAAGGTATTTTAAATACACTTAAGTATAAATAATTATATTAATATTATATTATATTAATCAAACCAGATGGCACCATTTTCTTTTTTTAAATTACAGATAGCCAGGGGCACACTCACAACACTCAGACATAATTTACAAACAAAGCATTTGTATTTAGTTAATCTGCCAAATCAGAGGCAGTAGGGATGACCAGGGATGTTATCTTTTTCAAGTGGGTGAATTTGACAAGTTTCCTGTCCTGCTAAGCATTCAAAATATAAGGAGTACTTTTAGTTGTCGGAAAATGTATGGAATAAAAAGTAAATTTTCTTTAGGAATGTTATGAAGTAAAAGTTGTCAAAAAAATAGTTACGTACAGATACCAAAAAAAACTACTTAAGTAGTGCTTGAAAGTATTTTTTACTTAAGTACTTTACACAACTGGTTGGAAATTGGTCTGTAATTGCTTAGGGTGTTAGGTCCAGGTTTTTTCAAGATTTGTATAATGGAGGCAGTTTTCAGGGAATTAGGCACAGTGCCTGAATTAAGTAATTTATGATTTTGGTTATAGTTGGACTGAGAAGAGTGAGGCTGGATTTTGCTTTGGCAATAGGGTCGAAGGGGCAGGTAGCTGACCTCATATTTTGGACAATTTCAGAGACCGATGTTGGGCTTGTCCTTGATAATTTGTTGAAACTGCAACTAGGAGGCTCAGTATGAAGCATAGGGGCACACCCCAAGCAAGGGGTAGTTTGTACAGTGCGGTACTTAATTTTGAATTGGAAAAAATCAAGAAAACTCCTCCATCAAGCAATGCAACAGTAATCTGGAGGTTTACATTTCTATTAGGACAGAAAATAGCATTCTGGGGTTTCCCCACACAATTTGCAATGCGACTGCGTGCAGTGTTCAGTACCTCTGTATGCAATCTGATGATATACCAGGGCTTGGGCATGCATAGTTGGGTTTGTTTTTCCTCAAACCTCTTTCCAGTTTACGCCGAGCAGCTTTCATAGAACGTAGAGGGCCAGTGGTTCTCCAGTGTATGTTAAGGAACCTGATTTCAGCTGGTCTACTGTACCAAGCTAGACATTCTATTGTTATTTTTATTTGGGCAGGGTAGTCTCTTTTACAAGGGAACCCTGTATGACTGACAGTTACACAATCAAGGCAGCATAGGATATAATACTCAACAGCCTTGAGTGTATTGTTTTGAACCAGTGTACTTGTCGACTATCTTTGTTTTGTCATTTCGACTGTTTATTGGAAGATCCTCTTTGAAACGTGTTGGCCTGCTCTGTATCAGGTTGGTAAATACGTGTTTGTTTATGGTGCCAGTCTGCAGTGGATGTGTACATTTTAGCGTATTTTCTTTTCAAACTTTCCCTAACTGTAGCTCTATTTTCTCTCTCGCCTTTCAAACAGATAACAACTCTTCCTGGGACTCCTATCAGTCTGGTGAGTCTGAGCTAGAAGCACTTCCCCACAGCTTCCCACAGCTTGGTATTCAATATGTTAGGTTATGGTGTTGTTAGAGCCTAAACACTTCCTCAAGCTGTTTCTCTGATCTCTCCTTGTGTGTATGTCACTGTATGCGCCGTGTGTGTTAGGTGGACGCGGTTCCTACAATGATATGGGAGGGCCAGTCATCACCACACAAGTGACGATCCCTAAAGATGTGTGTATAACCAGAAGAGGGGGGACTCCCCATTTACCTCTCACACACACACCGACACACTATGTTCTCACACAGCAATGGCTCGGCCTGTCTCGCCCTCCATGGCCTATGAAACCCTTATGCAACATTCACACGCACACACAGAACACACTTTTCCTGTATTTTCACACTATTGTGCACGACATTCAGTTGACCCCGGTGTTTTCTACAGCTGGCCGGCTCCATCATCGGTAAGGGAGGTCAGAGGATCAAGCAGATCCGGCATGAGTCTGGCGCCTCCATTAAGATCGACGAGCCACTGGAGGGTTCTGAGGATCGCATCATCACCATCAGCGGCACCCAGGACCAGATCCAAAACGCTCAGTACCTATTGCAGAATAGGCAAGTTCTGGACGCCCTCTGAGGGAATAGAGTTTCATGTCTGCCTTTTCTATACCTTCCTGTTTTTATAGCCACATTTCGATCTCAAAATATATATGTGTAGATCTATATTTTTCTACCTCCTTTTAATCTCTTATTGTATTTGTCTCTGCTGATGTTGACTAACCTCTCTCCTCCCATGCAATGTGAAAGTAGTTTCAGCTTCCTCTTGTGAAATGTCTGTATTAAAATCTGTACACAATTTGTACAAAATACTTGTACAAGTATTCTTATATTGATACAAAATTGTAGGTCAATATTTGTTTGTGTTAATCATTCAACATGTCATGTTTTTGAAGAATATGATCGGTGAAATGTTTGGTTTTATGACCTAAGAGCCTTTTCGGTGTGAAGCAGGGAGTGGACTTCTTCCCTGCCTGTTGCTGTGTGGAAGACTAGTGATTTTGTTGTTTTTAGTTAGATGAATCGACAACAAATCACAGTCCGCCAAACGGCACAGGCTCCTCCTCTTCTGTCTCCCCGGCAACCGTCAGCGTGTCTCATTGCGCAGATGTTGAAATGCTAACGCTGCCTCGTAGCCATGGTGACTAACCTTGTCTCCCTTCCTCCTCCCCCAGCGCACTGCACCTGCTCGGACACCAGGACTAACCCTCGCCTCCGACTAGGCCCGCATCACGTGCTCTCTCCCCATCTCAGACTCTCCCAACCCCCTCTCCCACCCTCAACCACCTCTCCCACCCCCAACCCCTCTATATCTTTATTGACTCCTGTGAATTTTCTTTTTCTTTTTACTCTTTCAGTGTGAAGCAGTACTCTTGTCAGTTCCTCTAAACCAGGAGACTCAGATTGAAGCAAATCCCTCACATCCCCATCTTATTGTCCTGGTTTGTGGGCATTTTGTTATTTTTTTTATTTTAAGGTCCAACATTCCTATGTTAAATGTAGACGTTCTGCATTTTTTTGTGTAGTTCTCTACTCCATCTCTTGTATTTGTATAAAATAAAATAAAACATTTGTCAAAATATTTGGAGTCTCCTGACAGACAAGTGAACATTATCTTTATTTTTGGATGGGTTGATTTCTATTGGTGTGTTTGTCAGTAGAGTACGACTGCCCCATGTGTGTTTTCTTTCTGTCGGTATTAGTTACTCACACACACCCCTTACCATCACACACACCCCTTACCACCACTCACACACACCCCGTACCACCACTCACACACACACCTTACCACCACTCACACACACACCTTACCACCACTCACACACACCCCTTACCACCACTCACACACACACCCCTTACCACCACTCACACACACCCCTTACCACCACTCACACACACCCCTTACCACCACTCACACACACCCCTTACCACCACTCACACACACCCCTTACCACCACTCACACACACCCCTTACCACCACTCACACACACCCCTTACCACCACTCACACACACCCCTTACCACCACTCACTCACACCCCTTACCACCACTCACACACACCCCTTACCACCACTCACACACACCCCTTACCACCACTCACACACACCCCTTACCACCACTCACACACACACCTTACCACCACTCACACACACACCTTACCACCACTCACACACACACCTTACCACCACTCACACACACACACCTTACCACCACTCACACACACACACCTTACCACCACTCACACACACACACACCTTACCACCACTCACACACACACACACCTTACCACCACTCACACACACACCTTACCACCACTCCGTGCAACATGCAAAATGTACGCCTTTGTTTTTTTTTTTTAAGGAACATTTTATTTCATGATTTTAAAAAATTAATGTAGAAAATTGTCATTTGTCATGTTTTTAATTTTAATGAAATGTTTCAGGATGTATCGGGGTGACATGGGGATTATACACAAGTATTCTTATTAATCATCACATTTCCTGGCTGTACACTTTTGTAGGACTGTTTTTTTTAGTCTTGGCGATATAGTCATGCCATAAAGCCTGCTTTATTAGCCATGCTGAACAGTCCTTATTTTTGGCATGGGACATGATAATATGGTTACAAGCAATGTCTGGTGTATGCATCTCCTAGGGGGTTAGGCTTTTCTTCTAGAATCCTTTTTTAAAGTTTTTTTTAAAAATAAAGATTGAAAAGTCTGCAGATGCTTGGCTAAGTTTTATGGAGATCCTGCTTAGTAATGTTCTTGATGTAGCCAATGTCCCTCTGACATTCCTGTGACCCCATAGGTCAAAGAAATACTTCAGCCTGGCCCATGCCCTGCTGCAGAGAAAATGGCTGTCTTTTTATTTGATTTAAGTAGGTTAAGAACAAATTCTTATTTACAATGACGGCCTACCAAAAGACAGAAGGCCTCCTGCAGGGACAGGGCTGGGATAAAAAGAATATGCATATATATATATATATGTGACAAAACGCACATCACGACGAAAGACAACACAATAGTACATCAAGATAGACCTAAGACAACAACATAGCAAGGCAGCAACACAGCATGCTAGCAACACAAAACATGGTACAAACATTATTGGGCACAGACAACAGCACAAATGGCAAGAAGGTAGAGACAACAATACATCACGCAAAGCAGCCACAACTGTCAGTAAGGGTGTCCAGGATTGAGTCTTTCAATGAAGAGACTGAGAACTCCAGTTTGAGTGTTTGTTGCAGCTCGTTCCAGTCGCTAGCTGCAGCGAACTGAAAAGAGGAGCAACCCAGGGATGTGTGCTTTGGGGACCTTTAACAGAATGTGACTGGCAGAACGGGTGCTTGTATGTGGAGGATGAGGGCTGCAGTAGATCTCTCAGATAGGGGGGAGTGAGGCCTAAGAGGGTTTTATAAATAAGCATCAACCAGTGGGTCTTGCAACAGGAATACAGAGATGACCAGTTTACATAGGAGTATAGAGTGCAGTGATGTGTCCTATAAGGAGCATTGGTGGCAAATCTGATGGCCAAATGGTAAAGAACATCTAGCCGCTCAAGAGCACCCGTACCTGCTGATCTATAAATTATGTCTCCGTGATCTAGCATGGGTAGGATGGTCATCTGAATCAGGGTTATTTGGGCAGCTGGGGTGAAAGAGGAGCGATTACGATAGAGGAAACCAAGTCTAGATTTAACTTTAGCGTGCATGTGCTGAAAGGACAGTGTTAACGTCTAGCCATACTCCCAAGTACTTTTATGAGGTGACTACCTCAAGCTCTAAACCCTCAGAGGTAGTAATAACACCTGTGGGAAGAGGGGCATTCTTCTTACCAAACCACATGACCTTTGTTTTGGAGGTGTTTAGAACAAGGTTAAGGGTTGAGAAAGCTTGTTGTAGAGCATTTAACACAAAATCCAGGGAGGGGCCAGCTGAGTATAAATAAGACTATAATCTGCATATAAATGGATGAGAGAGCTTCCTACTGCCTGAGCTATGTTGTTGATGTAAATTTAGAAGAGCGTGGGGCCTAGGATTGAGCCTTGGGGCACTTTATACACTGCACTCTTTGAGGTAGTTAGCAAATCAGGCCAAAGACCCCTCAGAGACACCAATACTCCTTAACCAGCCCCCAATAATGAAATGGTCCGCTGTATCAAAAGCTTTGGTAAGTCAATTAACTTTTTAAAACATTTTATTTCACCTTTATTTAGCCAGGTAGGCAAGTTCTCATTTACAATTGCAACCTGGCCAAGATAAAGCAAAGCAGTTCGACACATACAACAACACAGAGTTACACATGGAGTAAAACAAACATACAGTCAATAATACAGTAGAAAAATAAGTCTATATACGATGTGAGCAAATGAGGTGAGATAAGGGCCATAGTGGCGAAGTAAATACAATATAGCAATTGCTTAGAATCAAGGGCAATTGTGACATAATTAAAGTTGCAGTGACAGATCCATAACCTGAGCGGAAACCAGATTGCATACCAGAGAGAATACTATAGACATCAAGAAAGCCAGTCAGTCGATTATTGACACGTTTTTCCAACACTTTTGATAAACAGGGCAAAATAGAAATTGGCCTATAACGGTTAGGACCAGCTTGATCTCCCCCTTTTAAATAAAGGAAGAACCGTGGCTGCCTTCCAAGCAATGGGAACCTTCCCAGAAAGGAGAGACGGGTTAAAGAGGTCAGAGATAGTCTTGGCGATGATGGGGACAGCAAACTTAAAAAAGAAAGGATCTAAATCCTCATCTGGGTCAAGTTTCAGGAGCTCCTTTAGCACCTTGGACTCAGTGACTGCCTGCAGGGAGAAACTTTGTAGCGGGGCAGGGGGAAAAGAGGGAGAAGCTTTGTGGCTAGTCGCATTAAAAGGGGTGGGAGATGAGGAAATGTTGGACGGGCAAGGATGCATGGCTGAGTCAAATAGGAATCCTGACTTAATGAAGTGTTGATTAAAGAGCTCAGCCATGTGCTTCTTGTCAGTAACAACCACATCATCACCATTAAGGGTCATGGGCAGCTGTGAGGAGGAGGGTTTATTCTCCAGGTCTTTAACTGTTTTCCAGAACTTCTTGGGGTTAAACCCACAGAGAGAAAACTGCTCCTTAAAGTAACTAACTTTGGCCTTCCGGATAGCCTGAGTGCACTCATTTCTCATTTGCCTGAACGAGAGCCAGCATGAGTATGCGGGTGCTGAACCTTTCACCAAATTCAATTCTTGAGGTGGATTAACTCTGCAAGATCACGGTTGAAAATGATGAAATGTAAGTTTATGCCACTGGTTATGTGTAGTACACAACCGTGTGTGTGTGTGTGTGTGTGTGTGTGTGTGTGTGTGTGTGTGTGTGTGTGTGTGTGTGTGTGTGTGTGTGTGTGTGTGTGTGTGTGTGTGTGTGTGTGTGTGTGTGTGTGTGTGTGTGTGTGTGTATATATGTATACATATACACAAAGAAATTGAGTAGATGTCCTGGAACAAAATCCTCATGATCACCATACTCATCTAGTGTTTTGACAGACTTTCAACTTTATGTTCATGCTAATTTCACTGTTTCAGAGTCATGGCCAAGCAACAAAGGGTTCGATGTCCAAACAATGTTCCTCTCTGCTGTATAACGGATCTAGGGTGCAATATGGCATGGGAATCCAAACGTAATAGCTCCATTTAGCTTGTTACACTTACTGATAAGATAACCGAGTGATTCATTTTGGATGAGTAACAACAACCCGAAACGGCATATCCTTTGATACTGAAAAGTCAGTTTCAAAACCCAGAGATGCAACATTGAGAGACTTCCTGGAACGCATGTGAAACATTTGTCTGACACGTGTTTTTCGACCCTAAGCACGCAGCCAAGACAACGCAGGGGTGGCTTCGGGACAAGTCTCTGAATGTCCTTGAGTGGCCCAGGCTGAGCCCGGACTTGAATCCGACCGAGAGACCTGAAAATAGCAGTGCAGCAACGCTCCCCATCCAACCTGACAGAGCTTGAGAGCATCTGCAGAGAAGAATGGGATAAACTCCCCAAATACAGTTGTGCCAAGCTTCTAGCGTCATACCCAAAAGACTTAATACCATCAATACTGTTGAAACTATTTCTTTGAATTGTTTTAATAAATGTGAATATTTGTTGCTACTTTTTAAGTAAATACCTGCAGTCAACTTGTGCAATACCTTGGAAGATGAAGCAGATCACATTCATTTCACCTGTCACATTATTTTACATTATGAAGTTTACCGTAGTTCCCCAGAACAGTTGAGCCAGTCACATGTTTGTTTGTAAATAAAGTGAGAAAGCAGCAGGTGAGTCCTACTGAAAGTCAAAAAATGTTGTTGCTTCAATAGAGTGATCAGGGACGTGCAACTATAGTATTATTTCAAGAAAATACATTAGTGCAACACATTTGGCAGGAAATAGCTTCATCAGATGACAACAGAACTAAAATGTTATTTGGCTGGCAGCCACACAAGCAAAGGAGCTTACAATGTAAAAGCACTGTATTTTTTATTCCTGTTTACCATAGAATCAGCTACTAATGTTTTGCATCAAGTTAATCTTGCATTTTAATCTGGCATTTTAACAGAAAAGTAGGCTACACCGAGAAACGTACAGGAGAAAAGTAGCTACACATCAGTCAGAGCGTTGTCTGCTGATAGAATGCCCATTTGTGAATTCTCATCTGAGTGGAGAAACCGCAACTGAAGCACAAAATTAGTCTGATGCCAAACATTTTTGATCTGCCTTTACAAAAACGCAGCAAGATATTTGTTAAGCATTTTATTATTTTATACTGTGTGAAAACGCATCCTTCTGCATTACTGCGACCCCTAAGTTTAACTTGCTACTTATCTAAGTAAGTGTCTGAATTAACAAGGCGACGGGGACAGCATATTGTGTTAGCTTTCTGATGTGTTTGAGAAGTCAAAGCGTTTTGGATGAGAGTTATCTGTACAGCTGCCACTATTATCTTGATTTCCTTGCTTTTTTTCTCCTCTCCCTTCTCTGGCATTCTGCTCCTCCACCCCTCTTCTCTGAGCAGAGTGGGCAGGCCCATTGCCCTAGCGACTCCAGACTCAACACAGACACAGTGTGTACACATGCTGCGCCAGTACTGTTCCTCCTTCAGACAAGCATGCGTCAAGACATTTTCACAGTCTCTCGTTCACATTCACTTGTGATATGTCCAAACTCACCAAAAATGACATTCGGTAGCTCCTACCTGTACTGCTAGATTGCCGTCTTTGCGATTTATATATTTTTGTTTGCACCCATTATCATAATTAGCTAATAGCCTCCATAAGAATTCGCTATTACTTGTGCTAAATTTGTTAGCATGCCGGTAATACCGTAAATCTGGGATGAGAGAATGACAGTATTCTACACCCTATTCTACACACAATACCCCATAATGACAAACTTAAAACATGTTTTTAGAAATTTTGCAAATGTATTTAAAATGAAATACAGAAATATCTAATTTACTTAAGTATTCACACCCCTGAGTCAATACTTTTTAGAAGCACCTTTGATGGCGATTACAGCTTTGAGTCGTCTTGGGTATGTCTGTATCAGCTTTGCCATCTGGATTTGGGGATTTACACACAATCTTCCTTGCAGATTTTCTCAAGCTCTGTTAGTTAGATGGGGAGTGGCGGGCAACAACAATCTTCAAGTCTTTCCACAGATTTTCAATGGAATTCAAGTCTGGTCTTTGGCTGGGCCACTCAAGGATTTTCACATTATAGTTCTGAAGCCATTCCTGCATTAATTTGGCTGTAAGCTTGGGGTCATTGTCCTGTTGGAACATAAATCTTCACCCCAGTCTAAGGTCGTTTGCACTCTGAAACAGGTTCTCATCAAGGATTTGCCTGTATTAGTCTCTGTTCATTGTTCCCTCTATCCGTACCAGTCTCCCAGTCCATGCCCCATGCTTCACAGTAGGGATGATGTTAAATGGATGATGAGCTGTATCTGGTTTCTCCAGACATAGTGCTTTGCATTCAGGCCAAAGAGATACATTTTTGTTTCATCAGATCACAGAATCTACGAATCTCTTGCCGTATGCTCTCAGAGTCATTTATGTGCCCTTTTGCAAACTCTAGGCATGCTGTCATGTGCCTTTTTCTCAGGAGTGGCTTCTGTCTGGTCCTTCTCCCATAAAGCCCAAATTGGTTAAGTGCTGTAGAGCCTGTTGTCCTTCTGGCAGGTTATCCCATCTCAGCCAAGGAACTCTGTAGTTCTGTTAGAGTGGTCAATGGGTTCTTGTCACCTCCCTGACCAAGGTCCCTCTCCAGTTAATGATTTTGGTCGGCCGGCCAGCTCTAGGCAGAGTCTGGGAAGTTCTATAATTTTTCAATTTCCCAATGATGGAGACCACTGTGCCCTTGGAAACTTTCAACACAATTGTTTAATACCCTTCATCAGATATCTAGTTGAAATCGGAGGTTTACATACACCTTAGCCAAATCCATTTAAACTCAGTTTTTCACAATTCCTGACATGTAAATCCTAGTAAAAAAATCCCTGTCTTAGGTCAGTTAGGATCACCACTTTATTTTAATAATATGAAATATCAGAATAATGGTAGAGCGAATGATTTATTTCAGCTTTTATTTCTTTCATCACATTCCCAGAAGTTTACATACACTCAATTGGTATTTGGTAGCATTGCCATTAAATTGTTTAACTTGGGTCAAACGTTTCAGGAAGCCTTCCACAATCTTCCCACAATAATTTGGGTGAATTTTGGCCCATTCCTCCTGACAGAGCTGGTGTAACTGAGTCAGGTTTGTAGGCCTCCTTGTCTGCACACTCCTTTTCAGTTCTGCCCACACATTTTCTATAGGATTGAGGTCAGGACTTTGTGATGGCCACTCCAATACCTTGACTTTGTTGTCCTTGTGCCATTTTGTCACAACTTTGGAAGTATGCTTGGGCTCATTGTCCATTTTGAAGACCCATTTGCAACCAAGCTTTAACTTCCTGACTGATGTCTTGAGATATTGTTTCAATATATCCACATAATTGTCCTGCCTCATGATGCCATCTATTTTGTGAAGTGCACCAGTCCCTCCTGCAGCAAAGCACCCCCACAACATGATGCTGCCACCCCGGTGCTTCACGGTTGGGATGGTGTTCTTCAGCTTGCAAGCCTCCCCCGTTTTCCTCCATACATAACGATGGTCATTATGGTCAAACAGTTCTATTTTTGTTTTGTCAGACCAGTGGACATTTCTCCAAAAAGTACAATATTTGTCCCCATGTGCAGTTGCAAACCATAGTCTGGCTTTTTGATGGCGGTTTTGGAGCAGTGGCTTCTTCCTTGCTGAGCGGCCTTATGTTATGTCGATATAGGACTCGTTTTACTGTGGAAATAGATACTTTTGTACCTGTTTTCTCCAGCATCTTCACAAGGTCCTTTGCTGTTGTTCTGGGATTCATCTCTAGGAGACAGAACACGTCTCCTTCCTGAGCCATGACATAATTTTATGGAATTTCCTAAGCTGTTTAGAGGCACAGTCAACTTAGTGTATGTAAACTTCTGACCCACTGGATTTGTGATACAGTGAATTATAAGTGAAATCATCTGTTTGTCAACAATTATTGGGAAAATGACTTGTGTCATGTACAAAGTAGATGTCCTAACCATACTTGCCAAAACTATAGTTTTTGTGGAGTGGTTGAAAAATAAGTTTTATTGACTTCAATTGTATGTAAACTTACGACTTCAACTGTATGCTTCATCACAATAATAGCGAAGACATCAATACTATGAAATAACACATATGGAATCACGTAGTAACCAAAAAAGTGTTAAACAAGTCCAAATATTTTAACAAATCCAAATATTTTATACTTGACATTCTTCAAATATAACATATTAGGTGTGTTCAAAAGTTAGGTGTGTACACATTTTTGACTGGTATGCATGTAAATAAAAAAAATGCTACAATTTCGTTAAACGTCTTTTCACGGTCATTATGGGTTATTGTGTTTAGATGCGTGAGAAAAAAATGTGGAATAGCTCAAGGGGTATGAATAATACATTCTGAAGGCTGTAAATTGTCCTTGAACCTTTGAACCTTTTAATGTCTATAAATGTCAATAAAACTGTACTTGACAACAACTTCATTTGATAACTCATATATGTACCGTAATAGTATTATAGCTGCCCATCACAGAGCAGCATCCCTCAGGACACGTGAGGAACACCTGTTGTCACTGTATCTTAGTTGTCACTGTATTAGACTAAGCATAGGTGATTTGATGATGTTGAAATATTGAAGTTGAAATGGTGTTGGAATATAGTGGAGGCAGCTCCTGTTTTCATTGCGACTTGTGGTTCTAAATCTATAGTTGTTTAGTAGTCTGAAAATCTCTGAAACATTAACTTGCTTGACCGTGCTGTAGTAGGTCATGTAACTATTTGAACTAGATGTTCAACTCCGGATTTGTGATTAAACAAATAATTTATTCTAGCATTGTGTCTTCTTATTTTCTCATCCTTAGGCCTATACATCACTGTGACAAGGGACGTGTCACATGTGCTCCCTCTCCGGCCTCTAGGTCACCAGGCTGCTCGTTTAGGGCGCACTCCTGTCACCAGCATTAGGCGCATAATGACACACCTGGACTCCATCACCTCCTTGATTACCTGGCCTTTATATGTCACTCCCTTTGGTTTCTTCCCCAGTCGCCATTGTTCCTGTATCTGTTCTTGTCGGTACGCTGTTTGTGTTTCTTGTTTTGTTCATTTATTAATTAAATGTATTCACTCCCTGAACTTGCTTCCCGACTGTCAGCGTACATTGTTACTATATGAACTAACAGGTTATAGAGAAAACACTGCAATTATCACAACATAGGTTGTAATATGGCTTTTTTTCCCCTGGCTGGGCATCCTCAGTGACCTTTACCCACGCACCGCTACTGCACACAACACAAACTCTCCAACATAACGTATGTGTGGAGAGTGGCTATTTGAAGCACAAATTGGCCTCAAATGCAGTTGGAGTAATGTGGAAATGGTGCCCTGTGGAAGCAGGGGTTAAGCCGCTTTTCAACTACACACAATACAGTATACTATGCTATACATACCTTATTGATTATACAGTGGCATATAGACATCCTACATTTGGTTAAACAACCACACTACTGGAAATCCATCTTTTAGAGCTGAAATACTATAGAGCTTAGCCATGTTACACAAGGATTTAGGTCAACAAGTCATTGTTTCAGTCAAAGTATGATATATTTGGGCTTGAAGTACCAATTCTGAACTGCCCACAGTTCTGAACTGCCCACTTCTTGCAAATCCGTGTGAATGCGGTGTCTTTTCCTAAGACATGACATACAAATTATTTTCAGCCTAAGTTTTGTTTCAGGCATAACCTCAGGAAGTAGGGATGCAAGCACCCCCTGAAAAATCACAATTTAAAAAACAAGTCAAACATGTTTTGCCAAACATTCTAAGCACCCCCAACCCCAAACTGCTTTCCTACGGCTATGGTTTCAGGGCTGGGTTTTATTTGAATGTTACCATCTGTAGTGGAATTTTACTGTGTCTCTTTCTACTTAGTTTTTTTTTTCTGTCTCACACTTATCGTACATTTTTGACCTGTTGCATACTTAGAAATGCGCCTACAATATAGACAGATAGGGTGCCTGAGGTTTGCTCTCAAAAGGTTGGCCCGGTAGGATTGGAACATTGGCTGAACACCCAGACTGCTAGATAAGGTTTGGTTGCCAGTTGTTCTTCTCCTGGGCAGCCATTCTCTGTGAGCAAACGCTTTGCTGAGAAAGGATGCACTTTTTTGAAAAAGTGATAGTATAAATATCCTGAGGGGGAAATACCTCCTCAGAGCTTCTGACTAACTTGTAGTGTGAAGTGCTGTTTGTAATCGCTTCACTGGCGTGAATTAACATAAATTCATTTAAACTTGACTTTGGGATCCTTAGTGGTAATTTCCTCAACACACCCACCAACATGGCATTGTTAATTATTCAGAAACAGCTGCAATGTTATTCCACTTCATGACTGAGATGAGCCAAACAGCCTTGTGTCCATCTGCCTGAGCCATGGGAAAAAAATCTAATAAGTGTGTTTTTGCACATCCACTTGTTTTGTTTCCCAGAAAATTATCATAATCCATTGGATAATTTGTCAATTTTCACTTATTTTCAAGCTAGTCTGTAGAAAAATTATATAAATCTGACCATCTTAAAAATGGCATAATTGTGTGATATGATAGCATTGACCACTAAAGTGTTGCTTCACTACACGTTCCACTTCTTTGATTGGTGTAACATTAGTTAGAAACCAGATAATGAAAAGGCACCTGCAAAATACAATTTGAGGAATTTGTAGTTAGTTACATGTCATTTGCGGCATGCATGATAAAGATAAAAGTCCTTGTAGCCTATCATTTCACTTCCCCTGTGAGAACCACAAGCATGGGCTAACTTGGCCTACCTATCGAAGGTTGCACCGTGTCCAAGACAACGTAGAAAACTCATATCAGCCATCTTTCAATTGTTATCCATATTACCGGAGTGTCAAACTTATTCCTTCTAACTATTTCTATGGTGGATTCGCAGCCGCAATTTATGGAAGATGCCAAAACATTGGAGATAACAATAGATGGCAAGGTCAAAGACAGGTCAGTGATTTCCATCTGTTGTGAAGTTTTCCCTAAATTAATGCTTATGACAAATCCAGCTCCACAAACAGCCAGAGAGTCAGCTGGCTAATCTTTTGAATATGGTGTAGTTAAAAAAAACAAGCAATAGGCAAGATTAGCTAGCTAGATAAGGTTAGCATGCTAGCTAGATAAGGTTAGCATGCTAGCTAGATAAGGTTAGCATGCTAGCTAGATAAGGTTAGCATGCTAGCTAGATAAGGTTAGCATGCTAGCTAGATAAGGTTAGCATGCTAGCTAGATAAGGTTGGCATGCTAGCTAGATAAGGTTAGCATGCTAGCTAGATAAGGTTAGCATGCTAGCTAGATAAGGTTAGCATGCTAGCCAGCTACACTTACAGCTGTCAGTGCCCTATTTGTTGATGTTTATCAACTTCACATGGACATTCCCACACTCAATTTGTGAATTTGTCAATTGGAGGCAGGAACCTGTTCAATCGTATGCTTACAACTCGTGCTAAGTTGAGATATTATATTGAATTAAATCAACCAGACTCAGAGGTCAACTTCAACATGTCTTTACTCCATCACGGTCTGTGTAACCCCTCACATTCCTTTACCGACGTGGTGACATCATATCTCAGTAAGTCACATCAGTACACAACAGAACCCAAACGTGTATGTTCTCTCTAGGATGGGAAATTACATTGAAATAGGGGTGGCAACTGCCTTTGTGTGGGGAGCTCAGATTCTTGTGGCTGATTTTCTGGTTCTCATGGAGGCTAGGGGAGAGGAGGCTACTCTGCTGACTACTGTACAACAGGCCCTAGTCCACCTGGGGGCACTTTACTACTCAGACACCCTGACAGAGACATTAAGAAACTGTAAGTATTCTTTCCCCTGTTATGTGTGCATGTACCTTCTTTCTTCTCTCAGGTGAGTTGCTCAGCTCAGAGGCGACAGTAGAAATGTGGCGATTTGTGTCTGCTCTATCTGGTGTGTGGGAGGATCAAGGTGCACCTGTGGAGTCTGGTTGAAGAGTGAGATGGCCAAAGCTACAATATCAACTCTTTATCTCTGACACAGGCCCACACAGAGAAACTGACTATTTTTGTGATTAAAAAACAGCAGAAAATCTAAATGTAGTTGTTTTCCTACAACAACAAAAAAGTATGAAAAAAATGGGGAAAATAGAACAAATGGGAGAAATCCAAATAATGGAAAAACAAAAGAGAGAACTGAATTTTAAAGAGAAAAAACTGAAGTAGACCTACATGTAATATACCACATCTTCTGTCTGAAATGGGTACGAAAGACCTAGTCATGATTCCTGCATTTTCACAGACCCTGCAACTAAAATACAGGTATCGAGTCTGTGACTCGTTTCGTTGCTTAAAGGCCCAATGCAGCCGTTTTTATCTCAATATCAAATCATTTCTGGGTAAGGCCGTACTGTGATTGTTTTCAAACAAAATCGTCATAAGAAAAAAAATTGCTTCTTAGCAAGAGCAATTTTTATATCTGTCTGGCAGTGGTCTGAGTGGCAAGGGGGAAACCGAAAATGAGCTGTTATTGGCAGAGAGGTTTGGAACATTTTCTTATTTGGTCTATTAACTAATTTATTGCTTGGGGATGTCACCAGGCAGGACAAACACCATCCCACCAAAACAGGCTGAAATTTCAGGTGGTCTTTTAAAACAGCTCCCACACTAAAAATACATTATTATAGTTTTCACAATTTCACAGTATTATTACTACCTCATAGTGTGGAAATATATAAAAAACACAGGGGGGGAAAAATAACGTTTTTGACTGGACCTTTAATACCTTCCTAATTTGCAAACAGACCCCATGGTTTAACAACACCTCCCAATTTTCCAGTTACCCACTGATATGTATAAAAGGGGTATACCTGCAAGAAACTATTAAAATAAGAGCTGTTTGGAAGGGGGTTGCCTTGTATTTTCTTTTTTTTTACCGGTAATACCGGTGTCTGAATTTTGTATTTGATAACTTAGAATTTGCCCACAGTAGCACAACCACGCCGTAGGGCGGCGCTGTAGCATCAGATTGTGTCTTACAGCGAGTCTCTTTCCTTGGATAGAAAAGCACGCGCTTTCCTTGATTTATCGGTGAAATCCATGGCAACGAGTGATAGACAACAAAAGTAGTCAGACGACAAGTAACAACAATGGAGATGGACGGTAAGATAGTGGAAAACTAAACGTTAGCTAGGTACTGTAGCGAACCCAGCAATCAACGGCCAGCTCGAACAGTTATTTGTTCAAGTTAAAAAGTTGAAGTTGAACTTTGTTCTTTCAAATCAACAACGCCAGATATGACAGCTTTTCGTTTCACAGTCCAAAGTGCGAAAAAGTCGTGGTTTCTGAAGTGAACAAGTTACTGTACAAGTAACGTTAGACGTATTTCTTTCAACATGCCTTTATCGAGAAGACAAAGTGGGTGTCTTGTGTGAAAAATGTAGTATCAGACGTTACCAGTGACGGGTTTGGTAATGGAAGAGGTGTGTGTGCAAAAAGGTGCTCCACAACCACCAGCAGTGTGTGGTGCCCGACACCGTCCAGGTGATGCTGGGTAGCGACCGACCACGCCTTTGGACCGACGGCACGGTCAGGTTTACAAGTCCTGTGTCAAACCTCTGGTGGCATCTCTAGTTGACGGCTCCAATGCTACAGTGTTCGCCTATGGACAAACCGGGTCTGGAAAGACATACACCCTTGGTGGGGGACATGTAGGTAAGTTATTGGTCCAATGCAGCCGCTTTTATCTCAATATCAAGTACTTTCTGAGTAACAATTAAGTACCTTACTGTGATTGTTTTCAATTAAAATGATCAAAATCAATTCGCTTCAAGAGCTAGACTGTCAGGGAGGGGTCTGGGTGGGAGGGGAAACCTGGAAATGTGGTTGATGTCACCATGGAAGGCTAAACTCCATCCCACCAAAAACAGGCTGAGATTTCAGGCGCTTTTCAAACAGCTCTTACAATAAAAGGGCATTGTCATTATTTTCACCATTTCAAAGTATTATTCCAACATCATAGTGTGGAAATATATATAAAATGTAGGTAAATCTAGTTTTGACGTCACTGGGCCTTTAAAAGTGTGAGCCCAATTGTACTCTTTGACATCATGCAGACGCCAAGTGCATTGAGGGATGATGATGTTCTGACATGAATCCTTGAATAATCTATCTACTATGATTCTACCCTGAACTGTCATTTGAGGCAAATGCAGAGAATCTTATGATTATACAATTACACTATTATATTATCATCAGACAACTCTGCTTTTGTGTTTTCACCAAGGAAGTTGCTCTCTCTCTGTACTTGTACCCTTGTTAGCATCTCTGCCGGAGGAGGAGAGTGGGATCATTGGTCGGGTTGCAGCAGATCTGTTTGTGCTCTTGGGGGAGAGGAGAGCTGCGGATGCCAGGGCTGCGGTAGACGTTAGGGTGTCCTACATGGAACTGTACCAGGAGGAGCTCAGGGACCTGCTGGAGGTCCAGACTGGCAACAAGGAGCTGCATGTCAGAGAGGATGACAGGGGTAACACTGGTAACACCCCTTGCTCTGTCTGTGCTAGGGTGTGTGTGACGTGTCAAGTGTGTGTGTTTAAGGCCGATGTCCGCGCCCCATAAAAATCTGTCAGTTTGCATGGGATGTATCTCAATCCACTGCATATGCCTATGTCGTACTTCCGCATCTCTGGCGACAGAGCTAGACCGTGGTTTGTCAGACCATAAGACATCCCGAAAATCGGTCTTCTCACAAAATCATCTGTATCATCCGAACGGTTTGGCCTACAAAACTATGGAAAGATGAGACTCAAGAACACAAGGATGTTCTCCGGTTTTCTCTACTCCCTCCACAAGTCTCAGGAGACTCGTCTGAAGTCGGTACAACCAATCTGACATCTTCTTTCTGTGGTGTCCAAACTGTTAGGGCTACACACTAATATGACCCCTCTGCACAAAGGTGAGACTCTCACACACATGTTTTGCTCTAGGATGCCCACAGGCCTCACAGGACTCGTCTGAAGGTCCCCCCCGGTACCAGTTGAAAAAATGAATGGAAGTACAATGCATTCGGAAAGTATTCAGACCACTTGACTTTTCCACATTTAGTTACTTTACAGCCTTATTCTAAAATTGATTAAAGCATTTTCCCCCCCTCATCAATCTACAAACTGTAGCTCAGTTGGTAGAGCATGGCGCTTGTAACGCCAGGGTAGTGGGTTCGATTCCCGGGACCACCCATACATAGAATGTATGCACACATGACTGTAAGTCGCTTTGGATAAAAGCGTCTGCTAAATGGCATATATTATTATAATACCCCATAATGAATGACAAAGCAAAAACAGGGTTTTTAGAAATTTCAGCAAATGTGTAAAAAAACAAAACAGAAATATGACATTTCTAAAAACCTGTTTTTGCTTTGTCATTCATTATGGGGTATTGTGTGTAAATTGATAAGGGGAAAAAAAACAATTGAATCATTTTTAGAATAAGGCTGCAGTGTAACAAAATGGGGGAAAAGTCAAGGGGTTTGAATACTTTCCACATTTTTTACATTTATTTTTATTTAACCAGGAAGGGCTCATTGAGATTTAAAATCTATTTTTCAAGAGGGTCCTGGCCAAGATCGGCAGCACCAAGTCATTACAAAAATTACAGACAAACAACATGGAAAAACTACAAATAATCTAGTAAAAAAAACATGGAATTCACAAGAGTATAACACAATCAAAAACAGCAAATGAAAAACATTGACAGGTCAGGGAATCAGTCTCAAGATCCTTCATCAGTGATTTAAAAATACGAATCGGGGCGAGTTCTTCCAGTTTAAAAGTATTTTGTAAGGCTTTCCAAGACGATGGCGCAGAGTACATAAAAGCCCTTTTATCAAATTCAGTTCGGACATTTGGAACAGTTAGCAGGATAAAGTCCAGCGAACGAAGAGAGTACCCACCCCATTTCTGAACAATAAAAATGCCCAAATAAATAGGTAGTAAACCCAAAATGGCTTTGTAAATAAAAGTATACCAGTGACTGAGCCTACGAGTGACTAGAGAAGGCCAGACAACCCTGGTATACAAAGTGCAGTGGTGCGTAAGGGTTTTGCAGTTTAAAATAAATCTCAAAGTGCCAATGGAAAGGGTGTCAATTGATCTCAAACACTGAGCGGAAGCATTCATATATAAAATATCCCCATAGTCTAGTAAAGGCATAAAAGTAGCTGATACTAGCCTCCTTCTGGCTTCAAAAGAAAAACAGGCCTTATTCCTAAAATAAAATCCCAATTTCAGCTTCAATTTTGTTGTAAGTTGTTGAATGTGCAATTTAAAAGAGAGGCCGTCATCAATTAAAATTCCAAGATATTTATATTTGGTTACAACCTTAATCTCCTTGCCCTGACAGGTAGTAATAGGTGAAAGGTTCAGAGGTCTATTTATTGCTTTAGAAAACACCATTAGTTTAGTTTTGTCAGTATTGAGGATAAGCTTCAATTGACACAAGGTATGTTGAACAGTATAAAAAGCTGTTTGCAAGTTCTGGAAAGCTTTTGTAAGAGACGAGGCACAACAGTAAATAACAGTATCATCAACATAAAAATGAAGTTGCGGATGTTGGACATTTGTCTAAATCATTTATATAAATAGTGAATAGGAGAGGACCAAGTACAGAGCCTTGGGGCACACCATTAAAGACAGACAATTTAACAGACATAAGCCCATCAAATTGAGTGCACTGAGTTCTATTAGACAGATAGTTAGCAAACCATGCCACTGCATGCTCCGAAAGACCTACACTCGACAATCTCTGCCTTAGTATAGCATGATCAAGAGAGATCAATAAAAAGTGAGACACAGTGCTGTTTTTTGTCAAGGGCTTCAGTGATATCATTTAAAACCTTCATGGCAGCTTTAATTGTGCTATGCGTCTTCCTGAAGCCTGATTGGTACATTGATAAAATAGTTAGTAAATAAAAACTCTTAGCTGTTCACTCACAAGGGTTTCAAGTATTTTCACCAGGGGTGACAGCTTTGAGATTGGCCTATAATTATTTAAAAGAGTTGGATGTCCCCTTTTTAAAAGTGGTAGGCCAAATGCTGATTTCCAGATCTTTGCACTGTACATGCTGTATGGAATCTGACTGTAGTGTGTGGGTTTGTTTCAGTGGTAGTTGTGGCAAGAGAAACTGTGAGTACCTCCGCTGAGGGGTTGCTGAGCGTCCTGGAGGCTGGCAATGCCCTGAGGCACACTGGCCCCACTCAGATGAACGAGCGCTCCAGCCGCTCTCATGCTATCGTTACCCTACAGCTGACGCAGGATGACCACGACAATGACTCCCTCCGCTCCTCTAAACTCCACCTGGTGGATCTGTCTGGGTCAGAGCGGGCTGCACGCACCGGGAACACAGGCCTGCTGGTGTTGGGCAACGTCATCCCCGCACTCTCCAACACGCACTCTCCAATCGCCGGCACAACCACGTGCCGTACCCCGACGCCAAGATCATGCGTATCCTCCGGGACTCACTGGGCGGCTCTGCTCATACACTGATAGTGGCCTGCGTCAGCCCTTCCCACCACAGTTTCGCAGAGACGCTGAGTGTGCTTCAGTTTGCCTCGCGGCCATGCTACGTGAAGAACCAGCCTGGGTTGTGTCCTGCCAGGGCGTGTTCGGGCTGGCAGCCTGGAGAGGCTCGTGTGGGGGAGCTGGAGCAGGAGGTCCAGACTCTGGGAGAGGCACTGAGAGAGTAGGATAAGACAAGGAGAGGGATTGCTTTGAGTGACAGCACCAAACAGGCCACTCAGGAGGAGCGTGATGACAGGGGGCGTCTCTAGTGGAGGAGTCCCAGTACCGCTGCCTTGCACAGGACGCTGCCTTCCTATTGGAGGAGCTCCAGAACTCCACCCGGAGTCCTGCTCTGCAGCAGCGTTTGCAGGAATGGCTGGAGAGACACAGGGAGCTTAGCCACACTGGCTATCAACAACCTGTGGGGGGTGCAGGGGATGAGTCTCAACAGATCACCACCCTCCAGCTCAGACGTGAGCTCAAGAACTGCCAGGTTATGTGTATAGTGGACTCTGTTTCTCAGCTTTGTTTGCTCAATATAATCTGTTTACAAATTATATTCTAAACATAGGTATAAATTGTATTTGTCTCTCTTTTCCTCCCCCCCAACTCTATTTTACTCAGTCTCTCTCCCACTCTCCCTTCTTCCATCAGTATACTCTGGCTATAGACAAGCAGGTGTTTGACCTGAGGGAATCTGAGCTGGAGCAGGTGTAGAGGCAGGTGCAGACACTGCTACAGGAGAAACAGACACACCTGCAGTCCTTACAGGAGGAGAGGGAGCACAGACAAATTAAGGTAGAGAGAGAGAGAGAGAGAGGATATTGAGATACGACGATTGAATGGGGCATTTGTACAGTGGGTGATGACTGATGTTTTTTCCGTTGGTTGGGCGTGCAGAAGGAGCAGCTGGTGGAACAGCAGCTGTCTCTGTGGTGACCTCCTGACCTTCAGGATGGGATCCTTTAGACCCTCGCTGGACACTGGGGCTTCTGGGAAGTCAGCGAGGAGACCTCAGTGTTCCCATGATCAGCTAAGGCCATGGTTGTACGAGGAAGGTGTGTGTGTGTGTGTGTGTGGCTGTGGCGGTCACAATTATTGTCAGCTGGTGATTGTCAAGCAAATAACTGTCAGTCTCCGGTAATTGCCCGTTAATTAACATAAACACATTTAGCATCTTCTGGCTTCCACACATAGCCTTCAAGACATTTAAAAAAAAGTCTAATACATCCATGTAATATAGCCTACACCTTCACAATAAATGTATTGTTTATTTTAGACAGGTCTAAAGAAGCATGATATGAAGAAACTGTAGTGTATTTCAGAAGAAAATAATAGTACAGTATACTCTGAGTTGTTCTGATGTGGCTATGCCAAATGGATGTGGGCTACACTTGTTCATTTGGCGGACAAGATTTGTTTAGAATTCCGTGGCATTATTTTATATTGTTTTATAGTATGAAGAATACAATTGAGCAAAGTTCAATAAAATATAAATATTTTCTCCAAAGGATTTGAGGGAGTGCGCACATTCGGCTATTCTGTGTGAAGCGGTTGACAAAGGAATAGGTCTTCCTATATGCTTCATTTAGAGTTATTAATGTAACTTTAGTTGTTCTACAAACGATATGTTTTGATTTTTAATACATTGTAAGGCTGCATGATGCGACTCTAATGAGGATTTGAAAAAATTGACCATATTTACTTTTCATCAGCCAACAAGATAAGCCCTAAGCAACAGCAATAACACTAGCCTATGTCAGTCTACTATTCCCCATAGTACAAAAGTCGACCTATTCTATTCTGTGCGAGAAATAAATATTCCAAACAGTCTGGGACAGTTGTGGGATTCGATAGATCCCAAATTAATATAACGGCTAGTATAAAAACATTTTTTTTTATGCAATGTGGCTGACGCAACAGATCAGAACGTTTAGCTTAAAATATTGATAAACTATAAGGCTATTTCTTCACATTCTAAGCGCAGCAATGTGCACATGGTAGTAGGCTAGAAGCATGACTGTTCCATTAGTGGAACACACCATTATCAAAAGTGACCGCAAATGCAATTATGCACGTAATGCTTTTATTATAAAGGTGCATTTTTATGGTGAAAATGATCTTCCCCAAACTTGAAACTCACACGCTGCTTATATCTGCCAGTTAGGCTCTACACACCCTGCAAAGCAGATTGATGTGCATTAATTTTAAGAAGTTATTTGGCCACTTTTATTAGAGACCATCACTCCGTTTTCTCAATTGCATAGCCTATAGAAATATTGCGAAACATTAGCTCATGGGCTCTCATTAAGTGTTTGATTTAGATTTCCAAATACATTTGCATTGATGTCAGAGTGATTAGAGGGACAATAGAGTGCTGAGTACCAGGCAGTTAGCAAGTTTTGTAGGCCACTAATGACCAGCAGCAGCATCAGAGTTTGGATAAGACTAATTACTGTGACTAAATGGTAATTTGACTGCCTTCAAGACTCGTGACCGCCGGTGTGGCGGTATGTGTGCAACAATGGAGTTTCTGTTAGTGTGTTTCTTATGTAGATCCATACTAGTCCTCCGGCCTGTTCGTTGGAGAGGGTGATGGCTGCCTTTAAGACCCGCAGTCAGCTGCTGCTGGCTCAGATAGAGAGAGATGAGGTCCACTGCCCTCAAAAAACACTGAAAGAAAGGAGCGAAGATGAGGAAGAGGAGGGAGAAAGGGATTCAGGTGAGCAAGTCTGTAATACTGTAACATCCTGCTTCAGAGCTATGTAATTGTTCTGTTTGCTCAAGACAGACTACTTCTTTAATCAGATGGATATATCGCAGGCGCTCTATGAACCGCACATTGACAAGCAAACAGAATCCAGCCTGCTTTGACCAGAACCAGGCACAAAATATTAGTTTGGACCAGATTCAGGACGGGCTCCAGTTACTTCAGCCGTCAGAACGCCCTACAGGTAAATACAGTTATGAGTCTTAGGGGGAATATGTCCTGTAATTTCTGTTTCATTGCTAAGACCGGCCTGTGCCTTTTGTAGGGTGCAAGGAGCGCAGAGAGAGGCGGAGTCAGACGGTGAACCTGCTGCGCCTAAAGAAGGCGGAGACACAGAGCAGGGCTAGCCTCCAGAATTAAAAGTGTGGCCATATTACATCGGCAAGGGATCACAGGTTTGAGTTGCCCCTCCTTGCAGTCATGGTGATTCCTTAGATCTCATTTGGATATTCAACATAGTTGAAAATAAGCAAACTGCGTGTGTGTTTTGACGTGTTGATGTGTTCGTTTTGCCCCTGTACGATGCCCAGCAGTCTGAGAGACGTGTGTGGCTGGAACACGAGGAGCGTGCTCTGGAGAGGAGGAGGGGCCTGCAGGAGCTGGAGGAGGAGCTGAGGTGCAGAGAAGAGAAGAGGTGCTGCGGCACCGAGAGGCCTGTGTTCAGGAGAGGAACCAGCTGCAGGTCAAGAAGCTTCGCTCCAGCCAGGTAAACACAGAGCGGGGCTTAGAAATACAAAGTATTGACGTATGAAAAAAAATGAAAAAAAGAACCGTACATTTTGTGTGTGTTGGCATTCCTATGTTGTTGTCTGCAATTGAAAAGTGCGTGTGCGTACGTTCACGTGTGTTCCTCAGGCTCTGAGTCAGGACTTGCTGCTCGTGTCGGCCCGTCTGGGAGATCTGGATCAGGAGCTTGAGGAGAGAGGAGGGGTAGAGAGGCGACTGTCCCTCTCTGCAGCAGGGCTGTGTGGAGTGTCCGCGGAGGAGCTGCTGAAGGAGAGAGAGAGATCCTGCGTCGGAGGAGGGACACGCAGCTGAGGGACGGCAGGGTGCTCACGCCAGAGGTGAGCTCCTTAACGTTGCCTATTTTCCTTCAGCGTGGATGTCACACTGACTTACAGGGGGCTGATGTGGAAATACATGGTGTGTGTGTGTATAGGAGGAGCATGCTCTGCTGCAGTCGGAGGAGGTCTTGGAGGCTCTGGATGCTGCAGTAGAGTTGAAGAACTATTCCATCCAGGAGAGACAGAGAGACCTCGGGGACACGGAGATGACCACAATGACGTCATGAGGGCGCCGAGAGAGCTGTCACTTCCAGAGGCCTCGGCACTGTTGGTCAAATACTTCAACAAGGTCAGAGTCCCAACACACACACACCACAAACTACTTTGAGCAACCAAGCTACCGTAATTCAGTTATTTTCGACGAAGGAGGCGACATGAGGAGAGTGATTTGACCATTGGCGAGCGATACGACCAGATTTGTTCAAAGTGAAACTCAATGCAAATCATCATCAGAGATTTCGCAGTGTGATAACCAGTCTGGGGAGGGAGGGTCTTACTAGCCTAGCTAGCTTTAACACTGCTGGATAGTGAACATGCTATTTGGAATAAACACTCACAATGGGCGAACTAGGTGATGCCTACTACAAAGTAGTATCTCTAGTTGACAGTACACTCTGCAATAGAACCCGCATTTGAGGAAAGGCTGGGGTGCTGGGATTGAGATTAGGGGGTCGAAAAGGGTTTGGGGCAGAATTGAAACTGGAAAAGGGTTTGGGACAGAAGTGGGACTGGTTTAAAAGTTCTCCATAGGCAAACATAAAAGAGATGGTTCACTGCACTCCTAACCTTCCATTACCCTCCTGCTAAACTACCCGTCAATAACTGAGTGGATAGTTGAAAGCGTTCCCTTGGCCCCTCCAGGTGCTGTGTCTGCGGGAGTCGGAGCGGCGGCTGCAGCTGCAGAGTGGCGAGCAGGAGGCGGTGACCAGGGAGATGGAGGCAGCTCTACAGCGCCTCACTCTGGACACAGACCGCCGGCTCACTGAGCAGCATCAAGAGCACCAGCACAACATACAGATACTAATGCAGCAGCTCCAAGGTCAGTTTGTATGCGTCAATGTGATAAATGTTTATGAGTGTGGGGTATTCCTGCCCCTTCGTTGTGTTTGTCTGTTTTACAGTATTATCACTGCCCGTTTTGTCCTCGTGTGTAGAGGGTGGCTCAGGGGACAGTGGACAAGTGTTCCATGTTAGGCTGCAGCAGCAGGAGAGAGACCTGTTCTTCTATAAGAGCTCCAGCCGTAAGCTGAAGAGGAAGCTCTGAGAGCTAGTCACCGACTCCCTCCGCCCCCAGGCTCCAGACCTGCAGACCCAGGGCAGGAAGGCGGCCAGCGACGGAGCATTGGACAGCCCCAGCCCGCAGATTCCCAGAGTGGAGCTGGCCCCGGTCCGTCTTTCCTGTAGAGAGCCGAGGCAGATCTCACCCTCTGCCTTCTGCAGCACTAGGAGGCACTCTACCCTGAGGGCCAGCAGAGGCTCATTCCAGGAGGACTCCATCGAAGTGCCCCAGAACACTGACCATGAGGCTCCAGCACATACTGACCACTTATTTCCTTCATCCACACTAATCTAGAAGAACAGGTTAGTTGAAACTGAGGGCTCTTTTCAATCAGATCCACTTTAGCCGACATCCACATAGTGGTTGTTTTGGCAGAGGTGTCAAATCTAAAAGTGGCTCACGACAGTATACCTAAAGCTGGACATTGCCATTAGCTGCACGGAGTCACATGAAGTCATCCCATTCAGCCACGTTGAAACAGTGTAATGTGAGATGTAATCTACACCTCCATTAGGATGATAGAAATCCTCATTATTTAGTTGAATGATTTTTCAATTTGAGTATAATTACAATGTATATACAAAAGTATGCGGACACCCCTTAGAATGAGTGGATTCGGCTATTTCAGCCACACCCGTTACTGACAGGTTTATTCAATGGACCACACCGGCATGCAATCTCCATAGACAAATATTGGCAGTAGAATGGCCTTACTGAAGAGCTCAGTAACTTTCAACTAAAATATCACTATCATGGCACATTTCCTTTTATTTTTTTATTTTTACATTTGTAATTTTAAAGATGATTTTTCCCTTAGTTTAGTGATGCCACCTTTAATCCAACAATGTAGTGCTCAAAATATGAGCTGCAGAAATGCATCTAAGAAAGGCAATTGGAAAAATAAGAATCATTCCATACATTATTTTTTTTTACAAATACATATACCATTTAATATCTATATATTTAGAATTGGATTGTTTTCATTATACACTGCTCAAAAAAATAAAGGGAACACTAAAATAACACATCCTAGATCTGAATGAATGAAATATTCTTATTAAATACTTTTTTCTTTACATAGTTGAATGTGCTGACAACAAAATCACACAAATTATCAATGGAAATGAAATGTATCAACCCATGGAGGTCTGGATTTGGAGTCACACAAAATTAAAGAGGAAAACCACACTACAGGCTGATCCAACTTTGATGTAATGTCCTTAAAACAAGTCAAAATGAGGCTCAGTAGTGTGTGTGGCCTCCACATGCCTGTATGACCTCCCTACAACACCTGGGCATGCTCCTGATGAGGTGACGGATGGTCTCCTGAGGGATCTCCTCCCAGACCTGGACTAAAGCATCCGCCAACTCCTGGACAGTGTGGTGCAACGTGGCATTGGTGGATGGAGCGAGACATGATGTCCCAGATGTGCTCAATTGGATTCAGGTCTGGGGAACGGGCGGGCCAGTCCATAGCATCAATGCCTTCCTCTTGCAGGAGCTGCTGACACACTCCAGCCACAAGAGGTCTAGCATTGTCTTGCATTAGGAGGAACCCAGGGCCAACCGCACCAGCATATGGTCGCACAAGGGGTCTGAGGATCTCTGTACGTAATGGCAGTCAGGCTACCTCTGGCGAGCACATGGAGGGCTGTGCGGACCCCTAAAGAAATGCCACCCCACACCATGACTGACCCACCGCCAAACCAGTCATGCTGGACGATGTTGCAGGCAGCAGAACGTTCTCCACGGCGTCTCCAGACTGTCACGTCTGTCACATGTGCTCAGTGTGAACCTGCTCTCATCTGTGAAGAGCACAGGGCGCCAGTGGCGAATTTGCCAATATTGGTGTTCTCTGGCAAATGCCAAACATCCTGCACGGTGTTGGGCTGAAAGCACAACCCCCACCTGTGGACGTCGGGCACTCATACCACCCTCATGGAGTCTGTTTCTGACTGTTTGAGCAGACACATGCACATTTGTGGCCTGCTGGAGGTCATTTTGCAGGACTCTGGCAGTGGTAGCGGTCCTACTGCTGGGTTGTTGCCTTCCTACGGCCTCCTCCACATCTCCTGATGTACTGGCCTGTCTCCTGGTAGCGCCCCCATGCTCTGGACACTACGCTGACAGACACAGCAAACCTTCTTGCCACAGCTCGCATTGATGTGCCATCCTGGATGAGCTGCACTACCTGAGCCACTTGTGTGGGTTGTAGACTCCGTCTCATGCTACCACTAGAGTGAAAACACCGCCAGCATTCAAAAGTGACCAAAATATCAGCCAGGAAGCATACAAACTGAGAAGTGGTCTATGGTTATCACCTGCAGAACCACCCCTTTATTGGGGGTGTCTTGCTAATTGCCTATCATTTCCACCTGTTGTCTATTCCATTTGCACAACAGCATGTGAAATGTATTGTCAATCAGTGTTGCTTCCTAAGTGGACAGTTTGATTTCACAGAAGTGTGATTGACTTGGAGTTACATTGTGTTGTTTAAGTGTTCCCTTTATTTTTTTGAGCAGTGTATTTTCTTTTACTGACCACAAAGTAACAAGTATATGACCTTTACATACAAAAGCAGAAACTTCATGAATAAATAAATAAATATGTTAACTTATAAATAGATGTTACAAGATAATACAACTGTTTGGTTTTCTTATTCTGGTGTGACATACAGCAGTTTGCCTTCACAGAGAACCATCAATACTCAATGCAACAGGTGTCAACACATTCATGAAACAACACTGGTAGAACTGAAATTATGTTCTACCTAGGCAATGGAAAACAGGAATGGTGGTTCACGAAACATATTCATTTACAATTAGCAGTAGTTTAAGGGAATGAAAGCGCACACATGTTCTCCCCCACAAATCTTTACTAGCTACTTCAAGATATAGTAAAACACCCTAATCCTTCATCTGTTTCCTAGATTCACCCGTTTTAGATGGATTTAAGGCCAAAATTCATATCCATATCCGTCTTGATCTTGTTGGCCTGGGATCTAAGCATCCCCCAACCTTAAATTGGCAACCATGATTGGCAATTGTCACAGCCCAGCTATTGTGCTCTATCTAATAGGATATTCACCATTATGTTCCAACTTTTAAAGCAAAACTGAATACATCATTATTTTTGGAATCCTATTTCCACTCTCTCTGCAAATGCAGCCAACCACTTCTCCAAAAGAAAAACAAAAAACATTAAGTGGACTAAAAGAACAGTGGAACATGAAATGCCAGAAGACAAGACAAGGTTCTGAGAAAGCAACACAACTGACAGAATATAGAGTGGCTCACTGGAGTATATCAATCATTTAAAAAGAAATAAGACCCATGTTAAATAGTCAACTGTTTTTTGGGACTCATTTCTGCTCAGACAACCATAAGTCACATGTACGATCATATATGTATCATAAATATGTGAAGGTTTAAAATGACCTTTGTCTAGTTCTCATTTAAAGTACAATTCATACACAACAGTATACAGAGACATAATATAGAATAGACAAAAGGCAGAATGAGAAAATCAAAACTCTGCTCATTACTGACATGGCTCCAACTGATTCATGACTCCTACCAGTGTGCAGTGCCACACGTCGTGCCCATACACACAGGTTTACAGGTGATACAGACAAGTGGCAGGTGTCTGTTAGGACCTGGCTGATTTGGGAGTTTAACAAATAATGTAGAAACCAGTGATTTAATCAAAGATGGAAGGAAGAGGAAAATCCTATTTTAACTGTCTGACTTTTCTTGTCTCCCCGTAAGAAGTTACCATTCTATCCTTTAAAAGGGTGAACCGGCCGTGATCGGGAGTCCTATAGTCCTATAAATTCTCAAATATATTGTGATATAACATCTACCTACATGCAGTAACAACTTACTTGGGACAAGGTTACTTGCGAGGTAGTCTACTTATTCAACACAGTAGAAAATCGAAGCTGATTTAATTTTCTCCCTAATGCTGTCCTTTGGCACATCTAGCAGGGACATTACCTGTTAACTAATTTACGTAGGTAAACTACTGCTCCAGACAGGCTGTAAATATAAGTTTAAACTCCAACATTATGGACATTTCACTCAACCAGGTTAATCCTACTCCTGTACTGAATTGCACTTTAATAAAGATTATTGGTAACTATCACATCTTAAAATATTCCAGGACTAATTGTTAATCTTATTTTTTTTAAATAAAATTAAATGGTTAACCGATATTCAGTTCTTGAGTAACTATGGCAGAATTTTTTTTCTATATTCATTTGAACTGGGTCTGTGAAACCAGCCTTGTGTATGTATATTCTAACTAGAGGTCGACCGATTATGATATTTCACCGCCGATGCCGATTATTTGAGGACCAAAAAAGCTGATGCCGATTAATTGGCCGATTTTTAAAAAAATAAGAAGAATTCAATGTATTTGTAATAATGACAATTACAACAATACTGAATGAACACTTATTTTAACTTAATATAATACATCAATAAAATCAATTTAGCCTCGAGTAAATAATGAAACATGTTCAATTTGGTTTAAATAATGCAAAAACAAAGTGTTGGAGAAGAAAGTAAAAGTGCAATATGTGCCATGTAAAAAAGCTAATGTTTCATTTCCTTGCTCAGAACATGAGAACATATGAAAGCTGGTGGTTCCTTTTAACATGAGTCTTCAATATTCCCAGGTAAGAAGTTTTAGGTTGTAGTTATTATAGGAATTATAGGACTATTTCCCTCTATACCATTTCTATTTCATTAACCTTTGACTATTGGATGTTCTTATAGGCACTTTAGTATTGCCATTGTAACAGTATAGCTTCCGTCCCTCTCCTTGCTCCTCCCTGGGCTCGAACCAGCAACACAACGACAACAGCCACCATCGAAGCAGCTTTACCCATGTTTGAAACGCTATTAGCGTGCGCTAACTAGCTAGCCATTTCACTTCGGTTACACCAGCCATATCTCGGGAGTTGATAGGCTTGAAGTCATAAACAGCGCAATGCTTGACGCACAACAAAGAGCTGCTGGCAAAACGCACGAAAGTGCTGTTTGAATGAATGTTTACGCGCCTGCTTCTGCCTACCACCGCTCAGTCAGATACTTAGATACTTGTATGCTCAGTCAGATTGTATGCAACGCAGGACACGCTAGATAATATCTAGTAATATCATCAACCATGTGTAGTTAACTAGTGATTATGATTGTTTTTTTATAAGCTAAGTTTAATGCTCTCTAGCAACTTACCTTGGTTTACTGCATTCGCATAACAGGCAGTCTCTTTGTGGAGTGCAACGAGAGAGAGGCAGGTCGTTATTGCGTTGGACTAGTTAACTGTAATTTTGCAAGATTGCATCCCCCGAGCTGACAAGGTGAAAATCTGTCGTTCTGCCCCTGAACGAGGCAGTTAACCCACCGTTCCTAGGCCGTCATTGAAAATAAAAATGTGTTCTTGACTGACTTGCCTAGTTAAATAAAGGTATAAAACAATTAAAAAATATATATTTAGTTTAAAATCAGGCCCAAAAATAGATTTCCGATTGTTATGAAAACTTGAAATCGGCCATTCCGATTAATCGGTCGACCTCTAATTCTAACCCCACTTCAATCAAGACAGGCCAGGCATACCACATACATCCTATGATGACTAAGTATATGTCACAGTTAACAATTAAAAATAAATCAAACTGTTTCCCTGACAGAATAACTGGAGGTAAAAGTGACCCTTCCCTTGGTGTTCCATGACATGACCTGAAATGACAGAGTACCGGCTGGTATTACATAGATAAGGAGAAGGCAGTGAAAAGTGGAGCACATCTCAGTCATGTTCATCAAGGCACGCAATTGAAAACATTTTGTGACTGAAAATGAAATTGACAGTTTCTTATAGGACTAGTCTAAGTAGTGCCTCCCTATGTCTGTTTTATTCCATTTGGTGCCTAATGAACTGGACCCTGATCTCTGATCGGTTGCAGCTGTTCAAACTGACCATAGAAAATGATAGAGGTCTCTATTAGCCAAAACGCTGTTTTAGCATGGGCAGCACCGTGTCATCAGGAGGGATCAGCCAATCGTAAAGAAGAAAATTTACTACTTTCAAATGGAGATGGCCTCAATGGCACTGCCCATGCTGTCACAGACGCTATAATAGAACAGATACAAATATGAGTCCTCTATCTATCTCTATGTTTGAGAAAGACTGTTGAGGAAGAGAAGTGGATGACTCCTGGAGATCACTTGTTCTCAATGAGAGTCTGCACCTTGCACACCAGTTCCCGGGCCAGTGTCAGGATCTGCTTGCTGTTGTGATGCTCAGCCATTTCTGAAAGGAAATGAGAAGATTTCATTCCCGCTGGACCACTTCCAACATTGATGCACAAGGTTATAATACCATATTTATTTTGTGTGTGTTATTCATTGAACCATTAACTTACTCAGCACAGGTACTCATTCAACATTATTATTTGCCTTTCAGCTATTGACAAAGTGGGAAATTACAATAAAAAAAAAATTTAAAAAGCACTTTTAGATTTCTCTAGGAAATTAAAGCAGTGGACCGCTCCACATCAAACGATCTGTAATCTACAGCTTTTGCCCTATTCGAGTGTTTCATCTTAGCTGCTGCAAGGTGGTAGACAGTTTACTATTTAAAAAAAAGGTATACTGTAGTACTGTACACATACAATTTTGGGTTTGAGTATAGCGGGTAAATATAATCCCATCCACAATATTACTTGCATTGTCTGTTGTGACCAAATTGTTATGTTGGGCCACAAGTTTCCACTTTGATGGGAAACTTGTCTGAGTCGTATGAGCGAGAGGAGAGGGAGCAGCACACACACACTTAGTGGAGACAAAGCAGCAGTGGGAAACGTCTTTGGGCGCACTTTTAGCGAATTACATACATTTGCTCCGAGGTGGTTTAAACTGCATTCTAATGTTGACTTTGCTTAAAGAAAACGGTATCAAGCTAAGTGTTTTATGCATGCTCAGTTCTTGGGTCTCGGGGCTGCCCGAATTGAAATTTGAAATGGAAGTTTTGGAACTCCCTTGCGTGGTTCATTTTATAGGGAGAAGTCCTCAATGAAACTGATACTGTACATTTGCCTCTGTTGGCTATAAAGTAGCCTATTCATTTATATGCTACAATAAATACAGTGCTACAAACTAAATATGCTTCAAACATAAAGATATAAAACTGTATTTTTGTTCAAAACAAGTTTGGACACAATCATGAAGTGGAACGACATTTAGAAATGTCCTTTTTTTGAAAAATTGAAAAATTAAAAAACTGCAATTAAAATAACATCAAATTGATTCAGAAAACAGCTACTCAGTGAGGTTGGATGACATGGTTAATGCAGTTTTCAGTTCTTTCCAAATTCTATTGTAGCTGGAAAATTCTAACAGATATTTTTTTGCTTTATGTTTTGGATCATTGTCTTGTTGGAAGACAAATATCAACCCATCTCAGGTCTTTTGCAGACTCCATCAGGTTTTCTTCCAGAATGGTCCTGTATTTGGCTCCATCATCTTCCCAACCATCACCCTCCTGTGAAGAAAAGCAGGCCCAAACCATTCCAGTTTGACATGGGGATGTGTTAGCTAACCTAAGTTTTGATTGTTTTAAAAGTTCAATTTTGATCATTAGAAAACTTCTTCCACATGTTTGGTGTGTCTCTCAGGTGGCTTGTGGCAAACTTTAACACTTTTTATGGATATCTTTAAAACTGTTTCTTCTTGCCATCTTCCAAAAGAGATTTGCAATTAAACTGATTGTTGTCCTATGGACAGAGTGTCCCACTTTCATCCACTCTTGGCTGCATCTCTGATCAGTTGAGATATCTGGAGCATCAGCATTTGTGGGTTCAGTCCTTGTATGAGCTGAAAGTTTAGAAGGATGGCCAGTTCTTGGTAGATTTGCAGTGGTCTGATACCATTTCAATATTATCGCTTGCACAGTGCTCCTTGGGATGTTTAAAGCTTGGGAAACCTTTTTGTATCCAAATCCGGCTTTAAACTTCTTCACAACAGTATCTCGGATTCTGAGACTATCACAGTGCAGGTGCATTTATACGGAGACTTGATTACACACAGGTGGATTGTATTTATCATCATTAGTCATTTAGGTCAACATTGGAAAATGGAGAGAGTTTGCTGCCTAAAAGTAAAGGGCCTGAATAATTTTGCACGCCCAATTTTTCAGTTTTTGATTTGAAAAAAGTTTGAAATAAATAAATGAACTTCATGATTGTGTCCCAATTCTTCAAAAAATATACAGTCTTTATGTTTGAAGCCTGAAATGAAAGGTCAAAGGGGGCTACTTTCGCAAGGCACTGTATGTTAAAATTATACTGTTCAAAAGTTTGTCTGTTCTGTTTTTTAAAGAAAATTCTGATCAGAAATGAAATTACTATTGTAGCCGGAGGCAGATATTTTTATGGAAAATCAACATAGGTGTACAGAGGCCCATTATCAGCAACCATCACTCCTGTGTTCCAATGGCATGTTGTGTTAGCTAACCTAAGTTGATCATTTTAAAGGCTAATTGATCATTAGAAAACCCACAATTATGTTAACACAGCTGAAAACTGGTTCTGATTAAGAATAAAACTGGCCTTCTTTAGACTAGTTGAGTATCTGGAGCATCAGCATTTGTGGGTTCGATTACAGGCTCAAAATGGCCAGAAACAAATAACTTTCTTCTGAAACTCGTCAGTCTATTCTTGTTCTGAGAAATGAAGGCTATTCCATGTGAAAAACTGCCAAGAAACTGGAGATCTCGTACAGAGCTGTGTACTACTCCAGTCACAGAACAATGCAAACTGGCTCTAACCAGAATAGAAAGAGAAGTGGGACTCGTAACCAAAAGGTTGCAAGATCGAATCCCCAAGCTGACAAGGTAAAAATCCATCGTTCTGCCCCTGAACAAGGCAGTTTTTTTGTTGCATATTTCCCAGCATGCCTTTCAAGTGAATGTGAGAGATACCCACCCATGACTGTATTGTTAGTGACAGAGCCATGGTTGTTGCATTGAATAACTAGTCCTGAAGCATTAACCAAGTGATTGCCTAAGTGAGTGAGTTTAAATTCAAATTAAACCCTCTATGACCATATATTATACATTTGATAAGGCCTTTAGTTGTGGCCTGGTTATCCCCAACATTGTGGTCTGAATATAGTGCTACATCTGACCTGCAAGCCACAATAAGATGGTTAGTGAAGTGATTAGTAATTCCTAATGGAATCCAGCCAGAGTGAGGATATTCAACACTATGAATATTTTATCATTCAGAATGACTGCAATGGTGAAGGACTTGATAAACAAGATTACCTAAACCATCTAAACTGGAACAACCATTTTAGTAACAGGTGCAATAAATCCAACCATTTACAGATTGGATTAGTTTAGAAAAAGGTAAGTTACTTATCTTTGTATAGTGTAAGATCAATTAATCAATCAATGTGCATGCAGAAACGTAGATACTAAAACAATGAATTATAAAAAATCTGCCTGCAACAAAGCATTCTGGGAAGAATGATGAGGCCTCACCCATGTCTTTTTCACTCATACAGTTAACGGAAATCAACTTCGACAGTCGAGTAACCACAATACGTAGTGTTGATTCCACTGTGATTCCACTGATTCCACTGTCCTAAGCTCTCGATATGCTGGTTGAAACGTTTTAGTTTCTCTTTTGCTAGCGTCACACTGTAGCACTGTGGGAGCAGGCTCAATTTTAAGTATGATTTTCTTAAAAAACACCTGCGTCACGGTGAAGGGTTACTTTTAAACTAGTGCAACTGTGTGAAGAAAGGCTCCAGACTTCCAATTCTCCACAAACAATTGAATGAATGTTGACTTCATTGTTAAGACGGTGTACCGTTGAAAAACTTAATGATGTCGGTGAAGTCCATGTTGTTCTCCAGAATGATGTCCCGGTAGACCTCCACCAGTGCCAGAGCGATGAAGAGGACAAAGTGGCCAGAGGAGGCGTACTTTGCTGCCCAGATGGTTTCCCACACCGCAAACACATCGTCATACACCAGCTCTGAGAAAGAAAAAGGTACAGTGGATGCAGAAGTTAGGTGTGGTTGGGGTATGGCAGAGCCGGATTAACAAATCATAGGCCCCGGGTGGCCCCCATTGATCTTGTTCGTCACTCTCACTCAGATATCAATAACATGGCATAAGTCATGGCAAAATGTGTCGGATTTCAGGTAATTGGCTTTAAAACTGAAAAGAAAATGACTCTCCGCCACATGGCAAGATGTGTACAATTGCAGAAGATTAACTCTCTCTGCCGTCAAGGGGGGGGGGGGACTAAAATATTTTGCCAGGTGGGTGGGCCCCCCAACGAATTCTCGCTTGGGCCCCCAAAAGGCTAGGACCGACCCTGAATCAGTTACCCAACCAAGGCAGGGCCCCCTAGTTACCCAGGTGGGCCTGTTTTTCCTGAGTGATCTTGCCATATCTTTGATGTGGAAACGGCTCATTAGAACTAGGTCTTGTTAGCCTTCTTCTTTGCTGTTTGACATTTGGTTGACGGTATGAAAACACTCAGTTTAATTGGCATTTTCTATGGTATAAAATCCCCTAATAGCAGGATGTAATTATTACCACGCTTTAAGTCTAGAAGGAACCATCGGTAGCAGAAGTAGAAGTGGGTGTAGTCGCCATTTTGGTGCATGAGCTCAAAGAGCTCAGAATCCAGGATCTACAGAGGGATAAGAGGAGGGAGGAGGGGAGAGGGATGGGTTGGGGGGAGTAGAGGAAATGGGTCGGGGAAGAGAGGAGGGGGAGGTTAGTGGAGAGTTGGATGTGTTATATTCACTGTATCCTACTATTCATGAAAACTGGATGCATGCCAAAATATATTACTTGACTAAAAGTATAATGGGAATTAATATGGAGTTGGTCCCTCCTTTGTTGGTGCATCCTGCTTCCATTGATCATCCTTGAGATGTTTCTGTGGTCAATTTAATTGATTGGACATGATTTGGAAAGGCACACACCTGGCTCTATAAGGTCTCACGATTGACAGTGCATGTCAGAGCAAAAAACAAGTCATGAGGTTTAAGGAATTGTCCGTAGAGCTCGGAGACAGGATTGTTTCGAGGCACAGATCTGGGGAAGGGTACCGAAAAATGTATTCAGCATTGAAGGTCCCCAAGAACACAGTGTCCTCCATCATTCTTAATTGGAAGAAGTTAGGAACCACCAAGACTCTTCCTAGAGCTGTCCGTCCGGCCAAACTGAGCAATCGGGGAGAAGGGCCTTGGTCAGGGAGGTGACCAAGAACATGATGGTCACTCTTGACAGAGCTCTGGAGTTCCTCTGTGGAAATGGGAGAACCTTCTAGAAGTACAACCATCTCTGCAGCACTCCACCAATCAGGCCTTTATGGTAAAGTGACCAGACGGAAGCCACTCCTCAGTAAAAGACACATGACAGCCCGCTTGGAGTTTGCCAAAAGGCACCTAAAGGACTCTCAGACCACTAGAAACAAGATTTTCTGGTCTGATGAAATCAAGATTGAACTCTTTGGCCTGAATGCCAAGCATCATGTCTGGAGGAAACCTGGCACCATCCCTACAGTGAAGCATGGTGGTGGCAGCATCATGCTGTGGGGATGTTTTTCAGTGGCAGGGACTGGGAGACTAGTCAGGATCGAGGGAAAGATGAACAGAGCCAAGTACAGAGAGATCCTTGATGAAAACCTGCTCCAGAGCGCTCAGGATCTCAGACTGGGGCGAAGGTTCACCTTCCAACAGGACAATGACCCTAAGCACATAGCCAAGACAGAGCAGGAGTGGCTTCGGGAAAAGTCTCCGAATGTCCTTATGTGGCCCAGCCAGAGCCCAGACTTGAACCCAATAAAACATCTCTGGAGACATCTGACAATAGCTCTGCCGAGATGCTCCCCATCCAACCTAACAGAACTTAAGAGGATCTGCAGAGAAGAATGGGAGAAACTCCCCAAATATAGGTGTGCCAAGCTTGTAGCGTTATACCCCCAAAAAACTCTATGCTGTAATCGCTGCTAAAGGTACTTCAACAAAGTACTAAGTAAAGGGTGTGAATACTTATGTAAATGTGATACCAGTTTATTTTTGTATTCATTTACAAAAAAAATGTGCAAACATTTCTAAAAACCTGTTTTTGCTTTGTCACTATGGACTATTGTGTGTAGATTGATGAATTCAATTGTTTTTTCCCCCTTCATTTTAGAATAAGGCTGTAATGTAACAAAATGTGGAAAAAGTTAAGGGTCTGAATAGATACATTAGTGTATATATAGAAGTTACAAAGTGTCTCTGTGGCCTCACCTGGATGAGAGAGCGCATGTTGGCAAATTGAGTGTCCATGCCACCGCCATGGGGGAAGTTCTGATTCATCCGCTTCATGAGCTCAGTGAAACAGCTGAAGGCCATGGCCTCTGAGTGAGTGAGAGTGAGAGTGAGAGAGTGAGAGAGAGCGAGAGAGAGAAAAAAAAGACACAGGGAGAGATGAGGAAAGACCGGGAGAGAGATTGAGGAAAGACAGAGAAATGTTGAGCGGTCCACTTCCATCGCCATTTCTGTTGTCCTCCCTGAAGCACAACAGTATCCCTGTTCTCTGTTTCATAAGATTATATTCATTGTACTCTTTCTTCACATTCCAATACTGCCATATGATAGAGATAGTCTATGATGAGTCTCATTGACAGATTGTCGTTTGACTAAGCTTATGTAGAATCTTAATTTGACCTATTGCCACAGAAAAATAATCCTGTCGAAACAGGATTTGAATGTTTAGTCAGTTATGTTCCTTGATTGGTGGTTAGGCTATTAACTCGCCAAAAGTAGGCTACATGAAGTGAAATACCGTTAATATAACTGTGCGTTAGTGTGGGTTTTCAGTGAAATTATGTAAATCATGAAGCTCATCTGCACTTCCTGCAATTTTCAGCAACAAAAGAGTGATCAAATTAAGATCCTACATCTGTATGTGTCACACTCAACGTCAACAAAACTAAGGAGATGATTGTGGACTTCAGGAAACAGCAGAGGGAACACCCCCCTATCCACAGATGGAACAGTAGCGGAGAGGGTAGTAAGTTTTAAGTTCCACATCACAGACAAACTGAATTGGTCCACCCACACAGACAGCATTGTGAAGAAGGCGCAGCAGGAGGCTGAAGAAATTCGGCTTGTCACCAAAAGCACACAAACTTCTACAGATGCACAATCGAGAGCATCCTGTCGGGCTGTATCACCGCCTGGTACGGCAACTGCTCCGCCCACAACCGTAAGGCTCTCCAGAGGGTAGTGAGGTCTGCACAACGCATCACCGGGGGCAAACTACCTGCCCTCCAGGACACCTACACCACCCGATGTCACAGGAAGGCCATAAAGATCATCAAGGACAACAACCACCCGAGCCACTGCCTGTTCACCCCGCTATCATCCAGAAGGCGAGGTCAGTACAGGCGCATCAAAGCTGGGACCGAGAGACTGAAAAACAGCTTCTATCTCAAGGCCATCAGACTGTTAAACAGCCACCACTAACATTGAGTGGCTGCTGCCAACACACTGACTCAACTCCAGCCACTTTAATAATGGGAATTGATGGGAAATGTAAAATATATCACTAGCCACTTTAAACAATGCTACCTAATATAATGTTTACATACCCTACATTATTAATCTCATATGTATACGTATATACTGTACTCTATATCATCTACTGCATCTTTATGTAATACATGTATCACTAGCCACTTTAACTATGCCACTTTGTTTACATACTCATCTCATATGTATATACTGTACTCAATACCATCTACTGTATCTTGCCTATGCCGCTCTGTACCATCACTCATTCATATATCTTTATGTACATATTCTTTATCCCCTTACACTTGTCTATAAGGTAGTAGTTTTGGAATTGTTAGCTAGATTACTTGTTGGTTATTACTGCATTGTCAGAAGTAGAAGCACAAGCATTTCGCTACACTCGCATTAACATCTGCTAACCATGTGTATGTGACAAATAGAATTTGATTTGAGTAAAAAAAAAAGGACTGCTCAAAACAAATTTCGGAAGGCAAAATAATCATGAAGGTTGACACATTTTTCTTCCATCGCAAAATTCATATAGCAAATACCAAGGAGGAGAGTGAGGGAGGAACACACACAGTCACAGCCTTGCCTCAACGGCGTTAACTCACCATCATCCAGAATGACAAGGAGGGGAGCCAGCAGGTCACACATGCCCTGCACATAGCCAATCTCCAGGTGCTGCCAGATATAGCTGAGAAGAGAAGTCGACATCACGTGCGGGTGTAACTCATTTATTCTTCCTATTTTCCCATTTGACATTGAGCTCCACACATAACATAATGACTTATAGATTATTTCCAAACCTTTCTGCAAAAGTGCACTAGAGAATCATGAAAGACATTGTTTTTACTTTACCTGCACATGATGTTGCGCAGTTTCTCCAGGTTGGCAGGGGTAAAGTACCAGTAGTTCCTGTCACACCTCTGGACATCCTTCTCAATGCGGTGCAGGTTCATCGTGTACATGTCCAAAAGCTCTTGCTACAACAAAGGCGCAACCCCCCCCCCACACACACACACAAAATGTTTTAGCATAACTTACTCGTAATTGTAAAAACAAAAAGCAAAATAAATATTATGAAAATAAAATGGCAGGTGCCTACAGAATAGGTGGTTCCGATGGATGACACTGGAGAGATGTCCTCGTTTGTCAGCTCTCTGCCCACGGTCAGGGAGTCAAATTGTGGGAAGATCCTCTCAATCTCAGGCTCCTCGGACAAGGTTAACTCTGTTCCCTCTGGGCTGGTTTTGCACTGCTCCTCCTCCTCCAGTTGGAGCTCCAGATGGGGGACTGAGCCCTCAGAGAGAGCAGCCCCGACCCCGGAACTGTCGCACGGACCAATCCGGTCCCACAGTGGGGCAATGGAGACGTTTGCCATCTCAATGGCTGAAGGAGACTCCTCAGATTCCGTGGTGGCCAGAGCCTCCTCACTCTGGGTGGTGCTACTAAATGCTTCCATTGCCCTTGCCACCCTGGTGTCTGCTACGGGGCTTGTATTCTTCTCCATCGCTGACCGCTTGGTCTCCTCCTCGCTTTTTCCCACTTCCTTAGATTTTGTAATGTCCTCCACATTTTCCTCTGCAACTTCTTCGTGTGACATCGTCTTAACCCCCTTTGTTTCGGTTACCTCTTCAAATTTTAAAGTCTCATTGGCTTCTACTTCTTTCTCAGTTTCTGTCTTTTCCATAGTCTTTCCTTCGGCTTCCTTTACTTCCGATGTTTCAGCATTCTTTGTTTCTCCAGCCTCTGAAGTTCGCTCAACCTCGAATTCTGATGTCTTGTCCTCCATTGCTCCTGCAGTCATCGTTGATGTCAATGCCTTCTCCTCTTTTGGCTCTCTATGGTTTGTTTGGGATGTTTCATTCTCTTCTGGATCTACAGACTCTGGTTCTGATCCTTCGTCCTCTGTTTCTCTTGACTCTTGAGTTTTCATTGTCTCTGCTTCCAGTGACTGCAACTCCTCTGTGTCTGCTCGCATGGTTGGCTCTCCATCCAACATTTTCACCACTTCTGTTTCAGGGTCTTTAGCCTCCGTTGTTTTGAACTCATCCGTTTTGGACTTCACCGTTTCTTCTACAGCATCCACTTCTGCTTTCGGTAACTCAATGTCCCCCTTTTCATTGATCCTTACCTCTTCTTTCTCGGCAGGTCCAGTCACGGGTGTATTTTCTTCCTCTATTTTCTGGCTCTCTAACGCACCTAGGTCTGCTGCCTTGTCCTCCCTTGTCTCTGTGTTTTTGTCCATTTCAATCTCTAGCACCTCTGTCTTCTTGTCAATTTCTACTTCTGGCATTTCTGTCTCTACTGTCACTGTATTTTTGCCTATTTCTATATCTGGCACTTCTGTCTCGTTGCCCTCAATCTCCTGGGTTACTTCGGTCGCACTCTCTTTTTCCTCCTTGGCCTGGAGGTCCTTCTCCTCCTGCAGGGCCGGGGGTTGGGCTTTTGAGCTATCTGCCTCCAACTCTTCCTCATGGGCTTTGACTGGGCTCTGTGGGGCTGGGGCCAACTGTGGAGGAGTGCTGGTGATGTTTTTAGGGGTGGTGTCAGGTGCAGTGCTGTCCTCTGTGCTCAGAGAGCGGTCTGACAGGCCCGAGGTGACTGAGAAGTTGCGAGAGGAGGGGTGCCCCGAGTCTGGGGAGCTGGTCCCATTGGGCAGGGCTCCTCCATTGGGGATCTTGGGCACCTGCTTGGCCTCTTTGCTCTTGGGCTCGGTCTCGATCTGATCCACCTCCTCCACAGACTCAAACACCTAAAAGAACAAGCCAGAGGGAAGCAGGCTAAGGGAAGGGAGGATGTGAACTGAAGAACTAGCAGGCGAGAGAGTGTGGTTTTGAGCAGGCGAGATAATGTGGGGTTGAGGAATACTGGTTCAAAAAAGCAAAAGATCCCTTTACACATAATATAACAATATAAATATAACTGTAATAGACTAGAGCAGCGTTTCCCAAACTTTTCTTCTTCTTTGAGATTGGGTTGGTGGATCGCATCCAACTTTTAAGGTACATACACCGCCACCTACTGTACTGGAATGTGAGGCCAGTCACAGCCAACCTCATTCAATTTTCTCTAAGAAAGTTAAGAGCCCTAGACAACATGTCCCTCCCCTTTCCTCCCCCCACTACATCACCTAAACCCCAACCCCGTCCAGCCTCTCTAACCCTTTCACACAACCTCTCCCTATCTACGTCATACAGTTCACAAAATAACACATGGTCCACCGTTTCCTCCATTAAACACTCATCACACAGACCTGTTTCATGTCACCCAATCATTCACAAAATGGCATTCAAACCCGTGTGCCCAAACTGTAGTCTATTCAGCACTACATCCCATACTCCCCACCTCTTCCTTAGCTGACTGGTGCATGCAATAAAATTGCTTCCTCTCACCATTAGCATCCCACTCGCTTTGCCAAAGATCGAGCCCTTTTGCCTGGATCAAGTACTTAACATCCCTACGGCCCAACGGGACCTGAATATCTACCCTCTCTCCTCACCGCACTCTTAGCCACCACATCAGCCTTCTCATTACCCTCCACATCCACTTGGGGAGGAACCCAACAAAAGCTTACCACCACTCCCATCCTCTCCAATCCCATTAACAGCTACACAAGTCTCCCCTATCTGACCTGCCCGTCTTCACACTACTCAACACTGCAGCTGAATCAGAGCAGATCACCACTCTGAATGGCTTCACCTCCTCCACCCATCTCAAACCTAGAAACATGGCCATCAACTCGGCCACCTACACTGACACATAATCAGTTAACCACTTACATACTCTAACATTGAAATCTGGGATATACACTCTTGCCCCCTCCCTACAAATGACTGGATCCTTTGAACCATCTGTGTGTGTGTGTGTGTGTATATGTATATATATCCTTAACAATAAATAAAACATGATTTTCTAAAATATACATACATACATACATACATACATACATACATACATACATACATACATACATACATACATAAAGTTGAAGTCGGAAGTGTACGTACACTTAGGTTGGAGTCATTAAAACTCGTTTTTCAACCACTCCACACATTTCTTGATAACAAACTATAGTTTTGGCAAGTCAGTTAGGACATCTACTTTGTGCATGACACAAGTAGTTTTTCCAACAATTGCTTACAGACCGATTATTTCACTGTATCACAATTCCAGTGGGTCAGAAGTTTACATACACTAAGTTGACTGTGCCTTTAAACAGCTTGGAAAATTGCAGTCAATTATGTAATGGCTTTAGAAGCTTCTGATAGGCTAATTGACATTATTTCAGTCAATTGGAGGTGTACCTGTGGATGTATTTCAATGCCCATCTTCAAACTCAGTGCTTCTTTGCTTGACATCATGGGAAAAATCAAAAGAAATCAGCCAAGACCTTGGAAAAAAATCGTAGACCTCCACAAGTCTGGTTCATCCTTGGAAGCAATTTCCAAACTCCTGAAGGTACCACATTTATCTTTACAAACAATAGTACGCAAGTATAAACACCATGGGACCACGCAACCGTCATACCACTCAGGAAGGAGACGTGTTCTGTCTCCTAGAGATGAAAGTACTTTGGTGCGAAACTTGCAAATCAATCCCAGAACAACAGCAAAGTACCTTGTGAAGAATTTTTACATTTACATTTAACATTTAAGTCATTTAGCAGACGCTCTTATCCAGAGCGACTTACAAATTGGTGCATTCACCTTATGACATCCAGTGGAACAGCCACTTTACAATAGTGCATCTAAATCTTTTAAGGGGTGAGAAGGATTACATCTATCCTGGCCTTAAGAGGTGGGGTTTCATACCACCATTGGGGAGCCAGAGCACGAACAGTTTTGACTGGGCTGAGCGGGGAACTGTACTTCCTCCAGTGGTAGGGAGCGAGCAGGCCAGAGGTGGATGAACGCAGTGCCCTTGTTTGGAGTGTAGGGCCTGATCAGAGCCTGGAGGTACTGAGGTGCCGTTCCCCTCAGCTCCGTAGGCAAGCACCATGGTCTTGTAGCGGATTGTGAAGAATTTTTAATAGGATTAAATGTCAGGAATTTTGAAAAACTGAGTTTAAATGTATTTGGCTAAGATGTACAGTATGTAAACTTCAACTGTACATGCACACACACACACACGTGTTTTGCGGATACTATTTAATGAAGTTGCTAGTTGAGGACTTGTGAGGTGTCTGTTTCTCAAACTAGACACTAATGTACTTGTCCTCTTGCTCAGTTGTGCACCGGAGCCTCCCACTCTTTCTATTCTGGTTAGTCAGTTTGCACTGTTCTGTGAAGGGATTAGTACACAGTGTTGTTTGAGATCTTCAGTTTCTTGTCAATTTCTCACATGGAATAGCCTTCATTTCTCAGAACAAGAATAAACTGACGAGATACAGAAGAAAGTTATTTGTTTCTGAACATTTTAAGCCTGTAATTGAACCCACAAATGCTGATGCTCCAGATACTCAACTAGTCTAAAGAAGGACAGTTTTATTGCTTCTTTAATCAGAATAACAGCTTTCAGCCTTGCTAACATAATTGCAAAAGGGTTTTCTAATGATCAATTAGCCTTTTAAAATGATAAACTTGGATTAGCGAACACAACATGCCATTGGAACACAGGAGTGATGGTTGCTGATAATGGGCCTCTGTACGCCTACGTAGATATTCCATTAAAAATCAGCCGTTTCCAGCTACAATAGTCATTTACAACATTAACAATGTCACTCTATTTATGATCAATTTGATGTTATTTTAAATGGACAAAAAAAAGGGCTTTTCTTTCAAAAACAAGGACATTTCTAAGTGACTCCAAACTTTTGAATGGTAGTGTGTATATATGTATACATCTCCACATCCCGTCTCATGTCCTCACCTTCCCTCAATCATATCCACAGCTACACTTGGTTTCGGAAACAACCATGGAGGAACGTTCCCCAATGCAATTGCCGGCCCTTTCTCGCTCTCCCCTGGTCCATATTCTACCACTTTCTACCCAATTGTCCACCCTTCTGCTTACCCACTCCTCGGTCCCAACATTCCCCATTTGCCATGGCCGCAGGATATCTTTTTGAACTCCTTTTCAACCTTTCCGAGTACGCTAATGCAAGTTTGTCCCGCTTTATCCTCAGTGCCAGTTCCCCACTATCCACCTGCAATGCCTCAAGAAGTGGTGTCGTCCTGAAGGCACCAACAAGCACTCTCAGGGCCCTTGACTGTATCCTATCCAGGCACTGTAGTACCGTTTTGGCTGTCGATCCATATACAAAGCACCCATAATCCAAAGATGACCTGATCAATGCCTGATACATATATACAACAGTGTTTGTCTATCCGACCCCCAATCACATCCTGCCACTACCCTCATGAGGTTCTAGACCTTCATCCCCTATTTTCAATATACTCAACATGTCTCTTCCACGTAAGCCTCTCATCAAACCACATACTCAAAATACTTTGACTCAGACACCCGATCTATATCCTGAACGTATATTTGCAGCCTAACATCTTTAACCTTTCTCCTATACAAACACCATAAAGCAGGTCTTGGCCACAGACGTCCTAAACCACCACGTTAGAGGCCGATCTTCCACAACCCCCACAGGTTCTTCCTCATCACATATTCCACATTCCTACCTCTCTCCCATCCAGCCCCATCATCAGCATACAAGGCCACACTCAGTCCCTGTCCCACCTTTTTAAATATATAATCTATCATCAGGGTGAACAACATCGGACCAACCACACGTCCCTGAGATGTACCATTGTCCACTTCAAACCACATTGACAATTCTGGACCACCACACGTTTCCACCCAGCAGGTATCACCCCAGTCCTCAGCACCTTCTTATACAACCCTAACACTGCTTCCAACGCACTGTCCGGTGCACGTTAAACATCACATAACACATCTTCTCCAGGAGCAGTCCGTCCGCATCCCTCCAACGCCCTCGTCATATCATACATAGAAAACTCTGCATCCATAGCTTCTCCTTACCCCCCTGTTTTTCTTTAAAACATGTCCACGCTCCTTTAACTTTCCCCAAAGTCTCATCTTACAGGTGCTGACATCTATGAACCACTGCAAATGCACCACCTAGGAGAGTTGGCTTTTCTTTACTTGATACAGCGTTGACATTTGTTTCTACCAACACTGGCATTCCAGGATTTTTACCCTTCCCCGTCATTTTCTTTTTTACATAGGTGTGCAACATTAGGAATATTATAGTTGTATAAAATGACAAAAAAATTAAAGATTAAATGTATAAAAACAATGTCTAGCTTTTGGAGGCGCTCTAAGATGCTTATCTTGACGCCATAATACAACATATTTCCATGAAAATAGTGATTGTGTTCTACACTTTTCAGTATTGTGGGACTAAGCAGCTCTAGTGTATGAGTTATGCTACAGAAGTGGTGCAAATTGGGGGTTGGAAGAAACTATTCCAACATACAGTATATACAGTATTTACCTGAATTCCTTAGCACCCCACTAAATTTGTCACTACCAAAACATAGTGAGAAGGTTGCAATGAAGGGAGAACCATGCACTGTAGTAATTTTATTAACCTTCTATTACAGATACAGTAGCAGTCAAAAGTTTGGACACACCTACTCATTCAAGGGTTTTTCTTTATTTTTTGCTATTTTCTACATTGTAGAATAATAGTGAAGACATAAACTATGAAATAACATATGGAATCATGTAGTAACCAAAATAGTGTAAAACGAATCAAAATGTATTTTATATTTGTGATTCTTCAAAGTAGTCACCCTTTGCCTTGACAGCTTTGCACACTCTTGGCATTCTCTCAACCAGCTAGGTAGTCACCTGGAATGCATTTCAATTAAAAGGTGTGCCTTGTTAAAAGTTAATTTGTAGAATTTCTTTCCTTCTTAATGAGTTTGAGCCAATCAGTTGTGCTGTGACAAGGGGTTGTATACAGAAGATATCCCTATTTGGTGAAATACCAAATAGCTATTAAGGTGAGAACAGCTCAAATAAGCAAAGAGAAACAACAGTCCATCATTACTTGAAGACATGAACGTCAGTCAATCTGGAAAATGTCAAGAACCTTTAAAGTTTCTTCAAGTGCAGTCACAAAAACCATCAAGCGTTATGATGAAACTGGCTCTCACGAGGAACGCCACAGGACAGGAAGACCCAGAGTTACCTCTGCTGCAGAGATAATTTAGAGTTAACTGCAACTCAGATTGCAGCCCAAATAAATGCTTCAGAGTTCAAGTAACAGACATCTCAACATCAACTATTTAGTGGAGACTGGGTGAATCAGGCCATCATGGTCAAATTGCTTCAAAGAAAACACTACTAGAGGACACCAATAATATGAGATTTGCTTGGGCCAAGAAACACGAGCAATGGACATTAGACTGGTGGAAATCTGTCCTTTGGTCCAAATTTAAAAATTTTCGTTCCAACCTCCGTGTCTCTGTGAGTAGGTGAACGGTTGATCTCCACATGTGTGGTTCCCACCTTGAATGTAGGAGGAGGTGTGATTTTGTGGGGTGCATTGCTGGTGACACTGTCTGTGATTTATTTATAATTCAAGGCACACTTAACCAGCATGGCTACCACAGCATTCTGCAGCAATATGCCATCCCATTTGCGCTTAGTGGGACTACACCTCCAGGCTGTGTAAGGGCTATTTGACCGAGGAGAGTGATGGAGGGCTGCATCAGATGACCTGACCTCCACAATCACCCAACCTCAACCCAAGAAGGATGGTTTGGCATGAGTTGGTTCGCAGAGTAAAGGAAAAGCAGCCAACAAGTGATCAGCATATGTGGGAACTCCTTCAAGACTGTTGGAAATGCATTCCTCATGAAGCTGGTTGAGAGAATGCCAAGAGTGTTTATTCCAATATGTATGTAACTAGGCAAGCCACTTAAGAACACATTCTTATTTACAATGACAGCCTACCTCGGCCAAACCCAGACGATGCTAGGCCAATTGTGCACCGCCCTATGAGACACCCTGTCACGTTGGTATGAAGAGATTCTGGAGACAGGCGCAGGAACGCATAGATTTTTTTATTAAGCCCAAATTACGGCGTGCCGTGTAAAGGCACGGGGACGAAGACCAAACAAACACGTAACAAAACACAAGGTAGAAACCCAAAACAAAAGAGCGAGGAGTACCTCGAATAAATAACACGTGCACAATTATTATCACACGGGACAAGACCCGTAATCATCTGCGCAATCCACAAGGGCACAAAAGCCCAAACCACACAGCACAGCACACGCACCAACGGATGGAAATCAAAGGGCACACTTATACAAGTACTAATCAGTGGGAATAGGGGACAGGTGTGCGTAATGAAAGTTCCGGAGGGATCCGTGACACTCCCAATCACGGCTGGATGTGATACAGCCTGGAATCGAACCGGGGACTGTGACACTATTTCATAGTTTTGATGTCTTCACTATTATTCTACAATGTAGAAAATAGTCAAAATAAAGAAAAACCTTTGAATGATTATGTGTGTCCAAACTTTTGACTGATACTGTACATTTTATAAATGCTATATGCATACCATTTAACTAGATTTTTAAAACTGAATTTATAGAAATATAATCTATTCTGTTCTCTGTTGACTGTATGAATCTGAAACGTGTTAATTGATTGAATTACTTATACATCCAATTAATGATGTTGTTAGATGTTTCAATTATTACTTGGGTCCAATGGGTGGATTGCTATGGGTTGAGAGTGATCAGCCAATCATCAGAGAGCATTGCCTTCTTCAAATTGGGTTGCCTATGGTTTGTAAACCAAAGACTAAGGTAATATCCAGGCCAATAACAAGATTTATACCAGGACATTGGTCCCAAGATCCAGACCCAGTGAGATAAGACTATTTTTGTTATGTCTCAAGACCAAGACCACTAAATCAAGAGTCCATAGGCCCTTTCTTCAATTGTAAGAAACTCAAATAGAGTAAATTTGAGTACAGTAGGGCACATATAGACATCTATGTTTTGGCCAAATAGATTTGGGAGCCCCCCTGCTGGGTATACATTTCAATACTCTACACTTTTTCCTGAAGTGTACACTTGTCCCCTACCCACATGGTGGTCTTCTGTAGCTCAGTTGGTAGAGCACGTCACATGCAACTTTAGAAGGGATTTATCCTCAATGGCGCTGCCCATGCTGTCACAAACGCCATATTGCCACAGATAGAAATATATCTCTAATGGTGTCAATTTTCTCAGTTGTGACCATTTCAGTTTGTACAATTTTGACTTATTTTGTATTTAAAAGAATCCCCATAGTTAGCCATCTTCCATTTGGACGGATGTACATCCCAGCGAACATATATTTTAGTCACAAAGGCGTACTCCTTATACTTCTTGATACATTAGTGACACTGTAAAAAAATACATGAAGATTTACCAACTTGCTCACTGATTTTCCCCTAAAGGTTTGCAGGACAGACTACTCACCATGTGGGGTACAGTCTCGTCACCTGGTGACATCTGCAGGGGTGTGACTTAAGGCACATTTATTCTAAGGTCTTCTAACATGTGTGTTTCAGTAGTGATATCAAAAGTTGGGACAGCCTTTCTGAGAAAGCTGTTTAAAAAGAAACCAAAACTACTTATTAGATCAGTGTATTTCAATGTAACAATACAACTCAAATCATTAATTGCTTTATTTTCGATGAAGTTCAGGAGTCAGGGTTCGGGACAGCCATTGCGCAATATAAACAATGACTTTTTCCTATATTGTGTACTATATTACTTTGTACACTATGTTTTATTGCCTCGGATTGAATTAGAACATATCATGATGTAAATAAATGTCCTAAGTTTGGAGACTTAAGCGTTTTTAAAATTGTTTTTGCGGGAATGGGACTGTAATTTGCTCAACTTTTGTAGAATCACCTGTATACAGGCAAGTGTGTATTCAGCCCTGTGTGTGTTATTATTCGTATGATTAATTATTATGAATAATATCTACTTTCAATTATGTGAGCATAGAGGGGGATAGAATGACATACAAAATCAATGTAACATTTCATCTACATTATTTAATAGGACTCTCAGAGTGCATGAGGTGTACCTGGGTGCTGCTGCTGGAGTCACTCTGCAGGCGAGCCAGGCTCTGTCTGTCTGAGCTGCAGCTCCGGGAGGACTGGCATGGTTAGTACCAGAGAACCAGGGGAGAAAACAGGTCAATAAGAACCTGGCACAACACAACATTCCAATGTGGACAAGTAGGCCTGTATGCAATGATACGTAACTGTCATAAAGGCCGTGTATTATTGGTGACCCAAGTGAACACTTCACTATATGCTTTGTACTTTGAGGCGTTGGAGATCTAACATCTTGGTCAAAACAACATATTGGACCACCGGGTATCCTGTGTGCCGCAAGGCTATGTGTGCGTGTGGACAGGCGTGCGCGCGCCACCTCATTGCTGATGCTGGAGTCATGGTGCAGCATCCTCTGGACAGGGTTGGGATTATCCACGCTGGCCGAGACAGACAAGCACTTAGCCAGCGCCGCTGCATGCTGCTCCTTCTCCCGCTGCCGCACGATGGCCTCGCAGCCCAGCCACTCGCTCATGGTCTGCTCGTAGCACGCCCGCACCTGTTCATCCACCTGCAGTGTCACAGGGCAAGGGTCAGGGGTTGGAGGTAAAGGGGTTTTGGTGGTGACATCTAAATGGCAATGGTGACACCAACCTCTTTCCTGTCAGACTCAGACATGCCAAACTGGTAGTGGCCCAGGAGGAAGGGCCACACCTCCTTACGCAGCGAAGGATCAACACCGCCGAAGTACACCAGGCGCAGCAGCTCCTGCTCATTATAGGCCTGGAGAGCAGAGAGGGACAGACCTCAGTCAATGAGATATAGAAAGGCCTCTGTACAGACTTGGGTTCAAATACCAGTAGTTGTCGTTTTCTTTAAGTTACTAGTTTTGTGAGTTTGATCGAGCCTGTCTAGAGTGCGGGTTTCACTTTTAGGACTATTCCATTGGTTCGATTGTGCCAGGTGAGCCCAGGTCGGAATATACTGTACAGTACACACAATGACGTACCCACACATGAATAGACTAACGTTTACATATACTGTACACTAACATAAAACAATTCACAAGAACACATTGTCTACAAAACAAAAAAAAGCAGGCCAGTGGCTTATCTAGAGTAGATAAATTATTCTGCAGAATGGTTGTGTACACTGGATGTCAGTGGGGGTCCTTAATTAACTGTTGAATAATGTATAATACATAATAAAAAAATATTTAACTCGGCAAATCGGTTAAGAACAAATTCTTACTTACAATGACGGCCTACCCTGGCCAAACCCGGACGACGCTGGGCCAATTGTGTGCCGCCCTATGGGACTCCCAATCACGGCCGGTTGTGATACAGCCTGGAATCGAACCAGGGTGTCTGTAGTGACGCCTCAAGCACTGAGATGCAGTGCCTTAGACCGCTGTGCGGGAGCCCATAATCTAGCCCTTTTAGCTAAATGCCCAGATTGAATACAGACAGTAGGACTGTACAAACACAGGATTGGACACACATGGATGAACCAGATAGATTATTAGCCACCTGAAACCCTCCCATTGGTTGATTAGTCAACTGAATCCCACCCATTGGTTGATTAGTCAAATGAATCCCACCCATTGGTTGATTAGTCAACTGAATATCTCTCATTGGTTGATTAGTCAACTGAATCTCTCTCATTGGTTGATTAGTCAACTGAATCCCACCCATTGGTTGATTAGTCAACTGAATCCCACCCATTGGTTGATTAGTCAACTGAATCACTCTCATTGGTTGATTAGTCAACTGAATCCCACCCATGCAAATGTCTGCTGTTGATCTTAATGGCAAGCCACCCTTGCAGATGTTTGGCTGTGTGAGTAAGAATGCGGTGAGTGATTTGATGATTAATGGGTGAATATAGATGAGTGTGCGTGTATGTGCGTTTGCATCTCGTCGCCAGGGGGTTTGGGCTGGTTGGTACTGTACAGTGAGTGTGTATCTCTGATGATGTTAGCAACGCTGCTAATAATGTGATGGTGATACTTACAGTGCAGTCCTGAAGGAACCTCTGCCACACCTCAGCGGTGAGGCCGGTGAAGGCATCGCAGGGCACATCGGGTGCCACGATAGTGTGGTTGACCAGGGCCGAGAGGTGTGTACGTACAGTGGACAGTTGACGACAATAAGCTAGCCCTGAAATATAAAAACATAACCGCTTTCAAATGATCCTCCCTTCTGAGATAAAGTATTTAATAAGGCGTTCAAACATCCGCTAGGCTAATTGATGAACTGTTTGAAATGAAAATACATTGCAACGCATTGCAAATCATCTAGGGGTAGAAAAGATGGAAGAGTTGTGTTCACAATCACGTACAGCCATAGAACGCCCGGGAGATTATCTGATACTTCATTTGGTCACACAGCAGCTTCAAAGGGGCTCTGTAGAGGGAAACAGCATATAAATCAAAGTGTCCTCCATAATGCCTTCTCTTCGATCTTCAGCCTTTACCGATCCTACTGACCTGAGAAGGATACGAGCTCCACACACCCGGGTTCAAATACTAGTTTAGGTCAGTGGAATCTGTAAATGCCAGGGATGATGTCTGGGTAACCACCAGTGTGTGTCCGTCTCTGACCTGTCATGGTTGCAACCGTTGGGGGGTCCTCCATCTGAGAAGCTGCCCTGGGTACAGGATGAGTAGGAGGACTTCCTGGGGATGGACTGCCAGATGTTGGCCCCCTGGTCCATTAGCTCTGGAGCCACTGCATCACAGAACAACACACACAAGCATCATGGTCAGCGCACAGTATAAGGTTTGAAACATATCAGCCCCACGTCAAGTACATAAATCAAATACATGAAAGTATTTGAGGTGTACCTGATTTAGCTTGGTGTTGCCATTGTACTGGGCAAACTATATCAAGCAAAGCTCAAGTATTTGTGAGTATATGACTTATATGTACAGGAAACTGCCAAAATAAAGGAAATGTAATGAACGCAGGTGCTTCCACACAGGTGTGGTTCCTGAGTTAATTAAGCCATTATTATAACATCATGCTTAGGGTCATACATAAAAATGCCCAGTTGCCCATTATTTTGGCTACCATGGCTAGAAGAGATCTCAGTAGCTAGGTTTCCATCCACTTGGCGATAGTTTCATGTGAATATTCAAAAGAATCTGCATAAAGAAAATCTGCATGTTTTCCCACCAGTGTTGTGTTTCCACCAAACTGACTTTGTTGCGGATAGAAATCAGTGCGTGATGACATAAACAAAAAAAGGTACATTTTGTGTGCACTAAGTTTTCACGTACCGAATAAAAATCCAAAGTTCAATGTGTTTCCGCTGCATTTTCAACTCTAACGATAGTTTTGTCACAAACAGTTGCGTTAAATAGCAAATGTGACCACTCTGGTCTTGACACGTACGCTCTAGCCAACAGCTCACAGATACAGTGCAGGTAGGCTGTGTGAGTTGGCTAGTCTACATGATGGGATTATTCATATTTTTAGTGGTCAAAACGGCAGACAAACATAAATCATCATGTCACCAGAATAAGACTCTCGATATTTACTAGAAAGGAGCATCAAACTCATCACCTTGCTCTTTCACCAACCTGTGAAGTTCATCATCATGTATTTAATCTGTAGCCAAATAAACTGCATGGTTTATTGAGTCGTAGTGGGACGACCACACAAGATATCATCGCGTGACTCCAAGTTCACTTTGATATGATGGTTATTATATCAATATTTGTGCATAAAAGCCTTTGCATCGCAGTTTCTCGCATAATACAGTTGAAGACGGAAGTTTACATACACTTAGTTTGGAGTCATCACAATTCCAGTGGGTCAGAAGTTTACATACACTAAGTTGACTGTGCCTTTAAACAGCTTGGAAAATTCCAGAAAATTATGTCATGGCTTTAGGAGCTTCTGATAGGCTAAATGACATCATTTCAGTCAATTGGAGGTGTACCTGTGGATGTATTTCAAGGCCTAACTTCAAACTCAATGCCTCTTTGCTTGACATCATGGGAAAATGAAAAGAAATCAGCCAAGACCTCAGACATTTTTTTGTAGACCTCCACAAGTCTGGTTCATCCTTGGGAGCAATTTCCAAATGCCTGAAGGTACCACGTGCATCTGTACAAACAATAGTACGCAAGTATAAACACCATGGGACCACGCAGCCGTCATACCGCTCAGAAAGGAGACGGGTTCTGTCTCCTAGAGATGAACGTACTTTGGTACGAAAAGTGCAAATCAATCCCAGAACAACAGCAAAGGACCTTGCGAAGATGCTGGAGGAAACAGGTACAAAAGTATCTATATCCACAGTAAAACAAGTCCTATATCAACATAACCTGAAAGGCCGCTCAGCAAGGAAGAAGCTCCTGCTCCGAAACCGCCATAAAAAAGCCAAACTACGGTCTGCACATGCGGACAAAGATCGTACTTTTTGGAGAAATATCCTCTGGTCTGATGAAACAAAAATAGAACAGTTTGGTCACAATGACCATCGTTATGTTTGGAGGAAAAAGGGGGATGCTTGCAAGCTGAAGAACACCATCCCAACCGTGAAGCAAGGGGGTGGCAGCATCATGTTGTGGGGGTGCTTTGCTGCAGGAGAGACTGGTGCACTTCACAAAATAGATGGCATCATGAAGAGGGACAATTATGTGGATATATTGAAGCAACACCTCAAGGAAGTTAAAGCTTGGTCGCAAATGGGTCTTCCAAATGGACAATGACCCCAAGCATACTTCCAAAATGATGGCTTAAGGACAACAAAGTCAAGTTATTGGAGTGGCCATCACAAAGCCCTGACCTCAATCCATAGAACATTTGTGTGCAGAACTGAAAAAGCGTGTGCGAGCAAAGAGGCCTACAAACCTGACTCAGTTACACCAGCTCTGTCAGGAGGAATGGGCCAAAATTCCCCCAACTTATTGTGGGAAGTTTGTGGAAGGCTACCCGAAACGATTGACCCAAGTTTAAATTGTTTAAGGCAATGCTACCAAATACTAATTGAGTGTATGTAAACTTCTGACCCACTCTGAATGTGATGAAATAAATAAAAGCTGAACTAAATCATTCTCTCTACTATTATTCTGACATTTCACATTCTAAAAATAAAGTGGTGATCCTAACTGACCTAAGACAGGGAATTTTTACTAGGATTAAATGTCAGGAATTGTGAAACTGAGTTTAAATGTATTTGGCTAAGGTGTATGTAAACTTCTGGTGTATGTAAACTTCCAACTGTACATTTTACAGACACAAAAAGATCCCACCATGTCAAACAAAAAAAATATGTTGCATTTATAAATTTGCACCAAAACATCCTGTTTCCGTCATAGCTGTTGGGATTTTGTTTTTAAAAAGGTATATCTTAACTTGCATAAAAACTGTGGATGGAAATGTGGTTAGTGACTTTAAAAGAGGGGTCTCAAAGGAGCATAAAGGGTGTGTGAGGTTTAAAGGGGGTGTGAGTGTGTCTCAGTCACCAGATTGCAACCCAATTGAACACTTCTGGGAGATTCTGAAGCGCCGCCTGAGACAGCGTTTTCCATCGACAAAACACCAAATCATAGAATTTCTTATGGAAGAATAGGGTCGCATCCCTCCAATAGAGTTCCAAACACTTGTAGAATCTATGCCAAGCGCATTGATGCTGTTGTGGCAGCACATGGTGGCCCAATGCCCTAACAAGACACTTTATGTTGGTGTTTCCTTTATTTTGGCAGATACCTGTATTTGACCCTGGTCAAACTCTGACCTATACTGTAACTGCACAGCCTCAAACTCTCAGACACAGTCACATTGCACCATCATGATTTGGACACCTCTGGAGATGATTCTCAAGACACGAGCACAGCTGAATTAGACAGATTGGGTATGATACTGGACATGATCCTTCATTAGATTAGAGGATAGGTTAATAGCTGCCATAGAGGTTAGGTGGTATTGGAGAACAAATCAAGCACATCACCAAGGACATTTGGGGAATCGAAACATGTCAAACTGTGGAGGGTGTACAACTGTCTGTTGGCATCGTAATGACTACATTCTTATTGGGCTTTCTTTATTCTGTTAGCCCGCACATACTAAAGTTCTTCACGCAAATTTTTCATAGACGTCAAGGCATGAATTTCAGAGTTGTGTGTGCATCTGAACTTAGGATTCAGCCTTTAACATGTCAATTTCAACATTTGCTCTTTTGCTACTACTCTAAACCACTATGCACCTCGACATAACGTTTTGATTTTTCGATTGGAAGACCCGTTGTCCAAGAGGGACTGAGGTTAAGGAAAGGGGACAGAAAGTGCATGATTAGGGGACTCATTTGTAAGGTTTGCAGGGAGGAGACAGAGTGCGAGGCGTGTGATTGAAGCAAAGGAAGTGGACAGACAGACAGATGGAGGAGCTGAGGTGTGGCAACATTACAGCTGTTCCCTGTGGTGGTTGAGGAGTGGTCTCTGGAATAGCTGCAGGAGCGCTTAGGGACCACCAAGATCCCTTTGGTCGGGGGCTTTCCTCTCAGATGGAGGGAGAAGGAGCGGGACAGGAGAGGAGCCCCCGGGGAAACATGGAGAGGGTGTATTATAGTCACTGGAATGGACAATGAGGACAGTTGGATAACAAAAATAAACAAAAAACATCACTCCGGGGCCACCTGAAGTTAACTCGGATAATAGGTGTCATGGAGCAAATGAAAACCAGGATGTTACCAGTGCTCTGGAGGAGGGGTCAAAGTCACTTACCAAACTCTGATTGGCTGTTTGGGAACAGGATGCGGAAGACATAGTCTGTGGCCTCATCCTCCTCCTTATCAGACACCGAGTCCGAGGAGCCCTGTGAACACTTGTTTCTCAGTTTAGGGAACACCTTCCCCTGTAATCAGAAATGAGGTGAATAGTACATACAATAAATGCCAACAAAAACATTGTTAGCTAAATCTGTACCTAGATTTCTTAAACATCCACACTTTCACCAAACAGGAGGACTGACTATACAAGCCATATTTAATGAGGTCTGTCTTAAAGCAGCCATGTGTGGTTAGTTTTTATCATTTATTTTGCTCAGTAGACATGATGAAGTCTTTACAGTCTAACACATACAGTGCCTAGTGAAAGTCTACAAACTCCTTTCCCAATTGTCAAAAAAGGCATTCAATTAGATTTTTCCCCCTACAGATTTACACAACCTGCTCCACATTTTCAAAGTAAAAGAAAAATTATAGAACACTTTCTAAATTTAAAAAAAATTCACACCAATAGTTAATACTTGGTGGAAGCAGCTTAAGCAGCAATTCATTTTTTTTTACAGATGCAATTCAATTTGAATAATATTCTACCCTGTACAACTCTTAAGGAAACATACTCTACATATACAAAAGTATGTGAGTGAAGAGGCATTTTCAGCCACACCCGTTAGCACACTGCCATGGAATCTACATAAACAAACATTGGCAGTAGAATGCCCTTACTGAAGAGCTCAATTAATTTTTTATTTTTTAAGGAGCTCAATGGCTTTCCATGTGGCAATGTCATAGGATGCACCTTTCCAAAAAGTCAGTTCTTGAAATGTCTTCCCTGCTAGAGCTGCCCCGGGCCAAATGTAAGTGCTGTTATTGTGAAGTGGAAACATCTAGGAGCGATAACGGCTCAGCCGCAAAGTGGTAGGCCACACAAGCTCACAGAACGGCAGCAGCACAACTGTTCAGGAACTTAATGAAATGAGTTTCCATGGCCGATCAGCAGCAAACAAACCTAAGATCACCATGCACAATGCTAAGTGACGGCTGGAGTGGTATGAAGCTCGCCGCCATTGGACTCTGGAGCAGTGGAAACGAGTTCTCTAAAGTGATGAATCACACTTCATCGTCTGGCAATCGATTCGGCGGATGCCAGGAGAACCTGCTCCAATGCATAGTGCCATCTGTAAAGTTTGGTGGAGGAGGAATGATGGTTTGGGGCTGTTTTTCATGGTTTGGGCTAAGTCCCTTAGTTCCAGTGAAGGGAAATCTTAACGCTACGGCATACAATGACATTCTATACCATTCTATGCTTCCAACTTTGTGCCAACAGTTTGGGGAAGGTCCTTTCCAGTTTCAGCATGACAATGCCCCCGTGCACAAAGCGAGGTCCGTACAGAAATGGTTTGTCAAGATCGGTGTGGAAAAGCTTGACTGGCCTGCACAGAGCCCTAACCTCAGCCCAATCAACACCTTTGAGATGAATTGGAACGCTGACTGCGAGCCAGGCCTAATCACCCAACATCAGTGCCCGACCTCACTAATGCTTGTGGCTGAATGGAAGCAAGTCCCTGCAGCAATGTTCCAACATCTAGTGGAAAGACTTCCCAGAAGAGTGGAGGCTGCTATGGCAGCAAAAAAGGGTACCAACTACTTCTAGAAATGTTTCCAAATGTATTAAAAATAAAAGTATTCAGACCTTTTCCTATGAGACTCAAAATTGAGCTCAGGTGCATCCAGTTTCCATTGATCATCCTTGAGATGTTTCTACAACTTGATTCCATTGATTGGACATGATTTCAAAAGACACACACGTCTATATAAGGTCCCACAGTTGACAGTGCAAGTCAGAGAAAAAACCAAGCCATGAGGTCGAAGGTATTGTCCGTAGAGCTCTGAGACAGGATTGTCTGCAGCATTCTTAAATGGAAACATTTGGAACCACCAAGACTCTTCCTAGAGCTGGCCGCCCGGCCAAACTGAGCAATCGGGGGAGAAGGGCCTTGGTCAGGGAGGTGACCAAGAAGCTAATGGTCACTCTGACAGAGCTCCAGAGAGTTCCTCTGTGGAGATGGGAGAACCTTCCAGAGGGGCAACTATCTCTGCAGAACCCCACCAAATCAGTCCTTTATGGTAGAGTGGCCAGATGGAAGCCACTCCTCAGCAAAAGGCACATGACAGCCCACTTGGAGTTTGCCAAAAGGCACTTAAAGAATTCTGACTATTAGAAACAAGATTCTCTGGTCTGATGAAACCAAGATTGAACTCTTTGGCCTGAATGCCAAGTGTCACATCTGGAGGAAACCTGGCACCATCCCTACAGTAAAGCATGGTGGTGGCAGCATCATGCTGTGGCAATGTTTTTCAGCAGCAGGGACTGGGAGACTAGTCAGGATCGAGGGAAAGTTGAACGCAGTAAAGTACAGAGAGATCCTTGATGAAAACCTGCTCCAGAGTGCTCAGGACCTTGGACTGGGGCGAAGGTTCACCTTCCAAAAGGACAATGATCCTAAGCACACAGCCTAGAAAAAGCAGTAGTGGTTTCAGGACAAGTCTCTGAATGTCATTGAGTGGCCCAGCCAGAGGCCAGACTTGAACCCGATCGAACATCTCTGGAGAGATCTGAAAATAGCTTTGCAGTGACGCTCCCCATCCAACCTGACAGAGTTGGAGAGGATCTGCAGAGAAGAATGGTAGAAACTACGCAAATACAGGTGTGCCAAGCTTGTAGCGTCATACCCAAGAAGACTCAAGGCTGTAATCGCTGCCAAAGTTGTTTCAACAAAGCACTGAGTAAAGGGTCTGAAGGCTGCTTTGTCATTATGGGGTATTGTGTGTAGATTGAGGGGGGAAAAAACTATTTAATCAATTTTAGAATAAGGCTGTAACGTAACATGTGGAAGTCAACGGGTCTGAATACTTTCCAGATGCACTGTTTTTGTAAAAATGTCTCAATATCGGTAAATTCGGTTGGGAATCATTAATGGACAGCAATATTCAACATTTGTCTTGGATTTTCAAGAAGATAAAATGTCAGGACTGAGACTGGACCCCTCAGGAACACTCAACACCTCTTGGAAAGCCATTCTGGTTTCTTTGGCATAATTTGAGGGGGGAATTGTCCTGCTGAAAAATGTAATTATATCCCAGGGTTGTGTATTCAGGAGACTGGGGCAAGTTTTAATCTAGGTTTTGCTCCTTTCACATTATTTTGATCCTGACAAACTCCCCAGCCCCTGCTGGTGACAAGCATACTCAAAACATGATGCTGCCCCCACAATACTTGAAAATATAAAAGGGATCAACAACATTGCATTCACTTCACATTACTGGATTTTTTTACAAAGTGAAAAGAAGGAAGCCTGTGCTAAAAAAATATATATTTCAAGTCATCCATTAATGTTTGCAAAAGGGCCCTTAAGTAATACTGAAAGACTTCGTGGCAAATAAATAAACCTTTTGGCTTAAAATAAAAGCTGCAGGTTAAGGACAAATCCAATAAAACACATCACAGTGTTTATTTTTAAGTATTGTGGTGGTAGCATCTTGTTATGCAGTGGGGAGAACAAGTAATTCATTTGCATTTTATTGCATGACATAAGTATTTGATACATCAGAAAAGCAGAACTTAATATTTGGTACAGAAACCTTTGTTTGCAATTACAGAGATCATACGTTTCCTGTAGTTCTTGACCAGGTTTGCACACACTGCAGCAGGGATTTTGGCCCACTCCTCCATACAGATCTTCTCCAGATCCTTCAGGTTTCGGGGCTGTCGCTGGGCAATACGGACTTTCAGCTCCCTCCAAAGATTTTCTATTGGGTTCAGGTCTGGAGACTGGCTAGGCCACTCCAGGACCTTGAGATGCTTCTTACGGAGCCACTCCTTAGTTGCCCTGGCTGTGTGTTTCGGGTCGTTGTCATGCTGGAAGACCCAGCCACGACCCATCTTCAATGCTCTTACTGAGGGAAGGAGGTTGTTGGCCAAGATCTCGCGATACATGGCCCCATCCATCCTCCCCTCAATACGGTGCAGTCGTCCTGTCCCCTTTGCCGAAAAGCATCCCCAAAGAATGATGTTTCCACCTCCATGCTTCGAGGTTGGGATGGTGTTCTTGGGGTTGTACTCATCCTTCTTCTTCCTCCAAACACGGCGAGTTTAGACCAAAAAGCTCTATTTTTGTCTCATCAGACCACATGACCTTCTCCCATTCCTCCTCTGGATCATTCAGATGGTCATTGGCAAACTTCACAGGCCTGGACATGCGCTGGGACCTGGTTTTCTTTGAGACTGTGGTCCCAGCTCTCTTCAGATCATTGACCACGTCCTGCTGTGTAGTTCTGGGCTGATCACTCACCTTCCACATGATCATTGAAGCCCCACAAGGTGAGATCTTGCATGGAGCCCCAGACCGAGGGTGATTAACCATCAACTTGAACTTCTTCCATGTTCTAATAATTGCGGCAACAGTTGTTGCCTTCTCACCAAGCTGCTTGCCTATTATCCTGTAGCCCATCCCAGCCTTGTGCATGTCTACAATTTTATCCCTGATGTCCTTACACAGCTCTCTGGTCTTGGCCATTGTGGAGAGGTTGGAGTCTGTTTGATTGAGTGTGTGGACAGGTGTCTTTTATACAGGTAACGAGTTCAAACAGGTGCAGTTAATACAGGTAATGAGTGGAGAACAGGGGGGCTTCTTAAAGAACAACTAACAGGTCTATGAGAGCCGGAATTTTTACTGGTTGGTAGGTGATCCAATACTTATGTCATGCAATAAAATGCTAATTAATTACTTAGAAATCATACAATGTGATTTTCTGGATTTTTGTTTAAGATTCCGTCACTCACAGTTGAAGTGTACCTATGATAAAAATTACAGACCTCTACATGATTTGTAAGTAGGAAACACTGCCGATTGTGCAGGTTATCAAATACTTGTTCTCCCCACTGTAGGTACGCTTCTCACTGGTAGGGACATCAGGAGTTTGTCAGGATCAAAATAAATAAGCACAGGGAAAAAGCTAGAGGAAAACCTTTTTCTGTACTTCTATAATTTTTTATACTTTTTCTTTCACTTTGAACATGTGGATCAGGTTGTGTAGATCTGATGGAAAAACATCCAATTTGATCCCTTTTTACATTTAATTTTAAGGCAGCAAAAATGTGACATCTATGCAAGGGGTGTTTTAACCCTGGATTGCTGACGCTATGTATTGGCCATTGAGAGGCTTTGAAGCCACCGGTCAGCCATATTGGTACTCCCCAGTAGGAGCATTCAGCCATATTGGTACTCTCCAGTAGGAGCATTCAGACATATTGGTACTCCCAGTAGGAGCATTCAGCCATATTGGTACTCCCCAGTAGGAGCATTCAGCCATATTGGTACTCCCCAGTAGGAGCATTCAGCCATATTGGTACTCCCCAGTAGGAGCATTCAGCCATATTGGTACTCCCCAGTAGGAGCATTCAGCCATTTGGTACTCCCCAGGTACTCCCCAGGAGCATTCAGCCATATTGGTACTCCCCAGTAGGAGCATTCAGCCATATTGGTACTCCCCAGTTTCAGCCATATTGGTACTCCCCAGTAGGAGCATTCATTTGGTACTCCCCAGTAGGAGCATTCAGCCATATTGGTACTCCCCAGTAGGAGCATTCAGCCATATTGGTACTCCCCAGTAGGACATTCAGCCATATTGGTACTCCCCAGTAGGATTCAGCCATTTGGTACTCCCCAGTAGGAGCATTCAGCCATATTGGTACTCCCCAGTAGGAGCATTCAGCCATATTGGTACTCCCCAGTAGGAGCATTCAGCCATATTGGTACTCCCCAGTAGGAGCATTCAGCCATATTGGTACTCCCCAGTAGGAGCATTCAGCCATATTGGTACTCCCCAGTAGGAGCATTCAGCCATATTGGTACTCCCCAGTAGGAGCATTCAGCCATATTGGTACTCCCCAGTAGGAGCATTCAGCCATATTGGTACTCCCCAGTAGGAGCATTCAGCCATATTGGTACTCCCCAGTAGGAGCATTCAGCCATATTGGTACTCCCCAGTAGGACATTCAGCCATATTGGTACTCCCAGTAGGAGCATTCAGCCATATTGGTACTCCCCAGTAGGAGCATTCAGCCATATTGGTACTCCCCAGTAGGAGCATTCAGCCATATTGGTACTCCCCAGTAGGAGCATTCAGCCATATTGGTACTCCCCAGTAGGAGCATTCAGCCATATTGGTACTCCCCAGTAGGAGCATTCAGCCATATTGGTACTCCCCAGTAGGAGCATTCAGCCATATTGGTACTCCCAGTAGGAGCATTCAGCCATATTGGTACTCCCCAGAGGCATTCAGCCATATTGGTACTCCCCAGTAGGAGCATTCAGCCATATTGGTACTCCCCAGTAGGAGCATTCAGCCATATTGGTACTCCCCAGTAGGAGCATTCAGCCATATTGGTACTCCCCAGTACTCATTCAGCCATATTGGTACTCCCCAGTAGGAGCATTCAGCCATATTGGTACTCCCCAGTAGGAGCATTCAGCCATATTGGTACTCCCAGTAGGAGCATTCAGCCATATTGGTACGCCCCAGTAGGAGCATTCAGCCATATTGGTACTCCCCGGTAGGAGCATTCAGCCATATTGGTACTCCCCAGTAGGAGCATTCAGCCATATTGGTACTCCCCGGTAGGAACATTCAGCCATATTGGTACTCCCCAGTAGGAACATTCAGCCATATTGGTACTCCCCAGTAGGAGCATTCAGCCATATTGGTACTCCCCAGTAGGAGCATTCAGCCATATTGGTACTCCCCAGTAGGAGCATTCAGCCATATTGGTACTCCCCAGTAGGAGCATTCAGCCATATTGGTACTCCCCAGTAGGGAGCATTCAGCCATATTGGTACTCCCCAGTAGGAGCATTCAGTAGGAGCATTCAGCCATTGGTACTCCCCAGTAGGAGCATTCAGCCATATTGGTACTCCCCAGTAGGAGCATTCAGCCATTGTAGGAGCATTCAGCCATATTGGTACTCCCCAGTAGGAGCATTCAGCCATATTGGTACTCCCCAGTTCAGGTACTCCCCAGTAGGAGCATTCATATTGGTACTCCCCAGTAGGAGCATTCAGCCATATTGGTACTCCCCAGTAGGAGCATTCAGCCATTCTCCCCAGTAGGAGCATTCAGCCATATTGGTACTCCCCAGTAGGAGCATTCAGCCATATTGGTACTCCCCAGTAGGAGCATTCAGCCATATTGGTCAGTAGGAGCATTCAGCCATATTGGTACTCCCCATTCAGCCAGTAGGAGCATTCAGCCATATTGGTACTCCCCAGTAGGAGCATTCAGCCATATTGGTACTCCCCAGTAGGAGCATTCAGCCATATTGGTACTCCCCAGTAGGAGCATTCAGCCATATTGGTACTCCCCAGTAGGAGCATTCAGCCATATTGGTACTCCCCAGTAGGAGCATTCAGCCATATTGGTACTCCCCAGTAGGAGCATTCAGCCATATTGGTACTCCCCAGTAGGAGCATTCAGCCATATTGGTACTCCCCAGTAGGAGCATTCAGCCATTTGGTACTCCCCAGTAGGAGCATTCAGCCATATTGGTACTCCCCAGTAGGAGCATTCAGCCATATTGGTACTCCCCAGTAGGAGCATTCAGCCATATTGGTACTCCCCAGTAGGAGCATTCAGCCATATTGGTACTCCCCAGTAGGAGCATTCAGCCATATTGGTACTCCCCAGTAGGAGCATTCAGCCATATTGGTACTCCCCAGTAGGAGCATTCAGCCATATTGGTACTCCCCAGTAGGAGCATTCAGCCATATTGGTACTCCCCAGTAGGAGCATTCAGACATATTGGTACTCCCCAGTAGGAGCATTCAGCCATATTGGTACTCCCCAGTAGGTTCAGACATATTGGTACTCCCCAGTAGGAGCATTCAGCCATATTGGTACTCCCCAGTAGGAGCATTCAGCCATATTGGTACTCCCCATTCAGTAGGAGCATTCAGCCATATTGGTACTCCCCAGTAGGAGCATTCAGCCATATTGGTACTCCCCAGTAGGAGCATTCAGCCATATTGGTACTCCCCAGTAGGAGCATTCAGCCATATTGGTACTCCCCAGTAGGAGCATTCAGCCATATTGGTACTCCCCAGTAGGAGCATTCAGCCATATTGGTACTCCCCATTTCAGCCATATTGGTACTCCCCAGTAGGAGCATTCAGCCATATTGGTACTCCCCAGTAGGAGCATTCAGCCATATTGGTACTCCCCAGTAGGATTCAGCATTCAGACATATTGGTACTCCCCAGTAGGAGCATTCAGACATATTGGTACTCCCCAGTATTCAGGTACTCCCCAGTAGGAACATTCAGCCATATTGGTACTCCCCAGTAGGAACATTCCATATTGGTACTCCCCAGTAGGAACACAGGTACTCCCCAGTAGGAACCATATTGGTACTCCCCAGTAGGAGCATTCAGCCATATTGGTACTCCCCAGTAGGAGCATTCAGACATATTGGTACTCCCCAGTAGGAGCAGTCCTCCATATTGGTACTCCCCAGTAGGAACATTCATATTGGTACTCCCCAGTAGGAACATTCAGACATATTGGTACTCCCCAGTAGGAGCATTCAGACATATTGGTACTCCCCAGTAGGAGCATTCAGCCATATTGGTACTCCCCCTCCCCAGTAGGAGCATTCAGACATATTGGTACTCCCCAGTAGGAGCATTCAGCCATATTGGTACTCCCCAGTAGGAGCATTCAGCCATATTGGTATTCCCCAGTAGGAACATTCAGACATATTGGTACTCCCCAGTAGGAACATTCAGCCATATTGGTACTCCCCAGTAGGTTCAGACATATTGGTACTCCCCAGTAGGAGCATTCAGCCATATTGGTACTCCCCAGTAGGAGCATTCAGCCATATTGGTACTCCCCAGTAGGAACATTCAGCCATATTGGTACTCCCCAGTAGGAACATTCAGACATATTGGTACTCCCCAGTAGGAGCATTCAGCCATATTGGTACTCCCCAGTAGGAGCATTCAGCCATATTGGTACTCCCCAGTAGGAGCATTCAGACATATTGGTACTCCCAGTAGGAGCATTCAGACATATTGGTACTCCCCAGTAGGAGCATTCAGACATATTGGTACTCCCCAGTAGGAGCATTCAGACATATTGGTACTCCCCAGTAGGAGCATTCAGACATATTGGTACTCCCCAGTAGGAGCATTCAGACATATTGGTACTCCCCAGTAGGAGCATTCAGACATATTGGTACTCCCCAGTACTCCCCCCCAGTAGGAGCATTCAGCCATATTGGTACTCCCCAGTAGGAGCATTCAGCCATATTGGTACTCCCCAGTAGGAGCATTCAGCCATATTGGTACTCCCCAGTAGGAGCATTCAGCCATATTGGTACTCCCCAGTAGGAGCATTCAGCCATATTGGTACTCCCCAGTAGGAGCATTCAGCCATATTGGTACTCCCCAGTAGGAGCATTCAGCCATATTGGTACTCCCCAGTAGGAGCAGTCTCCATAGGAATGAATGTAATTCTACAGTATTTCAATCCAATGTTTATCTGACAAAATTACATGTATTTAAGTATTTTTTTGTTTTAGTGAGGAAAGTAACATTAAGGATTTTTGAAAAATATATTTACATTTATATGTTTAGTTCACATAATATAATGTAAAAGAATTACGGTGTCTGTAATAGAGTACATGTTGTAAAAACTAATGTAGACATTAAGAAATGCATTTCTATAGCTTTAAAAATATATTTTATAATAGTGGAAGAGTGCAAAGATGGAGTCACGGTGGCTTCAATAGTGCGCCCCCCTATCAGTCAAGTGTATATACAGTGCATATACATATCATTGATGTGCATGTTCCAAAATAACCCAATATTCCCCCCCCCAAAAAAAATTTTGAATAATTAAATTAAATAATATTTAGCTCTGTCAGGGACCCCCCCATTCACATGGTTGTATTGAACTGTTGGATGACTAAACAGAGCATCCCCCCACGTGTCACCCCTCAGATAGTCCCTTATGAGTAGACATCCAGGGCTGACCTTTCCTCTCTGGGACCAGAGTGGAGGATCCAGCTGGCCATGGGGCAAGAGGCCATTCTCCAGGCAGGAGAGGAACTGGAGCAGATGCCCCCCTCTAGGGAAGCGCAGCGGGGGTCTCTGGATGCCGTCCTGGCTCACCAGCACAACCGTGCCCCCGCTGTCCACTGCAGAAACAATATTATATCTTTTATGGACCTTTTAAACCTATTATTGCAGTTTTTATGGGAAAATCATTATGAAGAAAATGTGCAAATGGATTATCCATTGTAAGGATATGAACAAATGGATAAACAAACCAGAACTCGCTGTTGTTGATATCAGTAGCTAGCAGACGAGCTCCATAAAAGACACGCCAATTACATTCCAGACATTACACTGAGCCTGTCCTCTGAATGTTTAACATCCACTAGCCTCTGCTGGTGAACCTACCCTGCTGATGACAGTGCAAATAAACAATTTCCTCCAGACGGATGGTCATAGCGTAATCCCAGTACACACTGAAAGAGATGGAATCAAAGCTGGGGTTATTGAGACATCACTCACCTAGCAACAATGAGCTGAACAACAACGTTGGCCAATGGGATATGTGTATTGTATTACTCTTGGTGTCTGTAGAACTCTGAATATGATCGGTGTTACTGAATGTAGAATCGATTTAAGTTGGGGTTCAGTATTTTGCATAAGTAAGTGGAGTGAGGGGTATTATATTGTACATTGAGAATGTGGGGCAAAGAACCAGATGCGTGTTTGACATGTTCTTTAACACTTTGACACGTACGAACATACAGGTGTGATCATTCTACAGTGGTCCCTGCAGCGTACGCTCAAACCGTTGTGATTAGAACACTGCTTTAGAATGTCTAGTTACGGTTGACGCAACAGTCAGCGTTTGAGCTGGCCACACTGTTTTTTCACAGAAACGTTATGTCCTCAGTGTGAGCAGTTTATTTTTGGATGCAATGTTCAGACATTCATAGCAGTAGCAACAGTACCACACAATTCTCATCCAAACTGGAAAATGTAGGCTACGTTATATGAATTAGCTAATAGCAATAACTATTTACAATTCATCACATCACGGGTGACCTCACCAGTGATCTAAATAATTGATTCAAAATCGAAAGTTATCTGACGATGCGTCGTTTGTGCACACCGCCATGTTAGTAAAAAAAAAGAGGTTACAAGAGGTTACAAGATGAGTTGGGTCTGTTTACAGTATGCATGTTGAAGGGGGGGGTGTCGTCTACCATCATTCACTTCCGTCATTCACTTTACTCGAAAGACGAGTGAACCATCCCTTCACTTCGTTTTGTTATAACATCTTTGGTCTGACAGACATTTACGTGACAACCAGAATGCATTGCACGTCAACAAATATGGAGCTACACATAGCTGGAAATGAGCTTAGCATAAGCTCATCATAATCAGTACAACCTTCCAAAAAGTATTTTACAGACATCATATGTGTCCATTACAATCTATGCAAGAATCGGAATGCATGATTTGTCACCAGTACTTGAAAACGTGAATAAAACAGTAAATACATTATGCTCCATACATACAGTGTGCTACAGTAGAAACGACAACACGATATACATAAACTCTAAAGATAAACGTAATAATAAAGATAACGTAATAATATAAAATAATATAAAAAAGAAAGATAACGTAATAATAACTTAACTTTGATAGGAACACACACATATTATTAGTAGTGAAGGCAATGCGGGCGTGCCAGATGGAAAATGTGCCAGGGAGGAAAAAGTTTGTGCTTGGGCTCTCGTCAAAAGAGTTCAGTAATGCCTCAAACGTAAATGGTCCACAGCAGTGAAATGGGCTACGTCTATGTGAATTAATGAGGAGGCGGAACACACCTCAATTCAAATTGTTGTTAGAAAATAAAAGTTGTTAGAATATAATTGACAAGTTGAAACATCGCCTATAGATAATTGGCAGGCAGCGGGCCTTGGTTTGAGGGCAGCGTGGGTTAACTGTCATGTGGCATAACAATCACATTTTGGAACAGTGAGTGCATTCTGACATCACCTGCATAAAAAAAAAAAACTTGCGCCTTGGGGGCGACCATTAGGAGATTTTGGAACTCACGTGTGAAAAGGTTAATACAGCCACAAACTTTACGGCCTAAGAACCACAGTCACTAAAATAATAAGACTGGTTGATTTGAAATATGCATGAACATTTCCCCATCAAAACCGTTCCCCTGCTGCCCCTGAAAGCAACCCTCATTATATCCCCCTCTCCAGAGTTGACCCCAGGACAGAGAGCCCTCCTGAGTCTCACTCAGACAGACACGCTGCATGATTTAGTGACACTGAGCTGCTGCACCAATTGTAGACAATAACTACAACACACAGGTGGTGCATGTCATCGCTCTGTTGTGCCATCTTGACGTACATAAATAAGAGACATGATCGTTAGTGAATTGCTCTCCACACCTGTGCTCATAGTCCAGGTCTCCCACAGAGCCGTTCATCAGCTGATTGGGCGTCCACTTCAGCGTCATGATGTCGGCGGTCTGGTGGAGAGAAAGGTATCCTGGGATAGCCTCCATGTCATCTCTCTGTAACAGCAAGAAGGATATTAGTTTGACGATCTGTTTTCTATAGTGAACTATGAAGAAATGTTTGACACTTTCATAGTTTAACACTTTTTGTTACAGATTGGCATTAGAAATGTGTCTCCAAATGGGTCTACTGTTTTGTGGTGTTAACAACGGGTGTATTCACTTTCACTGAATATTTGAGAGTTTCTGAAAGCTATCATAAATATGGAGGAGTCCGGGCACTGACAAGCAACGACAATATGACCAATCTCTCTACATATTTTATATGGCTCTGAGCATATCTAGAGATGCTAATTTCTTATTTGTACAGTACGTAGAACACTCCTAGAGATGGGAGAAGGATGAAATGTTTACCGGCTGCACCAGCACGTTGTTCTTTCCAAACAGCAGGGTGGCTCTGTTGTTTTGGTGCAGTGACTCCACATAGTCCCGGGCTGAGGGCGAGGGGGAAGGCCGCTCATCAATGCTGCTACTTGAATGTCTCTTCTGGATCTGGAAATGCAGACAATGTGTATGTTTTTACCCCCATTCCACTCCATCCAACCATCCAGCTTCCCTATATTGGCAAATTAGTTTGTAGGTGAAAACGTGATTTGGTGATGACATTTCACTTCCTTATATATTCGTAATCTAATACATCCGCTAATAAGCACCGATGTCTGTTGACAGAGGGTTGCAGTGAAACTTTTTGGGATTTTTCATTTTGTCGTCATCTTCCAAGTTGTTTCCGTGGGTCACAAATAGCAAAATTAGCATGAATTAAGTGTAAAAGGCTTTGGAAATAAAAAGCTTTTGGTACGCTCAGTGCTCCGCTGACATTTCACAGAGATACGCTTGTTTTTGTGAAAAGGAACAGGAACTTCACATTAATTCGATACTTTAGAATTAGGGCAAGGAGGCCATTTATCTACTTCCCCAGAGTCAGATGAACTCATGAATACCATTTTTATGGCCAGTATTAAGGAAGTTGGAGGTAGTTTTGCGAGCCTACGCTAACTAGCATTAGCGCATTGCACTAACGCTAGTTAGCAACTTCCTTCAAACTGCATACAGACATAAATACGGTGTCCACGAGTTCATCTGCCTCATTGCCAAAATCCCAAAGTATCCCTTTAATATGAACATCGTATAGTAAAACATGAAAATGCTGCATTTAATATCTCGAAATCGATATCTATCTTAACTCTATATTATTTTATGTCCTCTGGATTTGAGAAGAAAGATGACGAGTTCAATGGTGAGCCTCACAGGTAGCCTTAATTCTCACACGGCATCCAGCCTTGCTGACGGGCTGCTATTTTACAGATGTTTTAAAACTTTTTTCCTCTGGCCTCTAACTTAGTCACCCTAATTTTGACCATCCCTACACGGGTAAAAACTCAGATACCTTTTGAATGGGGTATGATAGAGACATGAGGTTTGGACCATTCATTTTCTTAGAGAATGATCTACACAATTATTATATCATTTTATCCATTGGTTAAAATATGCATTTTTGATTGGACACCCTACACATCAATGGTACAAAATGTATGTATTGTGCCATATTGGGGCGGCAGGTAGCCTAGTGATTAGAGCGTTGGGCCAGTAACCGAAAGGTTGCTAGATCGAATCCCCGAGTTTACAAGGTCAAATCTGTCATTCTGCCCCTGAACAAGGCAGCTTAACCCACTGTTTCTAGGCTGTCATTGTAAATAAGAATTTGTTCTTAACTGACTTGCCTAGTTAAATGTAAAACATATTGTTCATTTTGCGCATTTAGTTTGTTTGATACTATTTACCACAAAAATGATCCACTGGGAATGAATTAGCGATGATTCAACTTATTCAGCTCTTGTAAGAACCCTTTTAAGCCCTGTGTTTGAGTCAGGTTGCTACTCTTGCATTTGCTTGCTTGAAGAAAAACTAAATGGGAAACCATCTCGCCACTTTGTTTGTGTTGACAACGCCCATTACATTTGCCTCTGTGGTAAAAAAAGATACAATGCTGCAATAAGCAACTCTCCATTGTCAACGTGGCATGGGAGTGGGATACGTGGGGAGATGTTTCTAGTTGCAGGGGTCAGTGACAATATGAAAATACACTCTTGTCCTCTCTCACGGGACGCACTGTGCTCCTTAATGCATTGACAACAGCAGGTCTTCTACTGAAAGAGAGAAGCTGAGGTTGGCTTCAATGACAGGATTGGTCACCGATAACTGAGCTAATTATGTGCAGTGTCAGCCAAACAAAGTTGTGAAATAATCAATAAAGCGACTTATATGGACAATCCTATTTGGGGGAGTTTGGTAGACTTGTTGGATGAGATTCAGACCCCTACTCTTCCCAGGAACCTTACACAAAGGGCAGGCCTCTTGGTGGGGGAGTCCTGTCTGCAGTGACCACTGTGGATGCGGTGTCTCTGGACCAGCTCGTCTGCTGAGGGGTCTGTCCAGAAGTGGTCCGCCGTTTTCATCTTCGTGTACTCCAAGGCACAGGGCCCCACTGCCAGAGTACAGAACAATGGCATGTAAAGATGCGCGTGAGGAGAATCCCTTACATCAATTGGTGCCCTGTGTGAGTAGAATCCCCTTCCCTACACTGATATAATGTCTGAGATGAGATGTATGTGAGTAAAAGCTTAACAATGTTACCTAACAAAGAGGCCAGAATGGGTCCGTCCACCGGATCCATCAGAATGGCCTCTTTTTCGTAGAATTTACTGGAACATAAAGATGTGATGGAGGTGAGCCATGAATTTCTGCATTTTAATTTCCTCCTCCTTGCAGGAGACCATGCCATCCCCCCCCCTAATATGACTCACCTGCTGTTCTCCACGAGGTAGAGCACGATCTTGTCCAGCACCTTCTCGAAGAGGGCCGTGCGGATCCACAGGTTTCTGACCACCTGCGGGCTGAGGCTCGACAGCCTGGGCAGTCTCCGTACGCTGTCCTGGTTGGGCATGCTTTGGTTCCGCCTGAGGGAAGGAGGAACCCAGAAGTTTCCTTTCTATTACAGTATGTTACATCTTTGTTGCATCAGTAAACTATAAATATGTGTGAGTAGATGCTGTATGACAGAAATCGTGACGAGGACTTGTTAGAAGTACTATACAGTAACAGCTCTTTGATTTTGAGTGCTACAGTCTGTCTGTACAGGGATCCGGTGGTGTGTGTGTGTGGATATGGTGTGTGTGTGTGTGTGTGTGTGAGTGTGCTCTCACTTGCTCTCAATGATCTGTTCCAGCTCCTGAGCCTTCCTGCACAGCTCCTCTGCCGGGGTGAAGCTCTTCCCCACCTTCATGAAGAGCGCTGCTATTTTATTGCTACGCAGGAATCCCGCCGCTCGCCGCTTAAGCCCATGTAGAACGCAAGCCTCCACCGCAGCTGTGTACACACACACACACACACACACACACACACACACACACACACACACACACACACACACACACACACACACACACACACACACACACACACACAAATAATAGTAACTTCTAAAGATTGATGGGAAACACCACAGGACAGTTCACTGAAATTATTCATCATGATGACAAGGTTACGTTCTGCATTTTCCTTTACTTGTATTATTTGTTAACTTGTCGACAAGTTAACAGGATATTTATTGTAATAAGTGATATTGAATTGTGTTTGGTTGTAGACAAACTGGACTTAACGCCAGACTAAGTCAGTGGCACAGATGGAGTTATCCAAGCAGAAGATAAATCTCCTTCAAATGTTGATTTATGGTTGTTTCGACAATTCAATATCACTAAATATCATTACATTTGAAATCAGAGGTTGAAACCCTAGGGCAAATATTCCCACTCATTTTTATTTTATTTTTTAGCTCTGAGCAAATTTCAGGTCTGCTGAGCACAAACTTGATCGTTTTGAAAATTCTGTGCTTCTTCCAGCATGCGTTTACTGTGAACACTGAGGCTTTAGCCACTTTAAGTTACAGTTTTAACAGTGGTCAAGTAGGCTACTGTAGCTATTTGATCATAATGTAGGCCTACCCGAGTGGCCTACCATCAAAATCAATGAAGAAAATCACATCCCTTAACATTTTAACATGGAAATAGCTGTTCTATCATTCAGCCTACAGTTGCAGCCAATGTGTGTTGTTCAATGTAGGCCTACAATCCATGAGACTTTTGAGAAAACATGAACCTGTTTATCCACTTGTCCTTCAGACAAAATGAAATGCATTATTATTCCCATGCCATTATTACAGAGAATCAGACAAATAATGCTACCCTCTGCCTATTCGCTACTTAGCTTATTCAAGCAAGTCTCAAAATACAGAACTGCCCCTTTAAGACAATTTTTAAAAATTTACCTGACTTGCTTTTCAAAGAAATAGGAAGAAAGCGCATTTTATGGCTTATAAAAGTGTTGAATACAAAGTGTTGACAGTGCTGAGTAAGATCTTAAACAGCATCTCTTTGTTGTATTCGTTGACAGCCTCTCTCTGGTCATGGTTTTAAACGTTTTGAGATCACACACTATCAACTTTGCTGTAGCTTTCTTTTATACCCTCTACCTTACTGCGTACACGGTCATCTGAGCCATCCGATTGGCTAGCGGTAGGCCTATAGTGCACTTGATTTGCTCTCTGGGCCCGCCGGGAAGGCAGAGCTTGTACCTTCAGACACATGAAATGGTTCAAAATCGCAACAGTTCGCCTACCTGCCCAACAGCCCGAGACGAATAAAATAATAATAGGAACACAGGGCTTTATCGTTGGGTTTTTAACAGAAATGTTTGGCAGTCAACTAGGAACGCCTTGGATCACGATCTACCGGTTGGTGACCACTGCTCTAGAAAGTTCAATCTCTCTGTGGGCTAATATTTCTGCACCGGCAGTCCAGGGGAGCTGCGCGGCAGTCTCGGGCTACTGCGCTAGGGAACATTGCCTTGGCCAAATTGTATTGTCATTTTTTTTTGTTGAATTGAAAACAATAACTGTTGATGACTTTACAAATGCCATACAGGCCTAAATAGCGTCATTGATGTTATGGGTGATAAACTATTGTCACATTTCATTTGCTCTGTTAAACCTACCCTTTGGAATGACTTCGATAGCAACAGTGAATCTATTTAGTTTTTTCAGTGGAGATCTCTCAACAATCATTCTCACGATAGCACATTGGTAATAGTCAGTGACAGATGGCATAGCTAAACTGGGTGTGGTTAAAACTCTGGATGGGAGACCAAAAGTTTGCTGTAGATAGGTCAATGCTCCAGTAGGAAGTGCTGCCCAATTTTTTTCTTCTTCTGATAGTGTATTTAACCGTTGAAGATCTGATGTTGTTAGAAAGGTACAAATTCAGCATATTTTCAACAAGGTTTGTCTATGTAGAATTTTGGTTACAAGTTTGTTTTTTTAAATCCAAATTTTCCATGTCGATTCCACTTCACAATAGGATGACAAATTACGTTGAAACAGTGTTGATTCAACCAGTTCGTGCCTAGTGGGTAACTTCTGTGTAATTATGACTCAGCCGCATGATAGACACTTCAGACAAAGCTTTGCGGCTTGAGGCTCTTATGAGTGGCTCAAAGAAGCCAATCATTTTTGTCAAGTTATCCATAAACGTGAGCTTTGCAGTAAATACAAGAGCACAGACACACACATCCATACAGTACAGAGACACACATCTTCCTATAAGGCCTATGTGGCATGCCTTGAGCGGTGTTGACATTTGAGCTCTCTCTCAGGACTAATCCTGTTGTTCTGCTCACATGGGGAAGGCCATGGTCGTCATGGAAACCCCTGCTGATGGAGAGCTTCAGCACTGGGACTGAGAGCGCAGTGGAGGGCTCTCTCTCTCTCTCTAACTAGATTACAACAGGATAAAGGCGTCTTTTTTTAGGACTACAAAAATACATGTTAAAGGACAAGTGCAGTCAAAAACGTGATTTCCCTATGTTTTATATATAATTTCCACACTATGAGGTTGGAATAATATTGTGAAAACTATGATAATGCCCTCTTAGTCCATGGTGACATCGTCATGCGGTAGATTAGTGAGTAGCCCATAGGGTTGACCCCATTTAGTCCACTTGTTTGGTCGATCAAGATTTTTTTGTCGAGCAGTGGCAAATATCTAAAAGCAAAACGATGGTACACGAGACACCTGTACATTGCGGAGGATTAGTATCACTAGTACTTTACTAGTGCAGCATCATTTTAAGTTCTCATCTACAACGTTTGTTTGGTTACAGAAATTTCTGTTAATGAATTCAATTATATTATTATTAGTCTTACCGTTGTCATTGCAGAAGTGGGCATGTTGTTTGCAGAGCGCACAACCTAGGCTACACTTGTGAGGAAAAAGTTTGGGTTTATTTCGTTATTTTCATATTTCATTGTCTGTTGTTTGGAGTGCTCCTGTCCATCTTGAGTACAGACATGCACCGGATTACGCATAGAACTAGGCCTAGGCTACCTGGCCTCCGCGTAAATGTGCCCATTTGGGGATCTGATACTATTTCTGATTGACTTAACTCACCATCACCGTGGAGCTTCTCAAAGTAATTTTTTCTTCACCTCAAAAAGCAAGTAAACAAAGTCTGTTTTCACATCTATAGACAATGACACTAGCTCCACAACATAGCCTATTTGAAAAATCTTTCCAGCTCTCTCTTTCGATAACCACTCAGCATGAAAGGGGAAAAAATGTCAGGCCTTGATCCAGTGGACATGACATAAAAAGGGCCCACCTGATTACTTCTTATCCCTTATTATTACTTCTTATGGGGCTCCCGAGTGGCGCAGCGGTCTAAGGCACTGCATGTCAGTGCAAGAGGTGCCACTATAGTACCTGGTTTGAATCCAGGCTATATCACATCTGGCTGTGATTGGGAGTCCCATTGGGCAGTGCACAATTGGCCCAGCACTGCTGGAGTAGGCCATCATTGTAAATAAGAATTAGCTCTTAACTGACTTGCCTAGTTAAATTAAAAATGAAAAGAATCCCTTGTGCAATTAGCCTAAAGCTGTGTCTGTCCAGAGATCACTGTCTCCAAGAAACTCCAGGGCCCAGAGATGTTTATAAAATGTTCCAAGTTTGCTAGTGTGAGCTTCAGGCCAGATCCAAGATAATAGTTGATACAATGTTTCAAGTTCCTTGCAGACAGGCCATGCGTAGCCAATGTGATTTATAGGATTTTTATTTGTATCAATATATTTTGTACCTGCAATGTTTTTATTTGTTGGCTTTACATAGGCTTTTTATTTTGACATATTACATATTGGCAATGGCAATACTTTTACATTTGTATCATTTTCATTTAGATAGAATTTTGATTAACCACATGACATTGATTGAGATATTTCGACATTATTATAAATGAAATGAAACTGTTCCAAGGAAATGTGCATATGAAAATCATAAGTGGCACGCAGATGTGTAGAAATGTACGATAACATGGCACTCCAAATGCAAAAGGTTGCCGACCGCTGGTGTAGCCTATTACCAGCAACTTCAAGAGCATAATGGCAGAATCTGCTAAGGCCAGTAGCAACGGAAGGAGGAGGAGAGACAGGTTGTTTTTCTTCTGGTTAGGCTATATTTATCTCTGGCTCCCTCTTTAGGGTATTTTGTGTGTCTTTATTTTTAATTGCCGTGCTTAAAGCATCAGACAAAGCAGCCTACATATAGTTGATTTTATTCAAACATCTATATATGGAATAATTCACTTTTAACATTTTAACCAATCGATTGGTCAACCAACATTTTTGGGGGTCGGGGACAGCCCTAATAGGCCAATAAGTAAGAGAGTTCCAAACCCCTCTGCCAATAACTGCTAGTTTTCCATTTTCCATTCTCCACTCAGACCACTCCCAGACAGTCCTACCAAAATTCTTGCTTGAGAAACTGCTCTTTGCTACGAAGCAATGTTGGTATATTTGTTTTTATCATTTTAATTGAAAGCAATCACAGTAAGGTACCAAAAACGATTTGATATTGAGATAATAAAACCTGACCACGACTTCCTAAAAAATGTCAACCTGCGATGCATTTTTTTTTATACCAACTTAGCCCACCGGCTCTACAGTATCCTCATAACATAGCCCATATGAAAATCATTATCATACCATGTCCATTATTGCACTGAATAACTAAACTTATCATGTATAGAAATAGCAACAACTAAAGTTTACACAGATCTGCAAATAATAAATGAAACCATGTAATCAGAGTTATCATATTTTCCAGTTGTTCAGTAGCTTTGTAATTGTAATGTTGGAGCAGTTTTCTGCATACACTCACTGATACAGTATCTATTCTCTCTCTCTTCCTTTCTCATTATCTCTGTTGTCTTTTCCTTATTATTACAGGGGAGAGAGAAGCGCCATTTGTAATAAAACTCAAGAGGTCTCAATAGGATGCCCCTTGTCTTTCCAGCTATTACAAAACAATTTCAAATATTGAAAACAATATTCCAGAGGGTGAAACCTACTTGGCTTTGTGATACTTTGGCTCAACATAACCCGGGGACGATGCAACCAAAGCAATATTCACCGCGTCAAACATACCCTGTGGTTGAAGCAGTCACAGGAAATGAGTGGCTGGACCCGGTCCTCTCTCTACACAGGCACTCTTATTAAAAAGGTCATCACAGCTACGGAAGTAATGACCCCTAATCAGCATGTGTCTGTGGCAACAGAACACATTAGGGGACTCCGTGTGTGTTGCTACTGACCCGGACCGGCTCATCTAGTGCTACACTCACAGGCGATTTCAGCACAATGACATGAACACATTCTAAATATGGCCAACCACCATATTGGCTTAGATGAATTCTTCAACGTGCCAAAATCCTGGGTGCCTTATGGAGTTGGCAAAAGAGCAGAAACAGATCGGACTCAGGCTACGTCCACGGCCACACCTTTAATACTAAGCTTAATTAACAATTGGATGACTGTTGACCATCTCGGTCACAGCAGTGAAACGAATAATAGCTCTTTTGGTGAGGAGAAAAGGATGAAGAGACGTGTCAAACGGCTAACGCTTGACATTTTCCCAGGCGCTCCTGCCTTAGCGACTTGTAAAATGTGACCATGATGATAGAGGCTAATTACTCCCTGGTGACCTGCCCAAGCAAGTCCTCTCCTCCACCCCTCGCCCTGCCAGTCCATCCTGTGATCTCTGCACAGACACATCTCTATTGTGACAGCTTGGTGTACAACGTGAGCAGAGTAGAATATGTGTGAGTAAAAGAGCCACAACAACACAGAGAGCCTTTCGGGGGGGGTGGGTGCAAGGGGGAGCTAACACCCACCACGGTGTATGAGCTCGAGGGAAAGCTCTTACTTCCAGGTCTGTTAAAAGGCAAGCTACTCTACTGTTGCTGTGGGAAGGGAGAGCCTTTCCTTAGAGATGGATCTCACAGTTGTCAGCTAGCAGCCGCTCAAACGTTCCACCCACAGGTTGAAGTGATATGCAGATTTGGTATTTTCCTTTGCCACTTTTATCAGTTGATAAAATAGCCTGCGAACCTCGGTAAGGATGTCAGTGAGGCTTGATGACTAACATGTAACCCACCCTCCCCCACGTCAGTGACTGTGAGATGATTCTTTCACACCCCAATGCAGTGCAACAGATTGCCATTATCACCTATCCTTATGCTTACAACAAGCCTTTTTTTTTAACCTAAATCACCTAAACTCTTCACAGGGCTCTACGACCTTGTTCCCTGCCTGTGTTACATAAGAGGCTTCCCAGCAATAGTTGCAATGACGTGATTCTGACAGATTTTCTTTGCGATGTCAGGTTTTATAGACATATTTTAAGATACCAGAAAATGGGAAACCAATATTATTCTTATACCAAATATAATAAGAGTGTATATAACATTAGCAACACATTCCTAAAATTCAGTTGCACCCCCCTTTTGCCCTCAGAACAGTCTCAATTCGTCAGGGCATGGACTCTACAAGGTGTTGAAAGCGTTTCACAGGGATACTGGCCCGTGTTGACTCCAATGCTTCCTACAGTTGTGTCAAGTTGGCTGGATGTCCTTTGGGTGGTGGACCATTCTTGATACACACGGGAAACTGATGAGTGTGAAAAACCCAGCAGCGTTGCAGTTCTTGACACAAACCGGTGTGCCTTGCATGTACTACCATACCACATTCAAAGGCACTTAAATATTTTGTCTTTTCCATTCCCCCTCTGAATGCTAAACATACACAATCCATGTCTCAATTGTCTCAAGGCTTAAAAATCCTTCTTTAATCAGTCTCCTCCCCTTCATCAAATCAAATCAAATGTATTTATATAGCCCTTCGTACATCAGCTGATATCTCAAGGTGCTGTACAGAAACCCAGCCTAAAACCCCAAACAGCAAACAATGCAGGTGTAAAAGCACGGTGGCTAGGAAAAACTCCCTAGGAAAAAATCATCTACAATGATTGAAGTGGATTTAACAAATTACATCAATAACGGATCATACCTTCACCTGGTTTCACCTGGTCAGTCTATGTAATGGAAAGTGCATGTGTTCTTAATGTTTTGTCCACTCAGTGTACATCTGAAAAAACACCTGGCCAATGGAAGCTGTCTGACTCATGTCCGACAGGAGACCTGTTCCTTCTGATTGGCACAATGACCAAAGATGATATTTTTAGGTGATTAATGAACAAATATGTCCCAATAGTTGAAACTCACCACAAAACGAGACAATGTGGCTGCTGTCTTCATGTACAAACTTCCTGGTGACAGCCTCCTCCATGATCTGCTTCACCTGTGAATGACAGAGGGAGACACTCAGACATTCTCGATAAAACCACTAGTCTACGGAAACGAGGAAAGGATTTACCAGTCAATTTCTACTGCATTTTTTCAACATTGGTAAGAGATCAGAGGGGTGGAGGGAAGGAGGAAAGGAGAGAGTGAGAGAGAATGAGATGAGTGCGTGCCAAGAGTACACGCCAAGTTAGATGAATGAGTCACCCAGCTTGCATCAAGCTGATCTCAGATGGATAGGGCTGAAGAGGGTTGAGGTTGGGTGGTTAGGTGAGTGGGCTACTATACCCACACTTCTGGGGCCCACCTCACAGCCTGGCTTTGTAATCAAATCTCTTGAGATGTGAATGGAGAAAGAGAGAGCGTGAAAACACAGTGTCGCCGGCTTTTCATGTTTCGTCGAGGCTGGCACCATACGACACCTGCAATTGAGTCAGTGACGTCAGATATAGCAGAAACCTCACTCGTGCAGCCACAGCTTCAGGGGGAAAAAGCGGGAGGGGGGGTCAGAGTATGACTCATTTGAAGGGTTTGGTTTTATCGAAACCGTGGTTTCCCCCTTGCTGACCTGGACACAGGCTGTCCTCGCAGGGACAACATCAGACCTGCACCCCAGATGACTGATAACTCTGACCCTGGTGAATACGGGGACATCTCCTAGCACTGCCACTGCTCTACATCTGGGGAATCAGCCTGCATAGAGAGAAGCCCAGATAGCACTAATTTCCTGTTGTAATGAGTCTTTCCTCTGAGGACATATTACCCTGCACAAAGAGAGGTGGTGCCTGCCTAGAGAACACAAAGACACAGACACACACGCACAGCTGTGCAGACAGAGGAGCTTTGAATATCACTACGGAGGGCGGATTAAAAGTTCACAATGTTCCATTGAAGCAGAAGCAGAAATGACTTGATTGTGTATCTCTGATTGTAAATCTAGTATGGTTAAACAGATGTGGAAGTATTATTGTCTGTCATCAATATAACAGAGTAGCCTTGCCCGAGACCTGTACAGTAACTTGCTAATTCTTAGGCTTAGATCAGTGGGGAGTCTTTTGGCGTGAAGGCGGGTCACAAACAAACACACAGCCATTTCAGTTTGTGGATGTAAATCTTGCCCATAACATGATGGCTGGAGTACATTGGTGGCACCACATTCCCGGAGTTCCACTTCCTTGATCTGTTGGCTAAGACGGTTGGCTGTGAATGGTGTGTGATGTGGTGCAGAAGGTTGAGAGTTCAAACCCTGCAAATGCACTGTGACATACAGTGGGGCAAAAAAGTATTTAGTCAGCCACCAATTGTGCAAGTTCTCCCACTTAAAAAGATGAGAGGCCTGTAATTGTCATCATAGGTACACTTCAACTATGACAGACAAAATTAGAGAAAAAAATCCAGAAAATCACATTGTAGGATTTTTTATGAATTTATTTGCAAATTATGGTGGAAAATAAGTATTTGGTCAATAACAAAAGTTGATCTCAATACTTTGTTGAATACCTTTTTGTTGGCAATGACAGAGGTCAAACGTTTTCTGCAAGTCTTCACAAGGTTTCACACACTGTTGCTGGTATTTTGGCCCATTCCTCCATGCAGATCTCCTCTAGAGCAGTGATGTTTTGGGGCTGTTGCTGGGCAACACGGACTTTCAACTCCCTCCAAAGATTTTCTATGGGGTTGAGATCTGGAGACTGGCTAGGCCACTCCAGGACCTTGAAATGCTTCTTACGAAGCCACTCCTTCGTTGCCCGGGCGGTGTGTTTGGTATCATTGTCATGCTGAAAGACCCAGCCCCGTTTCATCTTCAATGCCCTTGCTGATGGAAGGAGGATTTCACTCAAAATCTCACGATACATGGCCCCATTCATTCTTTCCTTTACACGGATCAGTCGTCCTGGTCCCTTTGCAGAAAAACAGCCCCAAAGCATGATGTTTCCACCCCCATGCTTCACAGTAGGTATGGTGTTCTTTGGATGCAACTCAGCATTCTTTGTCCTCCAAACACGACGTGTTGAGTTTTTACCAAAAAGTTCGATTTTGGTTTCATCTGACCATATGACATTCTCCCAATCTTCTTCTGGATCATCCAAATGCTCTCTAGCAAACTTCAGACGGGCCTGGTTTAAGCAGGGGGACATGTCTGGCAGGACGGCGTAGTGTGTTACTGATGGTAGGCTTTGTTACTTTGGTCCCAGCTCTCTGCAGGTCATTCACTAGGTGAACCCGTGTGGCGCACGTGACAAATAAACTTTGATTTGATCAGAGAGGTGCGGGGAGGTTGCCTTAATTGACAATCACGTCTTCGGTGCCCGGGGAACAGTGGGTTAAGTGACTTGCTCAGGTGCAGAATGACATATGTTTACCGTGTCAGCTCGGGGATTCGATCCAGCAACATTTTGGTTACAGGCCCAACGCACCAACCACTAGGCTGCCGATCTCTAGAGTTTGCATAATCAACTAAATGAGACAAAACAGAAAAATTAGGGTAGGGAGGTGAAGAGAAAATTAGGGAAGTGAAAACATCATATTCTACAGATGTAGGATCTGAATATAATCACTCTTTCATTGCTGAGAATTTTCCTGCACTGCAGGAAATGCAGATGAGCTTAGTGATTTACATAAATTCACTGAAAACCCACACTAACGCATTAACACGTGCGATTCTCACACTTGTATATGTATTGCGATAGCAACATAGAGATTTTATTGCGGTTCCATGGTCCAAACATATTGTTTACCATGTCTGCTGCAGAGGGACAAGGGAGCCATGTGAAAATGAGTTTTGATTAGTCATGGAAATAAGATATGAAAACATAGAAGATGGAGAACAAGCTATGAAGGAGAAATAATGGAGTTTTGTTGCAGGTACAGCCAACGATTGCAAAAATAATATTGCGATATTGTCAAAACGATACAGTGTCATGTACACGTTTAAAGTTGCATTTAAATAACAAAACAAATTGACAATATAACTTTCATAACAGTTACATTGGCAAGCTAATAGTTTAACCACCGATAAAGCAACATTATGGACTAAACGTTCAAATCCTGTTGCTGCAGGATTATTTTGCTCTGACAATATGGGTCAAATTAATTATCAGTACATCTCATCACGAAATCGCATAACATTTGCCCAACTCAGTTTCTGATTATAGTACATTATAGTACATATTATAGTACATTATAGTACATTATAGTACATATACACATGAGTTAATCCCTCTGTTGGAAATAATATTGCAGTTTATACACTTACACTTTTATTTAACTTATTATACATGTTTTTTTGTCCAGCTTCAGGTCAATTGGCTTTATATTTAGAATGTCACTATCATACCCTCTCTACCCCGGAGAGGATGGGTTTCTCCTCATCAGGGCAGTCCCTGGTCTCCAAAGCCACCCGGAGTTTTATCCCAGATTGCTCCCCAGCTCTGGGCCAACTCAAGTAGGTGAGTCTTTTCACCAGCCTCATCATGCGATGGTAGGGCGATAACTGCTGGTCCGGGAACTAATCCAGAAACACCAGGATCAACACATGCTTCTGCTCATCAAACAGACTGAAGCTGGCCATCTGCATCTCCCGAGAGTACCATTCACTCTCCAGGTAGCGACGACTGATCATGTCGATGATCTTGCGGCTCCCGGAGATGGCGTCTGTGATGTTGTCTATGATGGGTTTGCCTGGCTCGAAGAACCGGTGGTGCAGACAACCTCCACCCCTGCTCTCTCTTCAGCTTTGGCAGAAGCTCCCCCAGGACCCAAGGCTCATCGTGGGCATTGTAGAAGACAGTGGCATCGTACTGACCTCAATGAGGCGCATGTGTCTTCCTCCTCTTTGTATCGTGGAGATAAGTCAGGAAGAGGTGGTAGGCATAGACCACCTTCCATCTCAGGAGATGGTAGGTAAAGGACCCCATCAGGATGAGGAAACGCAGATAAGTGGTGGAGATTAAGTAGTAGAAGCCTATGTCTGTTGAACAGTAGTGGGTGTCAAGGTCCAACAGTTTGGTACCTCTTTTGTCAACTGGGATGATACAGGCATAATCATAGGCATCAAAAACTTGCCATCGGTTGTCTATTTTCATCTGGGGACAGGGGTGACATGACCTCCCCACATTCTGAAATAGTTTTTTAATTGAGCTGTGATACAAAACGTGGCTCCGGTATGCTTTAGGACCATGCAGACGCCTCAGGGAGGTCAGGTAGGCCGTTTTCCGGTATTAGCCGGCTGTATGAAGTCAATGCTTCGGAAAGGCTGTATAGGACCAGCATAGGAGAGATGAACAGAGGCAGCTGCTGTCTGTGTTGCACTTTTTCTCAGAGTTGTAAAAGCAAGCAGAGATGAAACGGGCTACTCTTTAGTTGACTGATGTAGCTATCAAGGTAACTGCTGTTTGACAGAAAAATAAATATTTACTCCCAGTGCTGATATACTACTAATGTAACTGACATGTTAGCTAAAGTTAGCTAGCTAGCTAGCTCACTGACTTTAGCTATTATTTTTGACTCAATTACACTAGACCTGAATCAAACGATGAAACCAGCAGCCAAATGATTGAAGACCGATATTCTGACGTTTTTCTGCGTTTTTCTTCGTCAGTATAGCAATGTAACGTTATCAATCTGTCAGTTTCCTCACAGCTAACTCCCTACTTTTCACACAGACACGGTATAAACAGCTCTACAGGCGTCACTTTCATAGTGCACAGTCAGTACACAACACTATGCTCATCATGTCTTAGCAGGGTCAGACAGCCAGGGAAGACCACTCTACAGAGCTCAGGTACATTTTGCAGTACATTATAATCAGTGAATGGATACTGTGACGGCCCTGAATTTTTCTGAACCGTCTCAGTGCAGCTCCTTCCAATAGGGCGCTTTCCCTTTAATTCCCAATTAAATAGCCAGCATCAGCTGCACGAAAGGGGGGTTGTGATGGAGACGTGCATGAGGATGTGTTCAACCCTCAGTTCCGAAGCTTCTCTATTCCGTTTGTTTTGTTGCCGTTAAACGTGTGTTTTGTAGCCTAAGAGAGTTTACCCAGGATGGATCCACTCATCGTCCCTGGACTACACCTCTGTTCTTCATGGCCTCTCCGCTGGAGATCTATTGGCGGATTGGATTGTCTGACTGACCGACTGACTACCACCTTTTTGTATACGGTATTTCATTTGTTTGGATGTGATGTATACTGTGATTTGTGTAGTTAGTGGTAGTTGAGGACCAAGAGTTGATCCGGAAAGTTCTGTGGTAAAGTAATTGTTATATTGATTGTATGTTTAATACTGGGTTTACGCTACACTGAATGAACGGACAAACATCGGACAAAAGTCACTTGAGTTCACTGAACTCCTTTTACCGGGCAGGACTCTTTTTAGGCCCGAGGTAAACATTTCTGGAGGAACCAGAACTCATTGTGATATTATTATATGTGTGTGTGTAATCATTGTTGCTAATACAACCCACGCAACAGAATATAGTTGTTTTTGAAGTTCTTTCCAATGTTTTAAGGGTTTATGAAAAGTTTATTTCCATCCTGACTTTTACATAAGTCCTTTGTATTGGTGTAGACTTGACGGACCAGATGGGACTCATTCCCACCCAAACTAAAAGGAGAAACCAATGTTTTCTCTGGTAGGCACAACCTACCTGGCACCCCTATAAATAATAACCTCAAGTCAAAACCGTTACATAAAAAATGGCACCCCAGATGGGACAGCTCAACATTGAGAACTAACCTAAGCAAATATTTTGTGTGGAATTAAAACAATGGATTCACCCCAAGATAATGTGCTCATCCATGTCATACCTGTCAATGGGAATACACAGGGCCATTCTGACCATCAAGCTGACAATACAAATCATAATGTGAATGGAGATAATGGAGTTGATTTGGGCCAGAGCCCTGGGAATCTGAATGCTCATGAGCCACAGGCCACAGGAGGTCTAACCAGTTACTCACTTATTGACATGGATCTGTGAAGTACTGAGCTAGTCCTCCCTCTGACACCCAACCTTCCTCCATTGTCTGGTTTATCTCCAGAGGTTGTAGTCTTACAACTTCAAGGTGACATCCTTGATATTCGTCAGACTCAACAACATCTCCAAACTCTTATCCACCATAAATTCAAATGTCTGAGGGAAGAGCAACAACAGAGTGCCATGGAATTCAGAAACTCACTGAGCACTCTAACCCACACGCTGAAAGAGCTCAGTGAGAGTGGAAGACGGGAAATGACTGGTGCCATGGACAGGCAGTTTGACTACCAACGAAACCAACTCACTGCCACTCTCCAATGGCGCCTGCAACATCACCACACTGAGGTCCTCAAGGATGTTAATTCTGTTTTTTCTCCCATGGTTAACACTGTAGACCACTTGCAGACAGAACTCTCTAATTGTGTTAAAATGTTGGATGACGTGTCTGTGGACATGGCCTCCATTAGGCACAACTCCTTACACAGAGTTTCCCTGGTGTCCACTTCAGTTCAGACCACTGAGGGCCAAGCTGGCACCTCTGAATGTCCAAGACCGTATCAAGTAAACCCTTCCAGAAACCACAAATCACAACAGGCCAACACACCTAACTCTCTTCGCAGGAATGACCATCCTTCTCTGGGTGCTTTAACCAGAGCTGAAACCCCAAGAGTCACTGCCTACGCCCCCATCGACATCCCCTTCCTTTCAGTTAATACCGCACCAATCGGAAGCTAAAAAGTTACATGATTGGGGTTCAAATGTGGCAGTCTTCTCTGCCATTGCTCCGTACCACTAACCCTTGATAATCCTTCTGATGATCTCCTTTTACAGGCTGTGAGAAGAGCTCAGCTGGAACAGCCAGAGGAGTTAAGGCTGTTAGCAGCTGCAGAATAATGCTGATGTATGTACTTCAAAGCTGGGACGCACCAGGCTCCTGAAGCACAAAATATTCCTTACACAGGAAATGCCGATCAAGCAAAAGCCATATCGTTTGTCCCCAGCGAAGCTAATCATCCAAAAGGGACTCATTAATGATATGTTAACACAAGATATAATAGAACGTTCCTCCTCTCCCTGGGCTGCTCCTGTTGTCCTCATCCCAAAAAAGACTGGTGGTCTTAGATTTTGTGTGGACTATAGGAAGACCAACAATGTTTCCCAGACTGATGCCTATCCTCTTCCCACCATCCATGAGATCCTGGAGTCATTGTCTGGCGCTGTTGTGTTCACTACCCTTGACCTCAATAGTGGTTATTGGCAGGTTGAGATGGACCAGGAAAGCAAGGACAAGACTGCGTTTGTCTGTGCCGAGGGCTTGTTTTCCTTTAAGGTGATGCCCTTTGGATTAAAGAATGCCCCTGCCACTTTCCAAAGACTCATGGAGATTGCGTTAGGTGAGCTCAAAGGGAAGATCTGTTTCGTCTACCTGGACGATATAATTATCTACTCTCAGAACAGAGAAAGACACTTTCAAGATCTTCAAGCAGTGTTGGACAAGCTAAGAGAAGCTGGTCTGACCTTAAATATGAAGAAGAGCAACTTCTGCCAAACCTCCCTGAAGTTCCTTGGCCATATTGTGTCTTTCGACGGCATTCATGTGGATCCTGAAAAGACAAAGGCTGTACAAGACTTCCCTGTGCCAACCACACTCAAGGCCCTTCAACGGTTCCTTGGTATGGCTGGATGGTACCATCGGTTTGTGTCGAACTTCTCCCAGGTGGCAGAACCCTCAACGCGATGAAGCGAAAAGGAGCGAAATTCCAATGGACGGCAGAGTGCCAGACTTCCTTTGAAACCCTGAAACGACATCTCGTCACACCTCCCATTTTAGGTCATCCCAACTTTGATTGCCCTTTTGTTGTTTACACTGATGCAAGTGATGTTGGACTTGGTGCTGTCCTAGTCCAACAGACTGGACTTGGCACTGAAGAAGTGCTAGCGTTCGCCAGTCGGACATTGAATGGAGCAGAACGGAACTACTCCACAACAGAGCAAGAGTGCCTTGCAGTGGTCTGGGCTTTGGAAAAGTGGAGGTACTACTTGGAGGGAAGACACTTCACTGTGGTCACTGACCATTCCTCCCTTGTGTGGGTGTTCAAGACCAACAAACCAAGCACCAGACTCATAAGATGGGCTCTACGGTTGCAAGATTTCACATTTGCAGTGGAATACAGGAAAGGAAAATACAACACTGTTCCAGATGCCTTGTCCAGAGCTCCTACTTGTGATAACGGTGGCCCTGATCTTACATGTGCTACTGTCCTGTCAAGCAGTCGAGACTCGCCCAAAACGGACTTTCCCATCTCTGATGAGGCCATATGGAAAGCTCAACAGGATGATCCAGAAGTACAGGCTTTGTACCAGACTATCCTGGAAGATGGAGAAAAGATGGTCAATCCTACCACAAAGCTGACCATCATTGAAGATAAAGTCTACCGAGTCGTACAACTACCTCACAGAACACTCTACCAAATGTACATACCGGACACTCTACGCCTACAACTGCTTCAACATTTCCATGAAGACCCATTAGCTGGTCATTTGGGCAGGTTCAAAACCTACAAGCGGTTGCAAGCGTTACTCTACTGGCCACATCTGAGCATGGATGTGAAGTCACACATCCGAAATTGTCAGGTTTGTCAAATGTACAAACCAGAAGGTAGAAAGCCTGCTGGCAAGTTGCAGCAAACGGTGGTTACCCGACCTTGGGAAATGTTAGGAGTGGATTTGATGGGTCCATTTCCTAGAAGCTCCAATCAGAATGTGTACATACTTGTTTTTGTTGATTACTATTCAAAGTGGGTGGAACTCTTTTCCCTGCGTCAGGCCACAGCAAGGACCGTCTCTAACATCCTTACGAAAGAGATCCTGACTCGCTGGGAGTGCCTGATTACATCCTGTCTGATCGAGGTTCCCAATTTGTCTCTGATCTCTTTGAGGAGACCTGCCAAAGATGGAACCTGAGGCAGAAGTTGACCACGGCCTATCACCCACAGACCAATCTCACTGAGAGAGTAAATCGAACCTTGAAGACAATGATTGCTTCCTATGTAGGGACCCAGCACAAACACTGGGACAAGCACCTTCACGAGTTTCGATTTGCCCTGAATTCTGCTGTGCAAGAGTCCACTGGAGTCACACCTGCAGAGCTGAACCTAAGTCGTCCTCTCCGAGGACCCTTGGATATGGTGCTACAGCCCCAGCAGCTTACTCCAGACGCTGCTTGCTATGACCAGGTAGGCCATCTCCATGACTTGAGAGCTCTTGTCTCAAAGAACATGATCCAGGCTCGACTCAAGCAGAAGAGAAATTATGATAAGAACAGACGAGACATGCAGTTCCAGCTTCGTGATCGGGTGTGGCTTCGCTCTCATCCTTACTCAAAGCTGAACAATTCTTCTCGGCCAAGCAAATGGCAAGGACCATATAGGATTGTGGAGCAGATGGGCCCTTTGAACTACCGAGTGGTGAAAGAGGACACAGGTGAAGATATGCGCATCGTCCATGTCTCACGCCTTAAGGCCTGTTACCCCTCGGCTGAGGAATTGGAGGCGATTGAGCGCCGCAAGGTCCTGGATATCTTTGAAGAGGATAGTGAGGATACTTTTCTCGGATTCCCAGACCCAGAAGTCTCGCACCTTAAGGCCTGTGACTCCTCAGCTGAGGAGCGTGAGCTCCAAAAAGTAATGAATATTTTTGTAGAGGAAAGTGATGAGGAGACCTTTCTCGGTTTCCCCGACCAAGATGTGCCTTCCAGGGCAATGGTCGGCTTTTTCCAGGGGAGGGGTGTGACGGCCCTGAATTTTTCTGAACCGTCTCAGTGCAGCTCCTTCCAATAGGGCGCTTTCCCTTTAATTCCCAATTAAATAGCCAGCATCAGCTGCACGAAAGGGGGTTGTGATGGAGACGTGCATGAGGATGTGTTCAACCCTCAGTTCCGAAGCTTCTATTCCGTTTGTTTTGTTGCCGTTAAACGTGTGTTTTGTAGCCTAAGAGAGTTTACCCAGGATCGGATCCACTCATCGCGTCCCTGGACTACACCTCTCTGTTCTTCGTGGCCTTTCTCCGCTGGAGATCTATTGGCGGATTGGATTGTCTGACTGACCGACTGACTACCACCTTTTTGTATACGGTATTTCATTTGTTTGGATGTGATGTATACTGTGATTTGTGTAGTTAGTGGTAGTTGAGGACTTAAGTAAGAGTTGATCCGCTTTAAAGTTCTGTGGTAAAGTAATTGTTATATTGATTGTATGTTTAATACTGGGTTTACGCTACACTGAATGAACGGACAAACATCGCGTGACAAAAGTCACTTGAGTTCACTGAACTCCTTTACCGGGCAGGACTCTTTTTAGGCCCGAGGTACAGGACATTTCTGGAGGAACCAGAACTCATTGTGATATTATTATATGTGTGTGTGTAATCATTGTTGTTGCTAATACAACCCACGCAACAGAATATAGTTGTTTTTGAAGTTCTTTCCAATGTTTTAAGGGTTTATGAAAAGTTTATTTCCATCCTGACTTTTACATAAGTCCTTTGTATTGGTGTAGACTTGACGGACCAGATGGGACTCATTCCCACCCAAACTAAAAGGAGAAACCAATGTTTTCTCTGGTAGGCACAACCTACCTGGCACCCCTATAAATAATAACCTCAAGTCAAAACCGTTACAATACAAAGTTCCATCTTGAGTTGATGGGTAGGCTACAGTCTGGGATAAACGGTTATTTAGATTGCTGAACCATTGATTATATTCATGGATAATATAACGTATAAATGTACACCAATGTAATTCTTTGTCATGCCTCATCTGAGCAGGATCAGATGGTGACAGGGGTCTCATCGGGGTCAGGCAGCCAGGGAAGACCAGTCTGGTGATGGAGCTGAGGGGAATTTTTGCAGATACAACACTATTTTCTCTGTGCAGCAAACACTGGACAAGCAAGAAGCTTCAAACTATTTTAAGGCAGTCTGACAAACCTCTAAAGTTGATTTCCAAACTGTATCAAGGGTTGATAGAGGCTTTTCCTGATGACACACAACAAGTAAAACAAAAATGTGAGGAAGACCTGGGAGACAATACTGATGATAATGAATGGATAGAGATATGTTTGAATGCCCAGTCATGTTTATATCATCCCAGACATAAATTACTGCAGTTTAAGACCATCCATAGAACATACTACATGCCAGTGAAACTGAATATCATGCACACAAATGTAACTATTCTGCTGGAGGTGTAAAACACAAACACGGGACATATTTGCAGACAGTGCATTTGGAAAGTATTCAAACACCTTGACTTTTTCCACATTTTGTTACGTTTACAGCTTTATTCTAAAAGAGATTCAATTGCTTTCCCCCTTATCCATCTACACGCAATACTCCATACTGACAAAGCAAAAAACAGTTTTTTAAAAACATTTTTGCAAAAGATATAAAGTTAGCCATGGAAAACTGCAAATGTGTTGCTACTGCTCTCAATAATATTGCTGCTATGAATTTATCAGGCGCTATTGACAAAGGTCCGTGGGAAAACGTTGTGATGGACTACTTTCAGGAGGACGATTTTTGTGGCATTGCACATGGTCAGTGTGAACCAGAGTGACTTGACAAAATGGGCCAAGCAAGCTGTACAAACAAAACGGAAACTACACAGGACGTCTTATTTAATGAAAGGGATTGCAGTCTGCTGTGAAGCGTTCATTCATGTACACGGGTAAGAGTCTATCTACAGTTTCAGATATTATACATTTCTAATTTTGTCAGAATGTTGTTTTCAGTGCAAGTTAAAGCTTACTGTTAGCTAGCTACCTAACATTAGGTGGCTGGCACTTTAACATTACATGTATGATCTGTGAAGTAATATTATCTCAGAAAGCCATTTGCATTGCTAGTTATAGCCTAATGTTAGCTAACTAACCAGCTAACGACAGATTTTTACATTGTCAGCTCGGGGATTCGATCCAGCAACATTTTGGTTACTGGCCCAAAGCTCTAACAACTAGGCAACCTGCTACTATGCTAAAATGCTATGCTAAAATATTTGTATCTAGAATTTGTCTTTCAGCATTCAGCATAAACAACACGTTTTGATTGTTTAATTTACCTCCAACATGATTGGCACTAATTTCATTGATCTCCTATTATTTCTGTATTAGCACCATTTCTACACCAACTACGGAATTGGAGAAACACATGTGGACCTGAATTGTGATAACTGCATTGGTGAAAAAAAAAGAAAGTTTGTGGTCTCGAGATTGCTGGTGTTGTGAAGGACAGCACTGCGACAGGGGTCAACATCCCATAGCTGTTTGGACTAGAGGATTGTACGGTACTAGTGGAAAGCTATGCCTGGCAACAACACCTGACTTCGTACTTCAGGCCGCTGCCGCAGATCAAGCAGTACCAACACTTCAGGAGAATATCATTTTCATTGCATTGTATAAGGTTATTCTTCTTATCTAAACTTGAGAGGTGAATTGATGTTTTGCAAGGCTGTAATTTCTTCTCAATTTGTTTTCTTATTTCCTGTTTTACAGCTTTGATGCTCTGGAGCCTGGTGTTGTTGTTGCCAATGAGCATTTGGACTCAGTCGGGACCAGGTTTCAGCTCCTGCGCAACGCCGACATCATTCCTCCAATAGATGGTCTGCCTGTACAAGCACCACTTGGACTGGAAACAGCAAGACAAACTTACATTTCTGAGAAGATCAGGGAGTTTTGCGATGAAGAGACTATGGACATCACATGCCCTGCACCAAAGTCAAGGGCAGGAAAGAAACAGGCCCTCCGAATATAGATTCCCTTGTTCATGCGCGGTTTGAACGGACCAGTTCATCACTGGGGTGCGAGTTCCCAGTCATCAGCACTATCTGCAGTGCCTCTATTCACTCTCCTAACACACACGCCATACATTAAGGCTACTATTTATTTTTTTATCCTGCTGCTCAGGCACTTTACCCGATTGTATGCATCTATCACCAGTATCAACGATATCGTTATTGTTCTTGTACATACGGTATATTATTTTGTTCTTTCTCTACTGGCATTGACACTTTTTCTTATATTTTCTTTATATTGACACCATCTATTTTTGATATTGCTACTATGCAAGTAACCATTTACTGTACCGTTTACACCTTCTGTAGTGACCCATCCACTAAGCTAGATGTGGCTGGGGGATTATAGCATTTCTTTCACCAATTTAGACAAGTGTGTCTGGGTAAGAATCATCTAATATTTATACAATATTTGTTATCTGGACACTTTCTGTTTACCTGGAATTTTTTCTTATTGTAGGCTACAACTTTTACCACTTTTAGTCTTAATCTTTACTACACTACTCAGTGTTTAGCACATGACCTCACATGTGAATCCTTAAAGAGATGGGTGGGTCTGGTTTAAGACGGTGTGAACAATGCTGAATAGGTGTAGACAAAGCTCTCTCCAGTAGGTGTACCAAAACATTCAATGGCCACTTTCTCAAAAGTGGGATTACAAGTTCATCAACTTTCAAAGCAGAATTACTTTCCCATTGTTCATCAAATGCAGTGTATGATATAACATTTTGTAGCTCTGTGTCTGCTTTTATCCAATGTCAAAAACACCATTTCAAATACTATATTATCCTACTTATCATGTTTCACGTTAGATTTATTAACTACTAAAATGTCAAATGTTTTTTTTTTCAATTCTGGTGCAGCTCTGCACACAAGCTTGTTAGCTACCTAGCTCAAGCTTGTTAGCTAGCTAGCTCAAAAAGGACATTCAAAGTGCCTTCATAGAAGCCAATCCTCTAGGTATAATTATGTGGACCTAACTCAGATAATGCATGCCATAACAAGATGCCCAGCTCTTCAAACCTCCTCCTCAACCCTCTCTCGCTCTCTCCCCACCTGCAACATTTCAGTCGCATCTTGTTTAGTTTGCCTGCTCTATCCGCACTAATTGGGGAAGTCATTTAATGAGATTAAGGTTAAACAAACTCTGGGATTCAAAGTTTAAAAATGAAACAGAATTTGTAAAAATGATGGTTCAGTTCAGAATGAAATGATTGGTTGGTTGGAACCATTTCCAATGGTACATACACACAAAAAGTAGGTTTACATGGGAGAGATGCGTTTTACCGTGAGGTGTTGTCTTATTTGTTTTGTGAAACCAGGTTTGCTGTTCACTTGCGCATATATGAGATGGACGGGAGTTCCATGCAGTCATGGCTCTGGATAATACTATATGTTTTCCTTGAATGTGTTCCAAACCAAATCTATTGGTCGCATACACATTTAGCAGATGTTATTGCGAGTGTCACAAAATGCTTGTTCTGGACTTGGGGACTGTGAAAATACCCCAAGCGTGTGTGTCAGCGCTGTGTGTACATTTACTACGCAAACAATTTGGAATTTCCAACACATTAATGTTTCTTATAAAAATAAACTTCCTCGCAGCACTTGACCATATGACTCTCCCTCAATGTCAACAAAAACGAAGGAGCTGATCATGGACTTCAGGAGACATCAGAGGGAGCACACACCCATCCACATTGACGATAGAGAAGGTGAAAAGCTTCATCAAGATAAGATCAAACTTGAGCCTGCAGGACTTGCTTTGTGGAGTGTGGTGTCAAAAAAGCAGAGCATCTCTTTATGACAGACAGACCTCTCACCATCTTTGCAACCATTGAATCAATATTTTTTTACAATGACAGTTACAATCTAAGGTAACACCAAGTAATTTAGTCTCCTTAACTTGCTCAACAGCCACACCATTCATTATCAGATTCAGCTGAGGTCTAGAACTAAGGTAATGATTTGTACCAAATACGATGTTCTTAGTTAATTAAGGACCAGTTTATTACTGGCCACCCATTCTAAAACTGACTACAACCTATTGTTTAGGGTTGCAGAGATTTCACTAGCTGTGGTTGCAGACGCACAAAAAGTGAAGGGGAAAAATTCAGACCCCTTCACTTTTTCCACATTTTGTTACGTTACAGACTTACTCAAAAAAAGTTTTTTTTATTAAACTCTCAGCAATCTACACACAATACCCCATAATGACCAAGCAAAAACCAGTTTTTAGGCATTTGTAAATTTATTACAAATTAAAAACGGAAATATAACATTTACATAAGTATTCAGACCCTTTACTCAATACCTTCTTCAATCACCTTTCCTCCAGATGTGACACTTAACATTCAGGCCAAAGAGTTCAATCTTTCTTTCATCAGACCAGAGAATCTTGTTTCTCAATGTCTGAGAGTCCTTTAGGCACCTTTGGCAAACTACAAGCGGGCTATCATGTGCCTTTTACTGAGGATTGGCTTCCGTCTGGCAAATCTACCATAAAGGTAGAGTGCTGCAGAGATGGTTGTCCTTCTGGAAGGTTATCCCATCTCCACAGAGGAACTCTGGAACTCTGTCAGAGTGACCATCGGGTTCTTGGTCACCTCCCTGACCAAGGCCCTTCTCCCTCGATGGCTCAGTTTAGCCGGGCGGTCAGCTCCAGTAAGAGCTTTGTTGGTTCCAAACTTCTTCCATTTAAGAATGATGAAGGACACTGTGTTCTTGGGAACCTTCAATTCTGCAGAAATGTTTTGGTACCCTTCCCCAGATCTCTGCCTCGACACAATCCTGTCTCGGAGCTCTACGGACATTTCCTTCGACCTCATGGCTTGGTTTTTGCTCTGAAATGCACTAGTCTACTGTGGGACCTTATAGAGACAGCTGTGTGCATTTCCAAATCATGTCCAAATCAATTGAATTTACCACAGGTGGACTCCAATCAAGGCCATGGCTCAGGGGGTTGATGTCCTTGATTATATTTTTGGCCTTCTTGTGACATCGGGTGCTGTAGGTGTCTTGGAGGGCAGGCAGTGTGATGCGTTGGGCCGACCAAAGTTTTTGAAGGTCTTAGGAACCAAGCCAAATTTTTTCAGCCTCCTGAGGTTGAAGAGGCGCTGTTGCGCCTTCTCTTCCACACTCTCTGTGTGGGTAGACAATTTCAGATGATCAGTGATGTGTACGCCGAGGAACATGAAGCTTTTCACCTTCTCTATCGTCAATGTGGATGGGTGTGTGCTCCCTCTGATGTCTCCTGAAGTCCATGATCAGCTCCTTCGTTTTTGTTGACATTGAGGGAGAGGTTATTTTCTTGGCACCACTCCACCAGGGCCTTCACATCCTTCCTGTATGCTGTCTCGTCATTGTTGGTAATAAGGCCTACTACAGTTGTTTCGTCTGCAAACTTGATGATTGAGTTGGAGACATATGTGGCCACGCAGCCATGGGTGAACAAGGGGTAGATCAGAATTAATATTGTAGATAGACTGGCTTTTATCAATGCAATTGTCTGCATCATTTCCAATCCCCCATAGGTTTTGGAAATATATAAATGATATAGATATTGTTATATATACACAGTACCAGTCAAAAGTTTGGACACACCTACTCATTCATGTTTTTTTTTTTTTTTTTACTATTTTCTACATTGTAGAATAAGAGTGAAGACATCAACACTATGAAAGAACACATATGGAATCATGTAGTAATCAAAAAAGTCTTAAACAAATCAATATATTTTATATTTGAGATTCGTCAAAGTAGCCACCCTTTGCCTCGACGACAGCTTTGCACACTCACACACTGGCATTCTCTCAACCAGCTCCCACTGGAATTTTTATTTGATAAAACCTTTATTTAACTAGGCAAGTCAGTTAAAAACAAATTCTTATTTACAATGGCAACCTGGAAAGCATTTCCAACAGTCTTGAAGGAGTTCCCATACATGCTAAGCACTTGTTCACTGCCTTTCCTTCACTCTGCGGTCCAACTCATCCCAAACCATCTCAATTATATTTTTTCCCTTTTTTCTCCCCAATTTCATGATATATCCAATTGGTAGTTACAGTCTTGTCCCATCGCTGCAACTCCGGTATGGACTCGGTAGTGGCGAAGGTCGAGAGCCATGCGTCCTTATGAAACACGACACTGCCAAGCCGCAATGCTTCGTGACACACTGGGCGCATAACCCAGAAGCCAGTGTCAGCGTGCATGCACCCGGACTGCCACATGAGTCGCTAGAGCACGATGGGAAAAGGACATCCCAGCAGGCCAAACCCTCTCCTAACCCAGACGATGCTGGGCCAGTTGTGAGTCGCCTCACTGTGACACTGCACTGCAGTGCCTTAGACCGCTGCGCTACTCGGGAGGCTCAATTTCGAGTCTCATAACAAAGGGTCTGGGTTTTTTTTACATTTGAAAACATTTCTAAAAACCTGTTTTCACTTTGTCTTTATGGGGTATTGTGTGGAATTTAATAAATGTAAGAATAAGGCTGTAACGTAACAAAATGTGGAAAAAGTCAAGGTCTGAATATTTCCTGAATACACTGTATTTCTAAGGCTACATATAATATAGGCTATTGAGGCGTTGAATAAGGCCCTGTCTGGACCACTTCTACCGGGAGAAAGGAACCAAGCCAGAAGTCGGTGTACAGTATCCGATCTAAGCTATCAACTGCTTTTCTTTCATGTTTCTCTCAGGAGTGTGAGAGGAGTCCACGTGGAGTGAGGATGGAGAGAAATCTGTTCTAAACGTTTCTTATGTTGCTAGTATCATGGTTGACGAATGGACAATACATAATAATGAGTGGTAAAGATGAAACATTGAAATTGGGACATTATCATGGGCCATCCACTTTGAACTGTAAAGCTATCTGAAGAAGAAGGAAAACGACGCCAGAAGAATCAGTGCCTGAGAGAGGGGGTTGGTCAGCTGAGCCAATAAAATTGTTTTAGACTTTTGAGGTATCAGGTTGATTGTAGAGGTCTACACCACATAAAATTATAGTAATTTAGATTAATAATGCATTGAGATACTGATCTGTATTATAATCGTGATTAAAAAAGTTAATAGTAGAATTATGGGATAATTATACTGAATGTTAATATGAATGTAAATTCTGCTAATATTGGTGTGTGTTGAAGTGAGTTTTTTTACTAATAGTGATAAGACCAATTTGAAACACAGAGCAATGTCATTCTAAATTTTGGTTGGAGAAATATTTGATTTTTTAAATTATGATTTGGAATATGAATGATTTCCCTGACCTATTCTCTATTCCTGACTACATCTCTAAGCATAAGGACTTAGAGGGATGCCTGTCCTATATGTTGTGATGACGTCTGCGTTTAGACACTGGTTCTCATGTAACTCATGTATTTCTATGTTATATTTGTATTTTTCTCAACAATTGATTATTCTGTGTGATTAAACCTGTGCAAGTTTGTCTTGTAGAATAAAGGTTGTAAACTTAGTTTCAGAAGGGAAAAAGCTTACATATAAGCTAAGGTATTTGACATTGAAGGGATTTAGTTTTTTATTTTATATTAAATATTGAGTATGTAATTACTTTTCTGATTCTCCAGAAGGGACAATGTCCCTTGAGAGGGGAATGTCGTGGCTGAATCAGAATTAGTTAGGTAACATAGATAAATAAGATGTTTTATCTTATTTTTGTCATTAGAATGTCTTCTTTTGGACCATACTGTTGGCAGTTGCAGTTATCCCTTCTCAGCTAGGGCTCAGTCACTTGGGGCCCAGAGAGGGGAGAGGTCAGGCTTGTCTTCATATGTCAATGTATCTGTTAAACCATGTGATGCTATGAAGAATATCAGAAGGGGAGGAGGACAGAATGGAGGCTTGTCTTCTTATGGGAATGTGTCTGAAACTATTGTATGTCCCCTCTGAGGTTGCCCTTATCTTGACCTAGTATATGACCTAAGAGGCTCACTGTCTCTGTGAGCTTGTCCAGGAGGGATTGTATTTGAGATGGGGGTATCTAGAATTGACAATTGATATATGCCATTGGATGAGGCAATGTTTTGGTTCTAAGTGGTACCAAGAATGAGATTAGAATCTCGTCTCAAGAGACCAAACTGAACAGTAATTTATAGCTAATGCTGTCTGGCTATGGGATACTCCTCTCTCAATTAAAAGTTATTCCTTTGTAATGTTCCTAAGATATGTTATTCGTCATGTGAGTTGAGAGGGGTGTGTCTTGGCTATAAATGATGCTAAGAATGATTTTGTAAGCACTCTCAGAGAATTAATTTACAGACACTGAGTTGATCTGAGAGTCACAGGGCTATGGTGAAGCTCATATATAATTAAAGATGGACTTTATAATATAACTCTGACTTGTGTGTGGTTTGCTCTCTCAATGTTTAGTAATACAGGAAATTACCACGACAAGATGCACTCAGAAATACTCATCCTTCCTCATTATAGAAATGCTAATAAAAATACATTAGATTTATGTAGGATTTTTTTCTAGGACCCAAAGTCCATTTACATAGTTTACTGAGAAGGGAAAAACACTGGTGACTCATATGATATTTGACTTGAACCATGGTAATTAAAGTATGCTAACTAAGGCTTGGATACAACTGATGATACTAACGTGTAAATACAGCGCATATTCAATTTTGGCCCCCTGAAAGCATTAAAATAGAAATGCTATATACCAATATCAAACCAAAAGCCCTGCCTTTGGCCGTCTGAGTTCACAACCTTGTCAGCGTCGGCAGCAATGTTAAAAATCAGCCACAAACATGACTCATGCTGCCATCACGATAACAATAGCAATCCCAAAGTCTGATCTCTCACACACACACACACACACACACACACACACACACACACACACACACACACACACACACACACACACACACACACACACACACACCTTGCTCATTAGGGGCCCACCCTGCTGTGAGAGAGAGAGGCTCAGGAGGCCGCAGAGTGACACAGTTAATCAGAGCAGCTGAAACATCAGGCCTCTGGTCATTACTGAACATGAGACAATACAATGAATTTACTCATTCACTGTTTTTAAATTTAAGGTTAAGTTGATGAAAATACTTGATTTTTGCAGAAAGCTTTGAAGTGCATCTCCTTGTTGTTTTACAAGCAGTACATGCTGGCTGTTTTAAAATTCCCCCACAACCCACATTCCCACTGAGATGAAGGCCTGAATAGTGAATATTGATTTTTGCAAATTACCATGTGTTCTCAATGGCTTACAGTACCTACATCAATAACAGCACCACTTCTGACCCCTAGTTAGTCCCCTTTGGTTTGCCCACGTGACCTTTTCTTTATAGGAGAGGATGAGGTGGTGGAGCTGTGTGTCCTCAGGGCCCAGGGGCAGCTGCTCAAACAGCTGGTGTGGTATACCCTCATGCCTTAAGGCAACGCCGAGTCCAATATAATTGAATATACCACAGGTGGACTCCAAGTTGTAGAAACATCAAAGGATGATCAATGGAAACAGGATGCACCTGAGCTCAATTTCGAGTCTCATAGCGAAGGGTCTGAATACGTATGTACATAAGGAATTTCAAAACAAAATGTGGTCAATTTGCACAAACAAATACAAACCTGTTTTCGCTTTGTAATTATGGGGTATTATTGTGTTTCGATTAATGAGGACATTAACGTAAGAAAATGTGGGGGAAATCAAGGGGTCTGAATACTTTCCGAATGCACTGTTTATGGTTGTCTTGCCTACTTAAGTGGAATGACCTGATTGCATGTTGCTGTGGATAAGAGATATGTAGGTGATAATGTAGGTTCAATCAGTAAGGCGGTCTGAATGGTGTGCTGCTTTGACGTCATCCCATATTCACATCGTTTCCTCTCTATGGGAATTTATATTTGATGTTGATGCGCTCATCAACGTCATGTCACTCCTCGTCCTTTACTATCAAATAGCCATGTGCAGAATGTCAGTCACCTATTACCCTATGGCCAATGAGCAGAGCTGACTAATGCAACTTTCCCACGCTTGCTAAACAACCTATTACCTGGGTAATAATAGCTACCTTGCTCTCTTTTCACCAGTGGTAGAAAAAGTACCCAACTTTGCTTGACATCATGAGAAAATCAGCCAAGTCCTCAGAAATTATTTTGTAGACCTCCACAAGTCTGGTTCATACTTAGGAGCAATCTCCAAATGCCTGAAGGTACCACGTTCATCTGTACAAACAATAGCACGCAATTATAAACACCATGGAACCACGCAGCCACCATAACGCTCAGAAAGGAGATGCGTTCTGTCTCCGAGAGATGAACGTATTTTGGTGCGAAAAGTGCAAATCAATCCCAGAACAACAGCAAAGGACCTTGTGAAGATGCTGGAGGAAACAGGTACAAAAGTATCTATATCCACAGTAAAACGAGTCCTATATCGACATAATCTGAAAGGGCGCTCAGCAAGGAAGAAGCCACTGCTCCAAAACCGTCCTAAAAAAGCCAGACTACGGTTTGCAACTGCACGTGGGTGTCACGACTTCTGTCGAAGTCGTTGCCTCTCCTTGTTCGGGCAGTGCTCGGCGTTCGACGTCACCGGTCTTCTAGCCATCATTGCACCATTTTTCATTTTCCATTGGTTTTGTCTTGTCTTCCCACACACCTGTTTTCAATCCCATTCATTACCTGTTGTGTATTTAACCCTCTGTTTCCCCTCATGTCTTTGTCAGAGATTGTTTTATTGTCAGTGTTGTTTATTTGTTGTGTTGGTGCGCGACGGGTCTTCGTACCCATGTTTTTTCATGTCTGTACTCTTTAGTGTTATGGAGCATGTTCTGTGGACATTTATTTAAAGACTCCATTTACACTCCATTTTGACTCTCCTGCGCCTGGGGACAAAGATCGTACTTTTTGGAGAAATGTCCTCTGGTCTGATGAAACAAAAATAGAACTGACCATCGTTATGTTTGAAGGGAAAATGGGGAGGCTTGAGCAGAAGAACACCATCCCAACTGTGAAGCACGGGGTTGGCAGCATTATGTTGTGGGGGTGCTTTGCTGCAGGAGGGACTGGTGCACATCACAAAAAAGATGGCATCATGAGGGAGGAAAAGTATGTGGATACATTGTAGCAACATTTCAAGACATCAGTCAGGAAGTTAAAGCTTGGTCGCAAATAGGTCTTCCAAACGGACAATGACCCAACCATACTTCCAAAGTTGTGGCAAAATGTCTTAAGGACAACAAAGTCAAGGTATTGGAGTGGCCATCACAAAGCCCTGACCTTAATCCTATAGAAAATGTGTGTGGGCAGAACTGAAAAAGCGTGTGTGAGCAAGGAGGCCTACAAACCTGACTCAGTTACACCAGCTCTGTCATGAGGAATGGGACAAGATTCACACAACTTATTGTGGGAGGCTTGTGGAAGGCTACCCAAAATGTTTGACCCAAGTTAAACAATTAAAAGGCAATGGTACCAAATACTAATTGAGTGTATATAAACTTCTGACCCACTGGGAATGTGAAAGAAATATCATCTGAAATAAATAATTCTCTCTACTATTATTCTGACATTTCACATTCTTTAAAAAAAGTGGTGATCCTAACTGACCCAAGACAGGGAATTTTTACTAGGATTAAACGTCAGGAATTGTGAAAAACTGAGTTTAAATGTATTTGGCTGAGGTGTATGTAAACCTCAGACGTCAACTGTATATGGAAGGGCTTACATGTATCAATCTTCACAATGAAGGTGTTTATGTTTTGTGTGAATGAATTGAACATCGCCAAATGCATCATAAAAAAATATTGCGCCTATTTAAGCCAACCCTTGATGTTTACAAAGCAGCACACAACAAACTCACTTTCTCATCCATAGCCTAAAAACGCATATCAAGTGCAAGTTAGCTGTTTAGCTCACATCTGAAGGCAGGGGGGCATTTAGGACGTCTTCTACTGTGGATTGCTAAAATATCCTAATGATTATGATCACACTTCCTCAATTCAGAAAATATTATAGCGACACTATACCAATGATGGTTTGGTATGATTTAGAAACCAAGCTCACCAGAAAATATTATTATTATATATTTGTTTGTTGTTGTTGTTTTATTCTATTTTCTCCCCAGTCCCTAAACATCTCTGCTTTGCAAAAGATGACGGAAACTAGATTTAAGCATTCATTCTATCATTCTATAGCCATTTGTGGCAACATCTAGCCTATCCTAAAGGACTGTAGGCATTATCGTCCAGATTTTACATTGTAATGTTGGCCTAAATGCATAGGTCTTATTGTAGCCGACTTCACAGTGGTGTTTTGCAATATCACTGTTATTTTAACCTAAAACATTTCAGTGGGGAATTTTTCATTAATGCTTCATGAGCTCAGTATGCCTCCTACTGTCACGCCCTGGTCTTAGTATTCTGTGTTCTCTTTATTATTTTGGTTAGGCCAGGGTGTGACATGGGTGATTATGTGTGTCTTGTCGAGGGGTTTTTGTAGATTGATGGGGTTGTGTGTAGTATAGTATTCTAGGTAAGTCTATGGTTGCCTAGAGTGGTTTTCAATCAGAGGCAGGTGTTTATCGTTGTCTCTGATTGGGAACCATATTTAGGCAGCCATATTCTTTGGGTATTTCGTGGGTGATTGTTCCTGTCTCTGTGTTTTGCACCAGTTAGGACTGTTGTCGGTTTTCACGTTACGTTTATTGCTTTTGTAAATTGTTCGTATTTTTCATCTTTTATTAAAGATGTATAAAGATAACCACGCTGCATTTTGGTCCTCCTCTCTTTCACCAGAAGAAACCCGTAACAGAATCACCCACCACAACAGGACCAAGCGATGTGGTGACAGGCAGCGGCAGCAGGAGCAGTGAAATCAGACCTGAGCCAACTCCCGCTGTTTATCGTAAGGAGCCAAGGAGGAAACCAGAACCAGAGCCGGTGTTGGAGGTGAGCGAAATGGGGAAATTGGAGGAGAGAGTTATGAGGGAGTTGCTGTGTTGGTGCATGAGGCACGGAATATTTCCCAGACGGAGCGTGTTGGGGATTTGATGGCACCTGGGTCAGCTCTCCATGAGGTGCGTGCTAGTCGGCTGGTGAAGATTGTGCCAGCCTCACGCACCAAGCCTCCTGTGTACCTCCTTAGCCTTGCATGTCCTGTGCCAGTTCAGCGCTACAGTGCGCCTAGCAGTGCTAACCGTGGTGGGTGTGGTACTGGTCAGGCACCGTGTTATGTGGTGGAACTCACGGTGTCCCCAGTACGAGTGCTTAGCCCGGTATGCTACATCTCAGCTCCTCACATCTGCCGGGCTAGGGTGAAGATCCAGCCAGGGCGGTTGGTGCCAGCCCTGCTCTCAAGATCTCCAGTACGCCTTCACGGTCCGGTCCATCCAGTGCCACCTCCACACACCAGCCCTCCGGTGGCAGCTCCCCACACCAGGCTTCCTGTGCTTGTCCTCGGCCCAGTACCACCAGTGACAGCACCAGGCACCAGGCCGCCGGAGTCGCCCGCCTGTCCTGAGCCGCCGGAGTCGCCCGCCTGTCCTGAGCCGCCGGAGTCGCCCGCCTGTCCTGAGCCGCCGGAGTCGCCCGCCTGTCCTGAGCCGCCGGAGTCGCCCGCCGGTCCTGAGCCGCCGGGTCGCCCGCCTGTCCTGAGCCGCCGGAGTCGCCCGCCTGTCCTGAGCCGCCGGAGTCGCCCGCCTGTCCTGAGCCCGCCCGCCTGTCCTGAGCCGCCGGAGTCGCCCGCCTGTCCTGAGCCGCCGGAGTCGCCCGCCTGTCCTGAGCCGCCGGAGTCGCCCGCCTGTCCTGAGCCGCCGGAGTCTCCCGCCTGTCATGAGCCGCCATCCGGCCAGGATCCGCCATTCAGCCAGAGCTGCCCCTCAGTCCAGTGGGGCCCTTTGTTAAGATTAGTAGGCCAAGGTCGACGGTGAGGGTTGCCAATCTAAGGACGCTAAGGAGGTGGACAAAGACTGATGGAGCGGGGTCCACGTCCAGCGACAGAGCCATCACCGTGGACAGACACCCACCCAGACCCTCCCCTATGGGTTTAGGTGTGCGGCTGGGAGTCCGCACCTTTAGGGGGGGGGTTACTGTCACGCCCTGGTCTTAGTATTCTGTTTTCTCTTTATTATTTTGGTTATACCAGGGTGTGACCATGGGTGATTATGTGTTTGTCTTGTCTAGGGGTTTTTGTAGATTGATGGGGTTGTGTGTAGTATAGTAGGTAGGTGTTTATAGAGGCAGGTGTTTATCGTTGTCTCTGATTGGGAACCATATTTAGGCAGCCATATTCTTTGGGTATTTCGTGGGTGATTGTTCCTGTCTCTGTGTTTTGCACCAGTTAGGACTCTTGTCGGTTTTCACATTACGTTTATTGCTTTTGTAAATTGTTCGCATTTTTCATCTTTTATTAAAGCTGCATAAAGATAAGCACGCTGCATTTTGGTCCTCCTCTCTTTCACCAGAAGAAACCCGTAACGCCTACTGCTTATTTTCTCATCACTAAACACTTTGTTGACAACAATGAATATCTGAGCAATTTACCAATTAACTAACATTTCGGTCATTTTTAAACCACTATAATTTACAGGTTTATTTCTGTGAGCTCAATGCACAGTTTCTCAAGAGATCAAGCATGAACTGTGCGAAGTAGTAGAGTTGTAGTTTCCAACAGGCAAATATTTGACATTGTTTAGGACAGAAAATGTGGTCATTAACTACAATGACCATAATCCATTGCGTTCCTACTTGTCCGATCTGGGAGAGAAGAGACAGAAGATGCGCGATCAAGTGGGAGAGAGTAGTTGCTTCACAAGGAATCTCTAACTGAAAATACATGCTCTAAGTGATTGATAGTTGGTGTTCAGCAGTCATAAAAGTGTGCCTTAATTACTTTGAAGAACTACTAAAAATCGTTATTTTGTCAGACAGGATAGGCAGCAGTTCTACAGAGATGATGACTTGGAATTAAATAAGTCATCAAATAAAAACAAATGAAATATTTTATTAAAGTAATGTGAATTATGGTTAAGAAGTGATAGGCAGTAATGGGCAGTCAATACCATCATGGGACTTTAATTAATTGTTTTATTCTGTGGTTTTACAGCATTCGACCCACAGTGCATAGCTCATTTAAATGTTTAAAACAACTATCAAAGCTAAAATAAAATAAAAATTCACAATTTCTTTATAATCAAACCAAAACCGAACCGACCTCAAAGCAGTAATCGTTCATCAGTATCAGCAAACTTAACTTCAATTTGTTATGTCGGTCCTTGAACCTAGTTTCAGCCCTCCCAGTAGCAAACCAAGTGGCAGGGCTGTCATTGACTGGAACATATTAATGAACAATTGTGGCTGTGAGCTGCAGTTTGTTACCTGCTAGATTTCATGCTTGTTGTCTAATAAAATGGTTTATCATTACATGTGTTGCTTCAGCTTTCAAAGGACCAGGCTACATCTTTCCTGTACTGAATTGGGGGAATGCATCTCCCTGCAAGCTTCAGCCTCCGATTTCGCCCGCCATGGTGGTCATACCACAACTACTGGTAGCAATCACAGACCTCCCTTCAGTTGTATTTTTTAATTTAACCAGGTAGGCGAGTTGAGAACAAATTCTCATTTACAACTGCGACCTGGCCAAGATAAAGCAAAGCAGTACGACACATACAGAGTTACACATGGTGTAAATAAACATACATTCAATAATACAGTAGAAAAACAAGTCTATATACAATGTGTGCAAATGAGGAGATAAGGGAGGTAAGGCAATAAATAGGCCATGGTGGCGAAGTAAATACAATATAGCAATAAAACACTAATGGTAGATGTGCAGTAGATGAATGTGCAAAGTAGAAATACTGGGGTGCAAAGGAGCAAGATAAATAAATACAGTAGTGGATGAGGTAGTTTGGGCTATTGACAGATGGGCTATGTACAGGTGCAGTGATCTGTGAGCTGCTCTGACAGCTGATGCTTAGAGCTAGTGAGGGAGATAAGTGTCTCCAGTTTCAGTATTTTTTGTAGTTTGTTCCAGTCATTTGCAGCAGAGAACTGGAAGGAGAGGCGGCCAAAGTAGGAATTGGCTTTGGGGGTGACCAGTGAGATATACCTGCTGGAGCGCATGCTACGGGTTGGTGCTGCTATGGTGACCAGCGAACTGAGATAAGGCGTGGCTTTACCTGGCAGGGTCTTGTAGATGACCTGGAGCCAGTGGGTTTGGCGACGAGTGTGAAGCGAGGGCCTGCCAACGAGAGCGTAAAGGTCGCAGTGGTGGGTAGTATATGGGGCTTTGGTGACAAAACAGATGGCACTGTGATAGACTGCATCCAATTTGTTGAGTAGAGTGTTGGAGGCTATTTTGTAAATGACATTGCCGAAGTCGAGGATCGGTAGGATGGTCAGTTTTACAAGGGTATGTTTGGCAGCATGAGTGAAGGATGCTTTGTTGCGAAATAGAAACCCAATTCTAGATGTAATTTTGGTTTGGAGATGTTTTATGTGAGTCTGGAAGGAGAGTTTACAGTCTAACCAGACACCTAGGTATTTGTAGTTGTCCACATATTCTAAGTCAGAACCGTCCAGAGTAGTGATGCTGGCCGTGCGGGCAGGTGCGGGTAGCAATCGGTTGAAGAGCATGCATTTAGTTTTACTTATATTTAAGAGCAGTTGGAGGCCACGGAAGGAGAGTTGTATGGCATTGAAGCTCGTCTGGAGGGTAGTTAACACAGTGTCCAAAGAAGGGCCAAAGGTATACAGAATGGTGTCGTCTGCATAGAGGTGGATAAGACTCACCAGAAGCAAGAGCGACATCATTGATATATACAGAGAAGAGAGTCGGCCCAAGAATTGAACCCTGTGGCACCCCCATAGACTGACAGAGGCCCGGACAACCGGCCCTCCGATTTGACACACTGAACTCTAGTAGTTGGTGAACCAGGCGAGGCAATTATTTGAGAAACCAAGGCTGTTGAGTCTGCCGATAAGGATGTGGTTATTGACAGAGTCGAAAGCCTTAGCCAGGTCGATGAAAACGGCTGCACAGTATTGTTTCTTATCGATGGCGGTTATAATATCATTTAGGACCTTGAGCGTGGCTGAGGTGCACCCATGACCAGCTCTGAAACCAGATTGCATAGCAGAGAAGGTACGGTGGGATTCGAAATGGTCGGTAATCTGTTTGTTAACCTCTTGCTCCTACCTGACATGCAGGCGTCCCATCTAGACATCTGGAAATGCAAATGTGTTACGCTAAATGCTAATAGTACTAGTTAAAACTCAAACGTTCATTAAAATACACATGCAGGGTATTGAATTAAAGCTACACTCGTTGTGAATCCAGGCAACAAGTCAGATTTTTAAAATGCTTTTCGGCGAAAGCATGAGAAGCTATTATCTGATAGCATGTAACACCCCAAAAGACCCGCAGGGGACGTAAACAAAATAATTAGCATAGTCGTCGCTACACAAACCGCACAAATAAAATATAAAACATTCATTACCTTTGACCATCTTCTTTGTTGGCACTCCTAGATGTCCCATAATCACTATTGGGTCTCTTTTTTTCGATTAAATCGGTCCATATATAGCCTAGATATCGATCTATGAAGACTGTGTGATAAACAAAAAAAAAATTGCGTCTTATAACGTAACGTCATTTTTAAAAATTAAAAAAGTCGACGATAAACTTTCACAAAACACTTCAAAATACTTTTGTAATGTAACTTAGGTAACTTAGGTTACTAGTATTAGTAAACGTTAATAAGCGATCAAATTGATCACGAGGCGAAGTATATTCTTTAGCTGTCCGTCTGGAAATAATGTCCGGGTAAATCTCAACCAAAATCTCCGGTCGGAGACCGGAAGAACTGCGCTGCCTTGCCTCTGTTTGACCAAGAAACAAATAGTAGGCAAATGACAAGACTCTAGACAACGTGTGGAAGCTGTAGGTATTGCAACCTCAGCCCCATTAAATGTGGTTCACCTTTATCAATGGGTTCAAGTCGCGCATGGATATATTTTTCCATTTTCAGTGATCAGATTTTCCTGCACTTTTCGATGAAACGCACATTCTGTTATAGTCACAGCCGTGATTTAACCAGTTTTATAAACGTCTGAGTGTTTTCTATCCACACATACTAATCATATGCATATACTATATTCCTGGCATGAGCAGCAGGGCGCTGAAATGTTGCGCGATTTTTAACAGAATGTTCAAAAAAGTAGGGGGTCGGAGTAACAGGTTAACTTGGCTTTCGAAGACCTTAGAAAGACAGGGTAGGATAGATATATCAGGTTGTGTCAAGAGTGTCCCCCCACCCTTTGAGGAGGGGGATGACCGATGCTGCTTTCCGATCTTTGGGAATCTTTGGGAATCTTCCAAACACCATGCATAGACAGGTCGGCTATCAGTCTACACCATACAATGTCAAAGTAACTAGCGTGATCATAGCTTATTGTTTGTCACACGGTCATGCCACTGATAATTTATGTATGCAAATTGGGCCTGGCGGCCAACTTCTATCACAAGCTCTCGTCACTAAACAGTTTACTGCTGAACATCATGTCTCTCGTCTTTGAAGCACAGTCTCGTAGTTAATCGCCAAAGTAGTTGTAGCACAAGGCGTACTTCCTTCCATATCTGGGGCCAGTGCTCCAAGCTTCAAGATTACTTGAGTACTCATTCAACTCATTTGGATTTCTCTATTCCATTCTCTATAAAGACTCTATTTAGCTGACGATTTTGTGAAATCGTATTTGGAAGTATTACTTACGTGCTCTAGTACTTTAATTTTCAAAAGGGTGAGCTAACATCATGATCATGCTAATTCATAGCTATTCTCTTCAACGTTGCATTAACTTTTTCAGCATCTTAAAGTTATTTTTACATCACAATTAGTATAACTGGATAAATTGGCTGCACGTAGGGCTCATCACTCTCCTATGTGTTTTTATTACATTTACATTTACATTACACTTGTATCCTTTTCCCTCTCGCTCTCATCTAACACCTCCCACACTGCCCCTACTCGGATGGTATCGCGCCGTCCCAACCTTCGCTCTCTCTCCCCCGCTACTCTCTCCTCTTCCATCCTATCATCTCTTCCCTCTGCTCATACCTTCTCCAACCTATCTCCTGATTCTGCCTCCTCAACCCTCCTCTCCTCCCTTTCTGCATCCTTTGACTCTCTATGTCCCCTATCCTCCAGGCCGGCGCGGTCCTCCCCTCCTGCCCCGTGGCTCGACGACTCATTGCGAGCTCACAGAACAGGGCTCCGGGCAGCTGAGCGGAAATGGAGGAAAACTCGCCTCCCTGCGGACCTGGCATCCTTTCACTCCCTCCTCTCTACATTTTCCTCCTCTGTCTCTGCTGCTAAAGCCATTTTCTACCACTCTAAATTCCAAGCATCTGCCTCTAACCCTAGGAAGCTCTTTGCCACCTTCTCCTCACTCCTGAATCCTCCTCCCCCTCCCCCCCCTCCTCCCTCTCTGCAGATGACTTCGTCAACCATTTTGAAAAGAAGGTCGACGACATCCGATCCTCGTTTGCTAAGTCAAACGGCACCGCTGGTTCTGCTCACACTGCCCTACCCTGTGCTCTGACCTCTTTCTCCCCTCTCTCTCCAGATTAAATCTCGTGTCTTGTGACGGCCGGCCGCCCAACAACCTGCCCGCTTGACCCTATCCTCTCTTCTCCAGACCATTTCCGGAGACCTTCTCCCTTACCTCACCTCGCTCATCAACTCATCCCTGACCGCTGGCTACGTCCCTTCCGTCCTCAAGAGAGCGAGAGTTGCACCCCTTCTGAAAAAACCTACACTCAATCCCTCCGATGTCAACAACTACAGACCAGTATCCCTTCTTTCTTTTCTCTCCAAAACTCTTGAACGTGCCGTCCTTGGCCAGCTCTCCCGCTATCTCTCTCTGAATGACCTTCTTGATCCAAATCAGTCAGGTTTCAAGACTAGTCATTCAACTGAGACTGCTCTTCTCTGTATCACGGAGGCGCTCCGCACCGCTAAAGCTAACTCTCTCTCCTCTGCTCTCATCCTTCTAGACCTATCGGCTGCCTTCGATACTGTGAACCATCAGATCCTCCTCTCCACCCTCTCCGAGTTGGGCATCTCCGGCGCGGCCCACGCTTGGTTGCGTCCTACCTGACAGGTCGCTCCTACCAGGTGGCGTGGCGAGAATCTGTCTCCTCACCACGTGCTCTCACCACTGGTGTCCCCAGGGCTCTGTTCTAGGCCCTCTCCTATTCTCGCTATACACCAAGTCACTTGGCTCTGTCATAACCTCACATGGTCTCTCCTATCATTGCTATGCAGACGACACACAATTAATCTTCTCCTTTCCCCCTTCTGATGACCAGGTGGCGAATCGCATCTCTACATGTCTGGCAGACATATCAGTGTGGATGACGGATCACCACCTCAAGCTGAACCTCGGCAAGACGGAGCTGCTCTTCCTCCCGGGGAAGGACTGCCCGTTCCATGATCTCGCCATCACGGTTGACAACTCCATTGTGTCCTCCTCCCAGAGCGCTAAGAACATTGGCGTGATCCTGGACAACACCCTGTCGTTCTCAACTAACATCAAGGCGGTGGCCCGTTCCTGTAGGTTCATGCTCTACAACATCCGCAGAGTACGACCCTGCCTCACACAGGAAGCGGCGCAGGTCCTAATCCAGGCACTTGTCATCTCCCGTCTGGACTACTGCAACTCGCTGTTGGCTGGGCTCCCTGCCTGTGCCATTAAACCCCTACAACTCATCCAGAACGCCGCAGCCCGTCTGGTGTTCAACCTTCCCAAGTTCTCTCACGTCACCCCGCTCCTCCGCTCTCTCCACTGGCTTCCAGTTGAAGCTCGCATCCGCTACAAGACCATGGTGCTTGCCTACGGAGCTGTGAGGGGAACGGCACCTCAGTACCTCCAGGCTCTGATCAGGCCCTACACTCAAACAAGGGCACTGCGTTCATCCACCTCTGGCCTGCTCGCCTCCCTACTCCCTACCACTGAGGAAGTACAGTTCCCGCTCAGCCCAGTCAAAACTGTTCGCTGCTCTGGCCCCCCAATTACATACGCACTAAGAACCCTAATCACATCCTACCCAGCTAACAACGGCTGGTCCCACAGTCACCACTTTATTGCATTTTTACGAATTATCTTTGAAAGACAGGGTCCTGAAAAAGGGACATTTCTTTTTCTGCTGAGTTTATATGTTTTGGCAGCCTATAAATTATTTGTAATTCTGTTCCGGACCCCTGACCATACACTCAAGACAAATGATACCTGGTGTAGACTATGTACACTCACTCTCCAACAACTACCGTAGGTTGATTGGTTGTCCTCTGCCTACCGTTCATTTGTTAGGCTCAATTAATAAACTTCATAATGGCTCCACGATACCTCAAATTATAGTTATTGGATAGTTTGTCATTTCATGTGAATAATAATTAATCATGCATATAGAGTTGTTGGTCATTCATTATTGCTTCGTTCATATAATTCTCATTCCGTAGCCACAGTTGTTGAGTATGCAATTACAAATGTTTGTGATTATTGTAATAGTAAATGAAAAGGTGGTTAATCATTATTACACATTCTCAAATTGAACAATGTTAGGCACTCTACATGCCTGCATTGACATGTGTCCCTACCTCCTCGCATTACAGCATGTGTGGTTGGATTCTAGGTACGAGCAGACGTAGCATTCAGTCGGTTTCTACGTAGAAGTAGATGCAGATGAAACTAAGATTCTGGTGCTCAGCAGGCCATGCGTCATCATAATTAATTTATCTATTCAAATCACATTACCACATACATGGTTAGGTTCTACTTGCATCTACATAGCATTTGGTTAGGTTCTATGTACAAGCAGACCTGCATTTCATCTAAACACATCAGCAGATGTTCAATTCTGGCACTCATTCTTTGCATGGGATCTCTTTTCCAAATAATTAATACATTTGTTTCCAATTTCTAGAGCCAGTCGTTGCTTGGGACGTGTCCCATCTCCCTGGTTAAAATGTTGCATGGCTTGTCCCTTCTCCCTGGTGAGTAACTCACATTCTTTCTGGGGGTGTTTCGATGCCAGCTGCCTCGCACAGGGCTACCAGCATCACAACATCTGACTCCGAGGATAATCCCTCGGAGATGAGGACCCTCCCCAAACAATTGTACCAAAATGTTTATACTTTAATTTGGCCTTTGTTGTTCATTCAGTTCGCCTGTCCTCGATTGAAATCTAAATCATGTTGGTTCAATCGGTAAGGCGGTCTAAATGGCTTGCTCCCGTAATAAACGACCGCATGACGGTCGGTTATGGGGCGGCAGATAGCCTAGTGGTTAGAGCGTTGGGCCAGTAGGTTCCTAGATCGAATCCCCGAGCTGACAAGGTAAAAATATGTAGTTCTGCCCCTGAACAAGGCAGTTAAACCCACTGTTCTTAGGCCATCATTGTAAATAAGAATTTGTTCTTAACTGACTTGCCTAGTTAAATAAAGGTCAAAATAATAACATATTCACATGGTTTCCTCTCCATGTGCACACACATTTGAAATTGTTTTGACGGTATAAGACGGTATTTTATGTTTTTGAATAATAAAAGTTACACATTTTCTATGAGTAGTGTGTGACCCTACATTCTATGTGTTTTCAATGGGTCCCTCTCCATTCTGATTGTTTTATACTGTTCAATTCAACTTCAACCAAAAATAACTTTCGGCATTTGCATTAACTTCTGCACTCATTTCAGATCATTTCCACACGGACACATAAGGCTGTATGATAAGGGCAAAAAAATCCAGGGTTTATTTTTAACTACATGTTGCAATTACAACTTAGATCAAAACAATGAGGTGAACTGTTAGAATCATGGGAAATTAATGAATATTCTAATTCATATTTGTATTTATTTTAAATGTAACCTTTATTTAACTAGTTAGATGATAATATTGGGCACTTTTAATAAAATGTTGTTTGTCATGACAATTAATTAAAATGCCATGGAGGAGTTATTGTGACAGGGTAATAGGAACCAAAGTCTTGGTCAGTGTTTCCTAGGGAGCCCTATCTTTGGCTACATTAAATGCGTTCTCTTAGCCCCTTCATGTAGGGCACATATTCATGCTTTACCTATTCCTCTTTGATTTAGAACTGTTGCACAAAAAACATGCTGATTTCGGCCTACACCATCACTGGTATAGCTGTATAGCTATGTTTGCCTAGCTAGCGATCCGCATTAGTGGCATTAGTGGCGAACACGGCTTAGCCACAACTTTCTAAGAAAAGACAAACTAGCTGTTTGCAGAAAGAAACGAATAGTGTAATTATAGAACGCTTGTGGATTTATATCAAGAAGCAAAGTTGAAACAGCATCGTTGTCATCAACATTGTTGCATGTGCTGCATTAACCACGCAGACTGAACTCAAGTGTCTCATGGTCGAGCAACAACAAATGCTTTCCTTGAGTGACAGGGGGCGGGCCTAGGTCTGTGTGGAAAGCAACATGGAGAGAGATGACTCAAGTGGCGGAGTACGCTATACAAATTGACGTTACACACGGCATACCACATTTAACAAACCAAACATTAAAATACCATTATAGAAGGTAAAGCAAAAACCCAAACCAGTCCGTGCATCAATACCGGTATATAGTAATATCTGATGTTGACAAGTCCTTAGCCACGTGTAGAATGTCAGTCACGTATTACTCTATGGCCAATGAACAGCAGCTGAATAATGCAACTTTATCACGCATGCTAAACAACCTATGGGCATACCTGGGCAATAATTACCTTGCTCTCTTCTCACCAATGGGAATACATGTTGTGATTTATTTAAATGAAGGCTTACTCTTGTTTCTCTCACTTGCGTCTTACTACAAAAGGTTCACAGCCGCCACAGCCTCGGAAACTCTTCCTCCCAGCAGGGAGGCACTCACAAATGTCAGCTCTAACTGGACATTAAATGTAAAATCTAGACCTACATTGTAATGTACAGTATACTGAGCAAAAATATAAATGCAACATGCAACAATTTCTATGGTTTTACAGAGTTACAGTTTACATAAGAAAATCAGTCAATTGAAATATATTCATTAGGCCCTAATCTATGGATTTCATATGACTGGGAATAACGACATGCCTCACAATGGGCCTCAGGATCTCGTCAAGGTGTCTCTGTTTATTAAAATTGCCATCGATGAAAAACAATTGTGTTCGTTGTCCATAGATTATGCCTACCCATTCCATAAACATAGATTATGCCTACCCATTCCATAAGCCCACCGCCACCATGGGGCACTCTGTTCACAACATTGACATCCGCTCACAAACATGACGCAATACACGTGGTGTGCAGTTGGGAGGCAGGTTGGACATACTGCCACATTCTCTAATGGGGTTGGAAGCGGTTTATGGTAGAGAAATTAATATTCAGTTATTTGGCAAAAGCTTTGGTGGACATTCCTGCATTCAGCACGCCAATCGCACGCTCCCTCAAAACTTGAGACATCTGTGGCATTGTGTTGTGTGACAAAACAGCACATTTTAGAGTGGCCTTTTATTGTCCCCAGTACAAGGTGCACCTGTGTTTATTTTTATTTATTTATTTCACCTTTATTTAACCAGGTAGGATAGTTGAGAACAAGTTCTCTATTGCAACTGCGACCTGGCCAAGATAAAGCATAGCAGTGTGAACAGACAACACAGAGTTACACATGGAGTAAACAATTAACAAGTCAATAACACAGTAGAAAAAAAGAGTCTATATACATTGTGTGCAAAAGGCATGAGGAGGTAGGTGAATAATTACAATTTTGCAGACTAACACTGGAGTGATAACTGATCAGATGGTCATGTACAGGTAGAGATATTGGTGTGCAAAAGAGCAGAAAAGTAAATAAATAAAAAGAGTATGGGGATGAGGTAGGTAAAAATGTGTGGGCTATTTACCGATAGACTATGTACAGCTGCAGCGATCGGTTAGCTGCTCAGATAGCAGATGTTTGAAGTTGGTGAGGGAGATAAAAGTCTCCAACTTCAGCGATTTTTGCAATTCGTTCCAGTCACAGGCAGCAGAGAACTGGAACGAAAGGCAGCCAAATGAGGTGTTGGCTTTAGGGATGATCAGTGAGATACACCTGCTGGAGCGCCTGCTACGGGTGTTGCCATCGTGACCAGTGAACTGAGATAAGGCGGAGCTTTACCTAGCATGGACTTGTAGATGACCTGGAGCCAGTGGGTCTGGCGACGAATATGTAGCGAGGGCCAGCCGACTAGAGCATACAGGTCGCAGTGGTGGGTGGTATAAGGTGCTTTAGTGACGGATGGCACTGTGATAAACTGCATCCAGTTTGCTGAGTAGAGTGTTGGAAGCTATTTTGTAGATGACATCGCCGAAGTCGAGGATCGGTAGGATAGTCAGTTTTACTAGGGTAAGTTTGGAGGCGTGAGTAAAGGAGGCTTTGTTGCGGAATAGAAAGCCGACTCTAGATTTGATTTTCGATTGGAGATGTTTGATATGAGTCTGGAAGGAGAGTTTACAGTCTAGCCAGACACCTAGGTACTTATAGATGTCCACATATTCAAGGTCGGAACCATCCAGGGTGGTGATGCTAGTCGGGCGTGCGGGTGCAGGCAGCGAACGGTTGAAAAGCATGCATTTGGTTTTACTAGCATTTAAGAGCAGTTGGAGGCCACGGAAGGAGTGTTGTATGGCATTGAAGCTTGTTTGGAGGTTAGATAGCACAGTGTCCAAGGACGGAAGTATATAGAATGGTGTCGTCTGCGTAGAGGTGGATCAGGGAATCGCCCGCAGCAAGAGCAACATCGTTGATATACACAGAGAAAAGAGTCGGCCCGAGAATTGAACCCTGTGGCACCCCCATAGACTGTCAGAGGACCGGACAGCATGCCCTCCGATTTGACACACTGAACTCTGTCTGCAAAGTAGTTGGTGAACCAGGCAAGGCAGTCATCAGAAAAACTGAGGCTACTGAGTCTGCCGATAAGAATATGGTGATTGACAGAGTCGAAAGCCTTGGCAAGGTCGATGAAGACAGCTGCACAGTACTGTCTTTTATCGATGGCGGTTATGATATCGTTTAGTACCTTGAGCGTGGCAGAGGTGCACCCGTGACCGGCTCGGAAACCAGATTGCACAGCGGAGAAGGTACGGTGGGATTCGAGATGGTCAGTGACCTGGCTTGACTTGGCTTTCGAAGACCTTAGATAGGCAGGGCAGGATGGATATAGGTCCGTAACAGTTTGGGTCCAGGGTGTCTCCCCCTTTGAAGAGGGGGATGACTGCGGCAGCTTTCCAATCCTTGGGGATCTCAGACGATATGAAAGAGAGGTTGAACAGGCTGGTAACAGGGGTTGCGACAATGGCGGCGGATAGTTTCAGAAATAGAGGTTCCAGATTGTCAAGCCCAGCTGATTTGTACGGGTCCAGGTTTTGCAGCTCTTTCAGAACATCTGCTATCTGGATTTGGGTAAAGGAGAACCTGGAGAGGCTTGGGCGAGTAGCTGTGCGGGGGGAGCTGTTGGCCGAGGTTGGAGTAGCCAGGCGGAAGGCATGGCCAGCCGTTGAGAAATGCTTGTTGAAGTTTTCGATAATCATGGATTTATCGGTGGTGACCGTGTTACCTAGCCTCAGTGCAGTGGGCAGCTGGGAGGAGGTGCTCTTGTTCTCCATGGATTTCACAGTGTCCCAGAACTTTTTGGAGTTGGAGCTACAGGATGCAAATTTCTGCCTGAAGAAGCTGGCCTTAGCTTTCCTGACTGACTGTGTGTATTGGTTCCTGACCTCCCTGAACAGTTGCATATGCGGGGACTATTCGATGCTATTGCAGTCCGCCACAGGATGTTTTTGTGCTGGTCGAGGGCAGTCAGGTCTGGAGTGAACCAAGGGCTATATCTGTTCTTAGTTCTGCATTTTTTGAACGGAGCATGCTTCTCTAAAATGGTGAGGAAGTTACTTTTAAAGAATGACCAGGCATCCTCAACTGACAGGATGAGGTAAATGTCCTTCCAGGATACCCGGGCCAGGTCGATTAGAAAGGCCTGCTCACAGAAGTGTTTTAGGGGTCGTTTGACTGCGGCTCCGTAGCGGATACAGGCAATGAGGCAGTGATCACTGAGATCCTGTTTGAAGACAGCGGAGGTGTATTTGGAGGGCCAGTTGGTCAGGATGACGTCTATGAGGGTGCCCTTGTTTACAGATTTAGGGTTGTACCTGGTGGGTTCCTTGATGATTTGTGTGAGATTGAGGGCATCTAGCTTAGATTGTAGGACTGTCGGGGTGTTAAGCATATCCCAGTTTAGGTCACCTAACAGAACAAACTCTGAAGCTAGATGGGGGGGCGATCAATTCACAAATGGTGTCCAGGGCACAGCTGGGAGCTGAGGGGGGTCGGTAGCAGGCGGCAACAGTGAGAGACTTATTTCTGGAGAGAGTCATTTTTAAAATTAGTAGTTCGAACTGTTTGGGTATGGACCTGGAAAGTATGACATTACTTTGCAGGCTATCTCTGCAGTAGACTGCAGCTCCCCCCCCTTTGGCAGTTCTATCTTGACGGAAAATGTTATAGTTGGGTATGGAAATCTCAGAATTTTTGGTGGCCTTCCTGAGCCAGGATTCAGACACGGCAAGGACATCAGGGTTAGCAGAGTGTGCTAAAGCAGTGAGTAAAACAAACTTAGGGAGGAGGCTTCTGATGTTGACATGCATGAAACCAAGGCTTTTTCGATCACAGAAGTCAACAAATGAGGGTGCCTGGGGACATGCAGGTCCTGGGTTTACCTCCACATCACCCGCGGAACAGAGGAGGAGTAGTATGAGGGTGCGGCTAAAGGCTATCAACTGGTCGCCTAGAGCGTTGGGGACAGAGAATAAAAGGAGCAGATTTCTGGGCATGGTAGAATATATTCAGGGCATAATGCGCAGACAGGGGTATGGTGGGGGGTGGGTCAGCGGAGGTAAGCCCAGGCACTGGGTGATGATGAGAGAGGTTGTATCTCTGGACATGCTGGTTGTAATGGGTGAGGTCACCGCATGTGTGGGAGGTGGGACAAAGGAGGTATCAGGGGTATGAAGAGTGGAACTAGGGGCTCCATTGTAAACTAAAACAATGATAACTAACCTGAACAACAGTATACAAGGCATATTGACATTTGAGAGAGACATACAGCGTGTAATGATCATGCAGTTTAATCTGCATTTTGATATGCTACACCTGTCAGGTGGATGGATTATCTTGGCATTTGAGAGAAATAAGCTTTTTATGCATATGGACCATTTCTGGGATCTTTTACTTCAACTCATGAAACATGTGAACAACACCTACACTGTACATGTTACGTTTATATTTTTGTTCAGTGTAAAACATTTCTTTATAACATCACGTTATCAAGCAGAATTTGCTTCCTCTATTAATCATCTATTATTTATGGATACCAACATGCTATGAAATACATTCATTAAGCTTTAATAATGCTGTATGTATGCAGCTATAATGTCTTGTTCATTGATGAAATGCTTATAGATGTGTAATACATGGATGTGTTAATGTGAATCTTTACCAAAAAACAAAATCAAACCACTGAAATACAATGGGGCACAGCAAATGTGCATTGATTGGTTGGCAGCTAAAGTAAATGTGCAAACTGGGGTAACATCACTTCTCTCAGGCATTACTGATTCTATCCCATCATCAGTCAGAATCTGGATCCTATTCAGTCATCACAGAATCTAACTGGTGAGCTGTATTAGCCGACGACCTGCAGGTTTCTATGGCGACGGCACGTGTCATTCTGTTGCCTCAGTCCCCACCAGCTATCTGAGAGATAGTGTAGCTGGTGGGGACTGAGGCAACAGTGACAGAGAACGTCAACAAGCCAATTAATCAATGAGAAAAACAGATGACTGGTATTATGCATGATCATTGGTTCGCATTTCCCTTCATCAGCATAGGAACCAGTTAGGTGGAGGGATACTGACTAAAGGTCGACCAATTAATCGGAATGGCCGATTGATTAGGGCCGATTTCAAGTTTTCATAACAATCGGTGATCAGCATTTTTGGACACCGATTGTGGCCGATTACATTGCACTCCACAAGGAGACTGCGTGGCAAGCTGACTACCTGTTACGCAAGTGCAGCAAGAAGCCAAGGTAAGTTGCTAGCTAGCAGGTAAAAAACAATTAATCTTAACATAATCACTAGTTAACTACACATGGTTGATGATATTACTAGTTTATCTAGTTTGTCCTGCGTTGCATACAATTGATGCGGTGCCTGTTAATTTCTCATCGAATCACAGCCTACTTCGCCAAACGGGTGATGATTTAACAAGCGCATTCGCGAAAAAAGCACTGTCGTTGCACCAATTGGGTACCAAACCATAAACATCAATGCCTGTCTTAAAATCAATACACAAGTATATATTTTTTAAACCTGCATATTTAGTTAAGATTGCCTGCTAACATTCTTTTAACTAGTCACTTCTCTTGCGTTCCGTGCAAACAGAGTCAGTGTATATGCAGCAGTTTGGGCCGCCTAGCACGCTGCGAACTGTGTGAAGACCATTTATTAATAACAAAGACAGTAATTATTTTCCCAGAATTGTACATAATTATGACATAACATTGAAGGTTGTGCAATGTAACAGCAATATTTAGACTTAGGGATGCCACCCGTTAGATAAAATACGTAACGGTTCCGTATTTCACTGAAAGAATAAACTTTTTGTTTTCTAAATGATCGTTTCTGGATTTGACCATATTAATCACCTAAGGCTCGTATTTCTGTGTTTATTATGTTATAATTAAGTCTATGATTTAATATTTGATAGAGCAGTCTGACAGCGGTGGCAGGCTGCAGCAGACTCGTAAGCATTCATTCAAACAGCACTTTTGTGCGTTTGCCAGCAGCTCTTCGATGTGCTTCAAGCATTGAGCTGTTTATGACTTCAAGCCTATCAACTCCCGAAATTAGGCTGGTATAACCGATGTGAAATGGCGAGCTAGTTAGCGGGGTGCGTGCTAACAGCGTTTCAATCAGTGACGTCACTCGGTCTGAGACCTTGAAGTAGTTGTTCCCCTTGCACTGCAAGGGCCGCGGCTTTTGTGGAGCGATGGGTAACGATGCTTCGAGGGTGGCTGTTGTCGATGTGTTCCTGGTTTGAGCCCAGGTAGGGGCGAGGAGAGGGACGGAAGCTGTATTGTTACACTGGCAATACTATAGTGCCTATAAGAACATCCAATAGTCAAAGGTATATGAAATACAAATGGTATAGAGAGAAATAGTCCTATAATTTCTATAATAACTACAACCTAAAACTTCTTACCTGGGAATATTGAAGACTCATGTTAAAAGGAACCACCAGCTTTCATATGTTATCATGTTCTGAGCAAGGAGCTTAAACATGAGCTTTTTTACATGGCACATATTGCACTTTTACTTTCTTCTCCAACACTTTGTTTTTGCATTATTTCAACCAAATAGAACATGTTTCATTATTTATTTGAGGCTAAATTGATTTTATTGATGTATTATATTAAGTTAAAATGAAAGTGTTCATTCAGTATTGTCATTATTACAAATAAAAAATTGGCATCAGCTTTATTTGGTCCTCCAATAATCGGTATCGGCGCTGAAAAATCGTAATCGTTCGACCTCTAACACAGAACCCAAACTGTCTGTGTGCGTGCGCCATCGTGCTATGTCCCCCTACACCAAACGCGATCACAACACGCAGGTTAAAATATTAAAACAAACTCTGAACCAATGACATTCATTTGGGGACAAGTCGAAAAGCATTAAACATGTATGGCAATTTAGCTAGTTAGCTTGCACTTGCTAGCTAATTTGTCCTATTTAGCTACCTTGCTGTTGCTAGCTAATTTGTCCTGGGATATAAACATTGAGTTGTTATTTTACCTGAAATGCACAAGGTCCTCTACTCTGACAATGAATCCACACATAAAACGGCCAACCGAATCATTTCTAGTCATCTGTCCTGCTTCCAGGCCTTTTCATATTTGAACTTATATGGTGATTGGCATCTACACTTTCATAGTATTACCACGACAACCGGCAAAACACTTCATATTTCAATCACCCATTTGGGTATAACCAGTGAGGAGATGGCATGTGGGTATCTGCTTCTATAAACCAATGAGGAGATGGGAGAGGCAGGACTTGCCGCGCGATCTGCGTCAGAAATAGAAAGGACTTCTATTTTAGCCCTTGGCAATGCAGACGCTCTTTGGCGCACACGAGCAGTGTGGGTGCAATAATTGAATCACATGGATTTCTAAATGTATTTTGCGACACTCGTGCACGCGACTTGTCCTGTCTGATCAGCATGTAATACTGACTGTGTTTAATTCTATAACAATAAATATGTTGGCCCCTTGAAACTGTGTACATTAATCTAGTTCCCAAAAACTTTTAACCTTATTTGCACTTTTGACGCTAGAGTACACTTCTCTTCCATTTCTCTTGTTTAGGCTAAATATATTTGGTGCCCCCTATGAGCAGTAATACTTTTGACAGCTAATAGGTAACTTGTTAATTGCCCAAAGAACAAGATCCCTTCCATGCACAATATGAATCTTTACTGTCGTGTTCTGCAACAGCAAGTGCTGGTGTCATTCTCTTTCAAGTAGCACTCTTCATCTCTGCTGTCACAGTGAGGATAAAATCATCAAACCTGGCAAGCCTCCACTACTGCATAAGGGGGCCTGGATAGAGTCTATTTACACAGTCTTCCCATTAACTCCTGCTACACAGCCACAATCGGAAAAAGAGGGAAGACAGACCAAGGCCCATACACCTTTCCCCATCCCCATGGGCTGTTACAGTGAAAAACAACTAGCGCAATTATGTAAGCCAAGCCGTTGGCTTAAATCATCTGTTCACAGTTCCTACTGTGCATTATTAGAGTGAGTGAATGACTCGTACACCAAAATCAAATACTGAGAAGTGACAGACTTGAGGCAAGATGAATTCACATTGAAATGCCTTGGTTAAAAAAGGTAGTTCAATATTCAAAACACCCTGTTGCAAAATGTCTTGAAGTAAGTTCCCAACTACTGGAAGCAAACAAAGAACCTTGTAAGGCCTCAACGATTTCCCTTGCTATTTTCAGTCTCCTTTGCTAAATATGGACAGTTTAAACACAGCATTTCATAATCAAAAATGGATGCATTGTTGGGTACGTTTCAAAATGTTACTCATGTATAATTATAATTTGTAGTATGTAATTCAGTTGCCAAGAATGGTAATAACCACCATTTATTCACAAAGCTTGATAACACATTCATTACCACCTCATTAATGACAACAGAGGCTTTCCTTTCCTGTTATTTGTGTTGCGTCTCTGTGCACCCAGGTAATAATATGATTGTCTACAATGTCTTCCATTCATGTGTGATTTGAGACCATGAAAAACATCTATTAGCCTGGAGACACAGCGAGAGGTTTCCCTGAGACTGGGCATCATAATTATGCGATATATTGGTTACGACCTTGCTGAAACCTTATCCTAAGTAAGAAGCCAGGCAAAAAAAGGTGTCTGATACAGAAAAGCAAATGAAAGGTGAGCTGTTGCCCACTGTGCCCTACTCCTCCTCTCACCTTATGTAAACACAGGTGTGTGTGTGTAGGAGAGGGGGAGGGAGAGCGAGGGAAAGAGAGCGAGAGCCCCAGATACGTCCGGTATAGGCTATTCACATGCTTCCTTCAATGAACCCCACAAGCATAATGTTCTGGCCTAGACCCAGGTGTACATTGTACAAAGTGGCACGTAGCCACGTCACATCACTGCCACGTCATTAGACAAGCCGTATCCAAGCTAACACAGGAGAGAAAGGACGAACTAACACAAACAGAGCATAGAGTACAACAAATCATGTCCAGGCGAACGTTCACGATCGGATCCTGACTGGTGCTGCACATAGATCTCATTTGTGGGTGATATCCTTAGTTTGGCAGCTTGCTACTTGTAAAAAGGTTAGCCGATGTAGTGGTAACACTTTTTATTAAGGTCTCTTAATAAACCATCGATAAAGAGGTTACTTCCCATTTGTTGATAATTGTTCATACATTTGTAAAATGTTATTTACGCATTTATAAACACTATTTTAATTGAACTGCCTTTTTCAGCATTATTCACATTTTCATTTTGTGAGTACAGATTAGCCTACATACTTTAATAGCTGGTAAAATAGCACTACAACCACTCATGTGTATTTGCTATCCATCATTGCAAATAAGATGAACATTGGGACAAGGTGTAAAATACATTTTAAAGTCTTATAAAGACAATTTTAACTAAGCTGCCTTTTTCGTCAGCATGCTATGCTAGCTAATGCTAAAGCATCCGGCAGCAACTCACCCCAAAGCTAGGTGTAAGGGGTGCGTGTTGGTGGCAGGGAAGTCAGGCGCAGGAGAACGAACTTGGTACAAACGGAGTTGTTTAATAAACAACCAAAATGTACAAAACTCCAAAACAACCAAAATGTACAAAATAACAAAGTGGGTACAAAACCCAACACTAAATAGCACATCACATACAAACAAAACAATCCCTGACAAGGACATGAGGGGAAACAGAAGGTTAAATACACAACATGTAATTGAATGTAATTAACATGTAATTGATGAAACCAGGTGTGAAGGAAGACAAGACAAAACCAATGGAAAATGAAAAATGGATCAGTGATGGCTAGAAGGTCGGTGACGTTGACCACCGAACACGCCCGGACAAGGAGAGGGACCGACTTCGGCGGAAGTAGTGACACTAGGTGTCACATTTTCATGGAATCCAATGGGCCGCATTAGTATCAGCTAGCCTAGAGACTATTTAGAGATTACTTATAGAGACTTTTACAAATGTAGGAATAATGATTAATAAATGGTAAGTAAACTCTTTACATTACTGTTTATAAATAATTCATTAAGGGACCTTAATATATAGTGTTACCAATGTAGCTAGCTAGTTAAGGCTGTGACTCAAAGGCAGATTACAGACATCGCACTAGACTTGACTTGTAGAACAAAGTCTACATACAGACTACTTTCTATTCCATTTTTTTCTTCTGATGCATGTAGCCTAGTAGCTGAACGTTCATGATGCTAAAAGCTCAACAGTTGGCCACTGCCTGTCTTCAATAGCTACTAAAAAAAAAGCTTTTAACAGCTCACTTTTAGTGATTCAAGGTCCATTTGCTTTCAGCAACCTCTTTTGCAGGGTGCTCAAGGTCTAAGGTCAAGGTCAGAGGCGTCTGTGCTTTTTCATATTAATAATAATCATATTGTATCACTGTATCACTCTGCTCCACTGCAGTTTAAGCGCTGAGCACTGAGGAGCTGAAATGAATGTGGGATCTTGGGGGAAGTGAATCTCAGTAGGGCCTCTCAAGACAGGCAGGTTTTTAATCACCAGGTGGGTATGTGCTCTACTGATAAGGCTGCTGACAGGCCTTTATGAAGATCAGGAGTAAGCGACGGGAGTTGAAATCTTTCCTTCATTCAGACACAGACTTGATTTGATGTCTTTGTTTGCGTGACACACGGGTCTCGCCCTTTTATGACACCAATAAAGATAGAGTGAGTCCTCTGATAAATAGACAAAACCGACTAATCACATCTCAAAGAACCCCTGAAGACAGGAGAGGAAAGTAAACGTGTTTCTTTGATCCATTATCGGCCTACTACACCAAGTATGTGGTGCTTAACAATCTGACCTAAAGACATCTGGGAAAGATTGAAATGATTTGATGAAGAAGATGCCGATGATGAGAATATAAATACTGTAGGAGAAACCCTTATTATTGAAGTGATAATCATTTTTTGTTGTTGTTGCAGTTTTAGCTTATTTTAGACTTCTCTAGGGTGTTGCTGTTTCCTCCATTTTTTTAATTTCCAGAATATCTTGTCGAGACATTTTTGATGAAGGTAGTAATACTAGTAAACACCGATTGTGTCAGTTAGCATTGCATTCAAAAACCATGGGTAAAGAGCCGTGTTTGGGATGTCAAAAAATAAACTACAGCATCCACACAAAAGAAATGCACTATACCTTTAAGATGACATGGATTTCTATGCAACAACTCTTCAATGGATTGATAGAACATACCTATAGCTTATTTAGTTAGTAACATAATTAGATGTCACTACGACATTAGAACGTGGCTTAAGAGTCTCGAATGACTGCATTATCACACATTCTACTTGATGTTAAACATGAACAATAAATGGGTTTAACAACAGCCAATTTCCCTTATGTTTCACAAAAACCCATATGAGTTTGGGCCAATCTGTTGATGAAGGCTCAAATAACAAATAGACCCTATAGGCTAGAGTTCCATGACTGGACCCTATAGGCTAGACTTCCATGACTGGACCCTATAGGCCAGAGTTCCATGACTGGACCCTATAGGCTAGACTTCCATGACTGGACCCTATAGCCTAGAGTTCCATGACTGGACCCTATAGCCTAGAGTTCCATGACTGGACCCTATAGCCTAGAGTTCCATGACTGGACCCTATAGCCTAGAGTTCCATGACTGGACCCTATAGCCTAGAGTTCCATGACTGGACCCTATAGCCTAGAGTTCCATGACTGGACCCTATAGCCTAGAGTTCCATGACTGGACCCTATAGCCTAGAGTTCCATGACTGGACCCTATAGCCTAGAGTTCCATGACTGGACCCTATAGCCTAGAGTTCCATGACTGGACCCTATAGGCTAGAGTTCCATGACTGGACCCTATAGGCTAGACTTCCATGACTGGACCCTATAGCCTAGTGTTCCATGACTGGACCCTATAAAAATATTATAATTGTAATATTATAACAAATATTATTTATACTATATAGCCTACCCTAAACCCCTAATTAAACACTTAATTACTTCTAAGAATATGGTCGACTTTGAAATAGATATTACACCTTGTCCCAATGTTCATCTTATTTGCAATGAAGGATAGCAAATACACATGAGTGGATTTAGAGCTATTTTACCAGCTATTAAAGTATGTAGGCTAATCTGTACTCACAAAACGAAAATGTGAATGGTTACTGTAAAAGTAAATAACTGGGGGAAAAAAACAAAAAAACATAGCCAATCTAGTCAGAGCGGGCCTATTTGAGCAATGTCGAAAGTTAACTCATAACCAAATAGTTCGTTTTTCTGATTCGATCATTGTTGCAGGCTGTCAGGTAACACCCACCTCCTTCTTGACGGTGCACAGTAGCCTCTGACGCATCTCTGCTTCTAAAACATATCAGAAAGGGTGTCATGTCATTTATTTTACCATACGTCTACATCTTCAGCACATGATATACACATAATTTGGTTATGTTTTAAACGGTCGTGTTTTCTCTTACCTGCCATTGCTGCTGCTGTTGTTGTTGTTGTTGGCATGGAATCCGGTCCCCTTTGCGTAGCTCCTTCACACAGAGACCATCAGCTCTATGTGGCTATATCGAACCGGAGAGCACTGCTTGAGGCTTTACTCACACCTCTTAAAGCTACAGCAATCACTAAATTCGATTCTTCCTGCTCCGGTCCACAGACTCTTCCCAGAAACACAAAATAAAACTGATACCTGTGAAGAATAAAGTGACTATTTTATACGTTTGCCGAGATTTTTTACATTTTATTTTTGGATTGTCTAACTCATCAAAGAGACAGTGCCATTTAGGCATAATGTAACCTATTAAATACCGAATAGCCTGAATTTGTCCAAACAGGTACCATATTCTTCACATGGCCTTCTTCTGTAAAGTCAGGAGCGTATCATGAACCATTAATTTCCATAATAATTAATCATTCTAATAACTGAGCCCTGTACTGCAGCAAATTTGGTTACAAACACACGGAAGCTTTCCCTCACCAATAAGATATTTTGCTAAGCAACCCCCTGAAACATATTAGCAGAGCAAATTGAGTTCATCAGTAGATCTGGTGTCCTGGTCTTACAGCTTCCATCTCTGGGGGTAAATGGCATCTTATACTGTTGGATAAATCTATATTGCTTTTTATAGACATTGATCTGGGCTCACTGGAAAATAATCCACCATTTTCCTGGGGCATTATATAAAAAGCAATACGAATCATAAGAACCATTTTGTGTATTCTAAGCTTGAATAACTCTGTGATGGTCAGGAATCATTCAAAAAGATGTGGACAAATATAGTGATGTGAATAGAATCTGGGAGAGCCAACAAACCTCAAGTCTGTCTAGTGGGGATATCCAAGTCCACATATATCCCATATGCCTTCAGGTTGCAGAGTGGGGACACAACATCCTTTAAAATTGATTAGAATGAATGAAATATGTCACAGGGATAGTATTGGTTCATTGGTGAACCAAAATGATGTCGCTTGATGTGTTTGTATAATAAGGAGTTTCCACTTCTATTTGTTTTAGACACACGGTCAGTAGCCTCTCCTTTTATTATTACTCCATCTTGTGGTGAAATGTTGAACCGTAATTCTGAGGGTGGTAGATGGTGGTAGAGTACTTGGCTAGTAGAGTACTTGGCTAGTAGGGCTAAGTAGCCTACCTTATCTAGCACTCCTGATGGAGACATGGATTACCCCAGAGAACACTGCTACTCCAGCTGCTCTCTCTTCATCTGACTACGTGTTCTCTCATAGTCAAAGAGCACCTGGGGTGGCAGGGTAGCCTAGTGGTTGGAGTGGTGAGCTACCAACTGAAAGGTTGCTAGATCAAATCCCCAAGCTGACAAGGTACAAATCTGTTGTTCAGCCCCTGAACAAGGCAGTTAACCCACTGTTCCTAGGCCATCAATGAAAATAAGAATGTGTTTTTAACTGACTTGCCTAGTTAAATAAAGATATAAAAATATGTGTGGCACAGGTCTACTATTTCCCCTAAGTGGAGATGGTCTCTTGTCTCCCTCACTCACCTGTCCTAATTTGAATTCCATGCTGTCACTGTCACTTGTTCACTCAAGCTTAACATGGTTGTCATCTATCGCCGTCTTAATCCTCCTCCCTCTCCTTCACCCTTGTCTGCGCACAACTTTGTTAACCACTTTGAAAAAAGGTTGACGACATCCTCATCTCATTTACTCAGCCTATCGAGTCCACTGGTCCCACTCACACAGAAATACCCTACGCCTTGACCTCTTTCTCCCGTCTCTCTCCAGATGATATCCTGTGACTAGCGATGTCCGGCCGCCCGACACCATGCCCCCTCTACCCCATCCCCTCCTCCATTCTCCAGACAATATCTGGAGACCTACTCGCATTTCACACTTCCCTCATCAACTCAACCATGACCACTGGCTGCGTCCCCTCTGACTTCAAGATGGCCAGCTGCTCCTCAAGAAACCATCAGTCGACTCTGACGTCAAAGACTACACACCGGTACCCCTTCTTTCTTTTCTTTATAAAACACTTGAGCGTGCTGTCTCTGACCAACTCTCTTGTTCTCTCTCAGAGCGATCTTTGTGACCCTAACCAGTCTGGCTTCAAGATGAGTCATTCAACCGAGACTGCTCTCCTTTTTTCTACACCAAGTCACTTCACTCCATTATATCCTCACATGGTCTCTCCTAAGATTGCTATGCGGATGACACTCAACCTTTTTTTCTCCTCCCCCCTTCTGACACCCAGGTGGCAACACGGATCTCTGCATGCCTGGCAGACATCTCAGCTTGGATGTCGGCCCACCACCTCAAGCTCAACGTCGACAAGAAGGAGCTGCTATTCCTCAACTCCATAATGTCCCCTTCCCAGAGTGCAAAGAGCCTTGGCGTGACCCTGGAAAACCACCTGTCGTTCTCTGCAAACATCAAAGTAGTGACTTGCTCTTGCAGGTTCATGCTCTACAACAGTGGTTCCTAAACTTTTTATAGTCCCGTACCCCTTCAAACATTCAAACTCCAACTGCATACCCCCTCTAGCACCAGGGTCAGCGCACTCTCAAATATTGTTCTTTGCCATCATTGTAAGCCTGCCACACACACACTATACAATACATTTATTAAACATAAGAATGAGGGAGTTTTTGTCACAACCCGGCTCGTGGGAAGTGACAAAGAGCTCTTGTAGGACCAGGGCACAAAAAAAATAAAATAATAATCAATAATTTTGCTATTTATTTAGGCATCTTACATATAAAACCTTATTTGTTCATTGAAAATTGTGAATAACTCACCACAGGTTAATGAGAAGGGTGTGCTTGGAAGGATGCACATAACTCTGCAATGTTGGTTTGTTTTGGAGAGAGTCTCAGTCTTAAATCATTTTCCACACACTGTCTGTGCCTGTATTTAGTTTTCATGCTGAAGCTATGTTTGGCTACATACTGCCAGTTAGTGGAATTCCTGCAAGAGAGTAATGGTTAATGTGATTGGATGTTAATTATTTGACTAGGCTACCTATATTTGACATTGTGTTGTTATTTTAACACTAGATGGTTAAAAAGAAATGGCAGTGAAACTAAACGAGGATACTCAGGCGAGAAACAAAACTCAAAACTAAATGGGCTGTTTGAAAATGTGAATTTAAAAAATGTCAAAATTAAATACCTTTTTAAAAAATGTGAATCACATTTGTATTTGTTGTACCCCCGATGGCATTACACGTAACCCAGTTTGGGAATACCTGCTCTACAACATCCGTAGAGTACGACCTTTCCTCACACACGAAGCGGCACAGGTCCTCATCCATGCACCTGTCACTTCCCATCTGGACTACTGCACATTTCTTTTGGCTCCCCACTTGTGGCATCAAACTCCTGCAACCTGTCCTGAATGTCGCAGGGTGACTAATGCTCAACCTTCCCAAGTTCTCCCATGTCACCCTGATCATCAGCACACTCCACTGGCTTCCAGTCGAAGCTCACATCCACTACAAGACCATGGTGCTTGCCTAGGGAGCAGCAAAGTGAACTGCCCCTGCCTATCGTCAGGCTATGCTCAAACCATACAGCCCAACCCGAGCACTCCGTTCTGCCGCCTCTGGTCTCTTGGCCATCCCACCCACACTGGAGGTCAGCTCCCGCTCAGCCCAGTCAAAGCTCTTCTCGGTCCTGGCACCCCAATGTTGGAACTAGCTTCCCCCTGATGCCTGGACAGCAGAGTCCTTGCCCATCTTCAGAAAACATCTGTGATGTTTTGCTGCAGATAAGCCTACAGTACATAGATTGATTCCTAAAACATGATTCATTCTGCATTTACTTAAGATCAACTGCTTTTGTATGCTACAGCATTGTCTGTACACAAAGGGCATAAATGTTTTTTTTCTAAAAACAAAATTGGAAACTTTTGATTGGTGAAATCCTGAGACTTGCAAGGTTTACATTGTCCATTAGATGGTGATAGTTCCATTTCAAATGATTTATTCAGATGCCAAAGGGAGCTTTTTTCTAGACCAAAATGGATGCAAATCCTGAGGGCATGTACTGTAATTAATGCAAAAGTCATTATAAAGTCATCACAATTATTTCCTTCTGCATCATTTTAGATACCAACAACATTTTACAACATTTTCTTCCATTTGGTGACCTCATATATAATTTACTGACATCATGGTGAGTGAAACTCTATGTTTGGGATTGTCTAAGGATGAGGACCAGTAGTACAGTAGATGTGCTGGGTGTGGACTTGACCAAACCCTCGTTGGTGCAGCCCATTGGAATGTGAGCAGCTTGGGTTCCCTCTGGCCCCTGGCTGCAGATGGGTGGCCCTGGGGGGCCAACCTGTCAGCTAGATCAGGTGGTGAAAGGGCAGACAGGTAATGCAGGATGACAGAGGAGGAAGTGGACATTGCTTAGCAGGGTCAGACACCAGCCTCCTACTCCTACATTGTGGGCATTGACCATCATTTTATCTCATTGCCCTTCCTTACTCTCTGATGCCTGTCAAAACACCAACGAGCAGACACATGCTTGACATCATGACATGTAGACATGTTCACATATTAGTTTTGAAGAGGGTCATAAAGTGGTCAGCTGAAATAAACCAGAGGAAAAGTGATCCTGTCTGAGATTTTGTAACCCTCGTCTCTGGAGAGCCTGACACTCTTTGCCATCTCCTATAGATGTCTTTATTAGATAACTAGGAAACTGAGAGTGTGGAATAGCAATACTCCTACATTCTCATTTCACAAATCGAATAGTCATTGAAGGGCTCTTGTCAAAGTAGCTACGCTGGAAGTGCCATTTAATGCCTCTTCCTAGCCTATAATATTACTTTTTATTATAATTCCTCTTCTCAGCCTCGGGCCATTTAATACCCCCACTGAAATGCTATCAGAAATCATAAAAACATGAATGATTCTGCATTTACTTAAGATCAGCTGCTTTTGTAGGCTTACAGCATTGTCTTTGCACTATGGGAAGTATGTTGTTTTCTAAAACAATTAGCTAGTTTATGTAATTTGGAACATTTTGATTAGTGAAATCCTGAGACGTTTCAATTACATTTTTAAGAAACAACTTGCAAGGTTCACATAGTCCATTAGATGGTGATAGCGTCATTAGAAATGATTTCTTCAGGTGCCAAAGTGAGCTTTTTTTCTAGACCAAAATGGATGCAAATACTGAGTGCATGTACTGTAATGAATGTAAAAGTCATTCTAAAGTATTCACAATTGTTTCCTTCTGCATCATTTTAGGTGCCACCACTACTTTACAGCAGTTTCTTCCGTTTGGTGACCTCATATATAATTTACTGACATCATGGTGAGTGAAACTCTATGTTTGGGATTGTCTAAGGATGAGGACCGGTAGTACAGTAGATGTGCTGGGTGTGGACTTGACCAAACCCTTGTTGGTGCAGCCTATTGGAGTGTGAGCAGCTTGGGTTCCCTCTGGCCCCTGGCTGCAGATGGGGGGCCCTGGGGTGGCCAACCTGTCAGCTAGATCAGGTGGTGAAAGGGCAGACAGGTAATGCAGGATGACAGAGGAGGAAGTGGACATTGCTTAGCAGGGCCAGACACAGGCCTCTTATTCCTATGCTGTGGGCCTTGACCATCATTCTCCCTCGTTGCCCTTCCGCCCTCTGAGGATGTTTGATTCCCCCCGTGCTCCCACTGAAGCTTGGGTTTTTTACTTTCTTGATGCCTGTCAAAACACCAACGAGCAGACACATGCTTGACATCATGACATGTAGACATGTTCACATACTAGTTTTGAAGAGGGTCATAAAGTGGTCAGCTGAAATAAACCAGAGGAAAAGTGATCCTGTCTGAGATTTTGTAACCCTCGTCTCTGGAGAGCCTGACACTCTTTGCCATCTCCTATAGATGTCTTTATTAGATAACTAGGAAACTGAGAGTGTGGAATAGCAATACTCCTACATTCTCATTTCACAAATCAAATTGTCGTTGAAGGCCTTCTGTCAAAGTAGATATGCTGGCGGTGCCATTTAATACCTCTTTGTAGCCTAGTAATATTATTTGTATTGTTAATAGCTCTTCTCAGCCTCGGTGCCATTTAATACCCCCCCCCCCCGTGTCCCTATGTGAAGTTTAAAAAGGATTTGGACAGTGCTCTTCTTCCACTGATTTGTGAGGAATGTTATGATAATGAGAGTTATTATCATGTTGTTATTCTGAATGATCATTGTCGACCGACAGAACACTGGGATTCCCTTCCTGGGATGACTCCCTCATTACTGTTATTTTAGATAATGTAGTGAGCTTTATTCCATGCCAGGACTTCTGCCTGACTACACTGTGTACCCAGTTCCTATCCACTTACTCATGGATGGCAGGCCCATTGATATTCACATCATCACAGCGCTCACGCCGGCGCAATACAAAAAGCACAACAGGGTTGTTGTATTTATTCAGGCACACAATTCAGGCACACACACACAAAATGAAATGTTTTGCAATGTCCATTTTCTTGTGTTTGGTGCCTAATTCCCTTAAAACTCATAGGAATGACTTTGCCAAATGACGCCATCACCTGCCTGTAATCCACTGTAAACCCAGGTGGACTACAGCACCAGTAGATGGCTGGAAATTTCCACTCAGAGTGATAACAAGACACAGGGTATTCTTCTGAGTCAGAACGGATGTGTTCACAGGAGAGTGTTCCAAAAGAAATCAGCGCTTCTGGTGCATAGGAGAAAAAAAAGAGGACGGAGACACAGAAGAAGAACAAGACCAGTAACAACACCTGCAAAAAAATGACGAGAAAAAAACGACAACGGTGCATATCCATATCGCTCGGACTGTGGGCGCGGAGATGTCAGTGACAGCTCCCCTGAGATACGAGTGCAAGGCCGCCATCTTGCACACGTCCGTGTGTGATCAGAGTCGACAGTCTCTAATGGACACCAGGGCATGTGCAGGAAGGCCCTGTCAGTCCGATGTTCTTTTGCCCTTTTGTGCCAACGCAGATTGACAGGCTTGTGTGTAGAAGATTGCCAGTGCCATATAGTGAAGGATTTGTGGCTGTGGTGGTTTGGCCTTCAGGGCTCCCTAGTCTTTGCCTGAGCAGACATGGCATTTCTCCCTGACTGGCTGTTCACCCTATCCTCAGTCTCCTGTCACAACTTTAGCAGTGGGTTGATGTTTGCAATATAAGGTTTGAGCTATAGGAGCTGCTGAAAAGATCCTCACCATGAGATTCACTATATATACAAATGTATGTGGACACCCTTTCAAATTAGTGGATTCTTCTATTTCAGCCACATCTGTTGCTAACAGGTGTATAAAATTGAGCACACATGCAATCTCCATAGACAAACATTGGCAGTAGAATGGCCTTACTGAAGAGCTCCGTGGCTTTCAACATGGCACCATCATATGATTCCACCTTTCCAACAAATCAGTTTGTCAAATTTTGCCCTGCTAGAGCTGCCCCGGTCAACTGTACGTGCTGTTATTGTGAAGTGGAAACGTCTAGGAGCAACAATGGCTCAGCCGCAAAGTGGTAGTCCTCACAAGCTCACAGAACAGGACTGCCGAGGGCTGAAGCGTCGGGTGCTGTAAAGCTTGCCTCCATTGGACTCTGGAGCAGTGGAAACTTGTCCTCTGGAGTGACGAATCACGCTTCCCCATCTGGCAGTCCGATGGACGTTGGTGTGCTCGAAGCGTTAATGCTACAGCATACAAAGACATTCTAGATGATTCTGTGCTTCCAACTTTGAGGCAACAGTTTGGCGAATGCCCTTTTCTGTTTGAGCATGACCATGCCCCCGTGCACAAAGTGAGGTCCATACATAAATGGTTTTGTCGAAGTCGGTGTTGAAGAACTTGACTGGCCTGCACAGAGCCCTGACCTCAACCCCATCGAACACCTTCGGGATGAATTGGAACGCCGACTGCGAGCCAGGCCTAATCGCCCAACATCAGTACCCAACCTTAATAATGCTCTTTTGTTGAATGGAAGCAAGTCTCCGCAACAATGTTCCAACATCTAGTGAAAAGACTTCCCAGAAGAGTGGAGGCTGTTATAGAGGCAAAGGGGACCAACTCTTTTGACACTCACAGTAAGCCTACTGCAAATATCATGTAGCCTTGGGATTATTATTGTGTATTCCCCTCTAAAACGATTTACTAACATTTTCAATTCAATGATTTGTCTTAACAGTATAAAACAAGAGTATAGAATCAGTAGCCTACTGTATGACTCTGCACGTTCGAGGAGGACACTTTAGACAGGCCAGGAAGCAGGAACTACCATTTGGCTGTAAGTGACAAGTTCATGATGGTGTTGAATGTTGCTCGTCCAATCACATTGTCATATCCATTTTCCAAACTAACTTCATTTGATGCACTCTCCACTCATTGACCTGCAAGATTATGACAGTCTGTGTATTTGGTTATGACTCTGTAGGACTTTTGAAATCGGACAGTGCTAAAAGTGGTGGATTCAATTACAAGGTCATTTAATTAGGTTTCCCTAACGAGTTCAGTTCAGCCACAGAGCTTCTGGTCTGTGCTGTTGTCTCCTCACCAAAAGCATTACCCTGGACTCAGGGAGCCAAGACGCCTCAAGACTTTGTGTACTTAAAGAGTTCAAAATGGTCAAGGTTCACGTGTATTTCATTCACACCAACACGCACGTGCGCGCGCGCGCGCACACACACACACACACACACACACACACACACGCGCACGCACGCACGCACGCACACACACACACACACACACACACACACACACACACACACACACACACACACACACACACACACACACACACACACACACACACACACACACACACACACACACACACACACACACACACACACACACACACACACACACACATCCCAACACACACACACCTTTCTTTTGCCGTCTTTTACCAATCTTTTGACATGGGACTTTGCATAAAGCCAGGACCTCTTTAAAGATGTGGTGGATTATAACATTTGCATAGAGTGAATTTGAGTAGCTTGATTCCTCCTCCCCTCCATCGCAAGTTACCATGTAGATCCACAGCCTTCTTTAAATACTAAATACTCAAATGAATTCTCAAATGAATTCAAAAATGTATTCTGACAAGATACATCAAGACACATACAGTAGCCTAATAATGATGTTGGGCTTTAGGGAACCTAAACAATACATACGTTCAACCAAGCCGCTTATCAAATAGTAGACCAAATAGTAGATCTCTTGAAAAGGCTGTAGGCTGGTGTTGTTAAATCATAGTTTTAAAATGTGTGTGAATAGAGGCCAGGGTTTCTACAATTGTAGCCAAATTTAGGGAACCAAAAACTCGTCAAGGTTGGAGTGGAGCTCATTTTGTTGATATTAATGTGTGCAGAGGGAGTTCTACTCCATAAGCCTAGTGATTGACAACTCTATCAAGTAGGCAATGTGCAGTCCCTCCTACACCTCCCACTCTGACCTGTCATCGCCCATAATATGAGAATCTTCTGTGCCTCTGAAGCTTGTCAGTTTTTTTTCAAACTTACCTGCTCAGACGGCAGACTGGCGTTTGATAGTCCGCCAACCATGACCCGCCAAGACACAGCGACCCCAACGGGAAGCCTGAGCGCACAGGGCCCCTCAAACACCGGTTACAACAACAACCCAGCGCCGGTACCTGTGATCACACAGACGAACTCAAGAGACAAATGGAGCAAAAAGATGGATTTTCTTTTATCAGTCATTGGCTTCGCGGTAGACTTAGGAAACGTGTGGAGATTTCCATACATTTGTTACCAAAATGGAGGCGGTAAGAGTCCAATTTCTTAATAATTTGCTTTCTATATTAGTTGGCTAATTTATGACCTTACTTACATTTATGTGGTCTTATCTTTCTTAATATTAGATATGGCTGAATATCATTTTTTTTGTATTATTCTTTATATAGCATATGTTTGGATTAAGGATTCGATAACGATAGTGGCTCTCGTGCGCGCAATTGGGAAGGCTATACCTCCTGCTGTCCATGGTGCTGAAATTAGCTTCACATGCTCGAGAGCCTGCAACCCACTACAATTAACTCACTGAAACACTGAAGTAAAACATTTTAGTTAAGCATAAAATTAAATAAAGTATTGTACTATGTATAGCATAGGTTTTCCTGTTTATTACCTAGACTATTATGAAAGTTCATCCGCCAAGATGAGTTCGAAAAGACAGCGTTCTATAATGGACTAGTTTAAAATGTCCCAAACAATGTCAGACGCGGTACTGAATGAGGCTACAAAACATAGGCCTGCCTCTAATCTGATCAGTATTATGGGAAATGGAAAGTGGAAGATGTCTAGCCTATCGAGATTATAGGCTATAAACGAATTAAAAAGTTTCTCAATATTGTATTTGGTTGCATGAAAATTGTTTTTGTTGTTTGTATTACATCTGTAATTACCGTTGTGTTTGCACCTCACGTGTAGAAGGCTACCGTTTGCGGTTTGACTAGAGTGAATATTTCACTTGTTACAGTAATTCTATGCACCTTACAGTGGCACAACTGCTTCTCTAAAATCAGTTGTGTAGAGTACGTAACTAAAATTAGTTTAAAGTACTACTTAAGTCGTTTTTTGAGTATCTGTACTCTACTTTACTATTGATATTTTTGACTACGTTTACTTTTACTTCACTACATTCCTAAAGAAAATAATATACTTTTCCTCCATATATTTTCCTTGACGCCCAAAAGTAGTCATTACATTTTGAGTGCTTAGCAGGACAGGAAAATGGTCCAATTTGCCTCTGATCTGGCGGACTCACTAAACACACATGCCTCCTTTGTAAATGATGTCTGAATATTGCAGTGTGCCCCTGGCTATCAGTACATTTGAAAAAAAACAAGAAAATGGTGCCTTCTGGTTTGCTTAATATAAGGAATTTAAAATTATTTATACATTCACATGTACTTTTGATACGTAAGTATATTTAAAACCAAATACTTTCAGACTTTACACAAGTAGTATTTTACTGGATGGCTTTCACTTTTACTTGAGTCATTTTCTATTAAGGTATCTTTACTTTTACTCAAATACGACAATTGGGTACTTTTTCCACCACTGTCTAAAAGTAGGCAAGACCATGTATCAAGTTCTGAAAAAATATTTGTTATAAGTTATAAAATGTGTAGGGATATACAGAAAACCCTACACTCTAAAACAAAAAGGGTTCCATAAGGGTTCTTTGGCTATCGCCACAGGAGAACCCTTTTTGGTTTCAGGTAGGACCTTTTTTTTACCCTCCGTGTAGAAACCTCTGTGGAAATGGTTCTACCTAGAACCAAATATGGTTCTTGAAAGGGTTCTCCTATAGGGGCAGCCGAAGAACCCCTTTAGGTTGTAGATAGCATCTTTTTTCGAAGAGTGTACCAATCATTTGACAGATGATCTGATTAAGAAGCAAAGCCTTTTCAAATCTTTGGATGATATGAATGTAATTAATGTCAATAAAAAAACCTGTCGCCAAAACATTGAATACATAAATACACATACATTTGTGCAAAAACTAGTCAAAGTTTATTTAAAGGGACACTCTGCAGTTGCTACATTCATTTTTCTACTTATATATTCATGTTATGGACCCATTAATTCTTAAAGAATAACTTATAAATTCCCCGGTTGTACCCCATCATAACCCAAAATATAAGCATGTGTTACTCCAATGTAAATGTAAATAAACACTATTTATCCTCAAAACGTGATTAAAACTATAATGTTGATATCATGAATGGTCAGTCCTTGCATCCATAGCTGTGTTTATACATTTTAGAGTGGTTAGATGTCTCCACTTCTATCCCTCAGCTTTTTGCCAAAACAGAGGCTGGGACTACACTTTGTTATCGTTTCAACTGCTGATTGCTTCGTTAAAGATAAACACTTAACTTAAAGCATCCAGGTATAATGTTTTATAACCTGTTTAAAACCCCCTTAAAGGGATGTCCGTGTCCCCATGAAAATCTGTCAGTTTAAGGAGAGATAATCCGCCGATGTCGCACTTCCGCATCTGCAGTGAAAGGTGAGACATGAGACATCCCGAAAATCAGTCTTCTCACAAAATCGTCTGTAGCGTCCGAACGGTTTGGCCAAACGCTTTAACCCCAGTATGGAAAGATGAGACTCTCAGGAACGCGATGTTGTTCTCCTTTTATTTTTGCTCTAGGACGCCCACAGGCCTCACAAGACTCATCTGAAGGTTCCCCGGTACCAGTTGAAAAAATGAATTGAAGTATATATGGAGGCTGTTTCGAGCCAAACATAAGGGGTTTAATCTTTCCAGATTAAGATCTTTCCAGACCTTTCATTTATCTCTCAGATATAGGACAGACACTTAAGAACAAACTTCCTTTCAAATTTCTTTGTGGGGACCATCTGTTGTTCCATGTATGGGTTAATAGCAGTAAGGCCAAATAAAAATGTTCACCCCCCCAGTTTATTATGAGTTGATAATACTGTATGAGCCTTTTAATGTGTTATAGCAAGGCTTATAAATAATATGTTCTGTCTCTCTATGCATAGCATTTCAATTGTCTTAAACTGGCTGTTATTTAGTCCAGATCATTATGAAATGGTTACAATACATTATAAATGGGTCACACATGACTTAAAAGTCTTACATGCATTATTACTGCATGTCTTACAATGCATTACAACTTCATCATAATGCATGAAATGGATTCTATAAGTAACGTGTTACCAGATTTACGTACATATTAAACTACTAAGTAGTAAAAGTAACAATTTGTCACGTGACTGTCCTTCCTAATACATCTCACATCTTGCACGTCTGACACTTGTACCATGGCAATAGCCTGGGGACGAGGTTAGGCCTGCATCTTCATCAACACAATGTGATCTCCGCATAGGTATGAGTCCGACCTATGATTTTCCCTCTTTACATCTCTGGACAGGGGCTTTCCTCATCCCCTACATTGTCATGGCCATCTTTGGAGGGGTGCCACTATTTTACATGGAACTGGCCCTGGGACAGTTCCACAGAACTGGCGCCATATCCATATGGAAACACATATGCCCCATCTTCAAAGGTAGGACGAGCATCATTTACAAAACAACCCACCTCACATCTCACTGACCCCACACCAGTGCACTTCTTTACATTACTTGCATACTGCACATCTTCTTCTCACGTACACGTGGCACTTGCTGTTGACAATTCAACAGTTTATTGATAAGAACAAGGTAACTATGGAATCATTTGGAAAGTGGGTCAATTGAAAGGTAAAGTACTGTACAGTCCTCAGTATAGGAAACTTACACTATAAGCCTATAACTACATAGTAATTGGTCATTTCAAAATGGCATCATGTTGCATAGAGGCACAGGTCTCTAATCTCTGATCTCACTGATCCATCTGTCCATGGTTTCAGGCATTGGGTATGCGATCTGTGTCATCGCGCTGTACGTCTCCTTCTACTACAACACCATCATCGCCTGGGCACTTTTCTACTTCTACTCGTCCTTCGCCAGTGTCCTGCCCTGGACTAACTGTGACAATGCCTGGAACACTGAAAACTGCACCAACTACTTCCTGAAAGACAACGTGACCTGGAACAACTACTCCAGGTCACCTGCTGAGGAATTTTACACGTAAGTCCATGTAAGTGGCGGACAGCACAGGGAATACGTTACCGTGACCTTGAATAGCCACGTCAATTTTTTGACATCATCGTTTCATCGCATTCAAATGTTTCAAAATACATTTTCATTGTATTCTCATTTAAATGTTTCAATTAAACACTTGCTCACAAGTGCTGAAACATGCTGTGATTATTAAGCTGATAACAAGAAATGGTGCTCTAGCAAAACAAAAAGAGTTCAATGGCTCGCTTCATATATAGCCCTAAAAATCGATCTATATCGAGCCACAAGGCACCATTAGTTTTAGCAATGTAGGTAAGCCTACTGGTAAAGGTAAGTAAAATGAAAACACAGTACTAATGTATTTTTCCTATACAGGAGGAATGTTCTGGAGATCCACAAGTCCGATGGGCTGCGTAACGTGGGGGGTGTTCGCTGGCAGCTGATGCTCTGCCTCTTTCTCATCTTCACTATCGTTTACTTCAGTCTCTGGAAGGGAGTGAAGACATCAGGGAAGGTAGCATGTCTCAGCCACTCTTCCAGGAAACCGCATCAGTGTGCGGGGATCATTTCCGGATCATTGTTGTACATTGTGGCAAAACGGCTGTGGTTAGTACCGTTCCGGGTCATCCGACCCCAAGGCTAACGCACTAGCCACAGAGAAATATTTCAGTTGGTCATTACAATGCAATATCCTCTCTCTCTCTCTCTCTCTCTCTCTCTCTCTCTCTCTCTCTCTCTCTCTCTCTCTCTCTCTCTCTCTCTCTCTCTCTCTCTCTCTCTCTCTCTCTCTCTCTCTCTCTCTCTCTCTCTCTCTCTCTCTCTCTCTCTCTCTCTCTCTCTCTCTCTCTCTCTCTCTCTCTCTCTCTCTCTCTCTCACTCTCTCTCTCTCTGCTGCTTTGCCCTTCCCGTGCCAGGTAGTGTGGGTGACGGCCACCTTGCCCTATGTGGTGCTCTTCATCCTGTTGATCCGTGGTGCCACCCTACCAGGTGCATGGAAGGGAGTGGTCTTCTACCTAAAGCCAAAATGGGAGAAACTCTTCGAGACCAGTGTGAGTTATAGAGAAGAAACAGAACACTTGTCCATTATCACATCAATTCCATATGATCATCTGTTTGGAGCGGGAAACACTAAAATAGGGTGAGGAATTTCGCAGGTACCGCTTCAAATGACAATTTGTTTATAATGTTGTTATTTGTATGTACAGATGCAGTCATTTTTTTTGCGTGTGTCACAGCACAGCACAGCATTTTGCACTCTCCTGTGTCAAAATTGGTGAAAGAAAGGCCGTGCACAGCAGTGATCCAACACAGTCAATCCTATACAAAATAATGTAATGTCCCTGGTGATGAAGAGGATGTGGCATCTGTTATTTCAATTTGACCTTTCGCTAAGTCCCGCCCCATAATTTTGCACAACCAATCGCAGTGCTTCAATGGATAACAACTGTTGTCAAGTCTGACACCTCGGACAAGCTCACGATTAAATGGCATGAAAGCCAGTGAGAGATCTGGAGTTTTCTTTAAAAAAATTAATGTTTAAATGGCTAAATAATTTAACAGTGCAGCAGAAGTACTTGCTACTGTGATTCCGGAAATGCAGAGCCTGTTGATGGAGTATTTTTAGAATGCGAAATTATACTTTTGTTACATTGTTTGCTTGCTCAGCTGGTTAGCTAACTCTATCTCATTGACCACCAAACATTGCAAACGCTAGCTAGCCACTTAATATAACTTGTTTTCTGGGAGGTTACTGTATACGGACACGTCGCTGAGAGTTGAGTGTGGAGACGAATGGATTCGGTTCAGTCAGTCGTCCTGATGAGCCCTTCCCAGCTAGTTTATGCTGGCTAGCTGGCAACGATGGCAGTATGGCGCTAGTTAAAACTTGTAAAAGAAAGTTGTGTTTATTTCGAGAAATAACTTGTAGTATTGGTCACCATCTCCAATTTGTTCCATCCAACATCATTTTATTCAGAGTGGAACAGCAGCCTACAAGAGAAATAACTTGTATTATTGGAAGTAACCATTTGGATGTCACAGTGATACAGTCTACACTGCTCAATGGGGAGAGTTTGTGCTGCAAGCCGGCAACACAACAACACGGGGCATAGTGTCAGTCGCTCCCGCTTGCTCCAGTAAGGAGAGGGTAGCTGTTAGATCAGGGGTGGGCAATTCCAGTTATTGAGGGCCTGATTGATGTCACAGTTTTGCCGCAGCCAAGCTAACACACCTGACTCCAATAATCACCTAATCATGATCTTCAGTTTAGAATGCAATTTGATTAATCAGCTGTGTTTGCTAGAGATGGAGAAGAAGTGTGACACCAATCAGGCCCTGGAGGATTGGAGTTGCCCAGCCCTGTGCTAGATAGTGTAGGCCAGTGTGACAGCTAAGTCACATTTATTGTAGTGATTTTCAGCTAAAATGTACAACTACGGCATTAACATCTAATGTTACATTTTTGTGCAAAATAAAAAAACACTATTACTCCGATAAAAATTGAATGATTCTGAACACTTCCAAGTCCCAACTTTGGCAGATAAGTTTCAAATTCTCCCTGAAGTTTCTAGCCACAAGCATAAACTAGCTAGCTGGGAAGGGCTCAACAGGACGCCTGACTGAACTGAATCCGTTTGTCTCCACTCGACTCTCGCTGCCTGACTAATGTCATCAATTTGGGCACAAGGCGTATCTCTTGCTTGTTTTCTCAGAATGTATGTTAACTAGCTAAGTTAGCAATGTTATGAATACATATTTTGCCGACATCAGGATATGATTTCAGAGCACGAGTTATCTCCAAAAGTGGATATAGCTCTCACTGTCAGACTGCATGCTGACAGTGAATTCAGAGCCATTTAGCGGCTAGCCACACTATAGACATCATTTTACCAGGTTACTGTGAAGCAATTGCAATGACAGTCCACCACGACATACCTAAGAGTTTACTGATTAGCAAGGGGTATTATGTGTTTCATTGAATTGTGTATTAGAAACACAGATCGTTGTGAAGGGATTTCACCAGTGGTTGAATGGGGAATTGGACTTCCTGAGAAAATGTTGTCCGAGGTTGAATAATGCATCTGAACACTGGAGTTCTGGTTATGGGGAGGTATTTTTTCTGGTGGCTATAAAGCTGTTCAAACAACCTGACCATGACATCACTAAAGATGTCAGCCTGATGTCATTGCAACCAGTATATTGGGGAACAGCCTGAGTCTACCTCTACCATAACATAGAAGGTGTTAAAAGATGCCTGAGCGGAGTCCCCACATCTGTTTTTCAGGGGAAACGGAAGTTAGGTTGAAAAAACTGAATCCCTGAAAACTGTAAACATACACTTTCTGCCAGCCCGTGGAAAGTTCCTCTACCATAGTGTCCTTCAACTTTGCTTTCTTGCGTTCTACTCTCTGACGGTACAGTGCTGTGTTGTTGGCTCAGTATGAGTGAGCGCTTTGGTTCAAGGGAATATGGATGAGACGAGATGCATAAATAAGCCACGTGATAATGAGATGCGTAGTTGGTTTAGATTTTTTCCATTAACAAAGCCCACCCACCCACCCCCCCACCCCACCCCACCCCACCCATTCTCTCTCACGCATGCACACATGCACTCTCTCTCTCTCTTTCGTCCTCCTTCTCCCTTTACAAGTGCGTGCTTCTCTTCAGATCTCTCTCAGTAGAGCTGTGAAATAGGATTCGTATGAGGCTATCATTTAGCAGAAATGTCATTGGACATGACAGGTCACAGTAATCCATTGGAAAATATGACCATTTTGGCTATTCAATGAACACCCTATAATTTGTGCTTACGCTGCACGGATAATGCATTATGATGTGCAATGCATTGCAAAATTTGACATCAGCATGAATGACCCCTTTATAATGTCTTATTATCCTGACAAAAGAAACAAATGTGTGTAGACATTATAAAGGCACATGGAAATAGCTAGAAAAGTATATTTCCCAAAGAAAATGTGTGTGCTTGCTAGCTTGTCTTGAAATACTTAAGGTTGATAGGACAGGATAGTCTGAACCTGTAAAAGTTGGTTTGGTGTCTCTCGCTTGAATGGTTCAAAAGTTACTATTACTGCTGGTGGGTTATTTTCTGCAAATGTTGGCTAATTTAAATTGTTATAATTTATAACGTTTGAAAATGTTAAAGTTGTTTTAATGTTTGCAGCTGAAATTATTTAAGAACAGTAGCGTGTATAATGTCTACCACAGTGCTCTTATGGTTGTCATTGAATCCATTAAGTGGTATGCTAATTTGTGCTAACTCAAATGATTATAATGTATACATGTTTAAGAGAATTTGAAGTCAGGAGAGCCTGAATGTTAAAGTTGGTGCTGTAGCTTTTTAGGCCAAGGAGCAGGACCATTTTGAATGTCTAGGTACCTCTGTATTCCAATGGTTGTCGTTTAAACTCAGGTTAATTTATGCACATTTTAAATGGTTATAGTTCAAAAAGTATAAATAGTATCACAAACCTGTATGCAAGCAAAATATGTTGAGTCAGTCTGCACATTTCAGCATTGGTTTGGAATTGATAGCTTAAACGGTTCAAGAGAAGTACCACAGACAAATGTTCCCCAGAATTCAGTTTGGTGGTACAGTAAACAAACATTTTTGGAAACCACTTGTTTATACGGTTACAGAGTTGCGGTGTTTGCTCTAATATGCACATTTAAGGAAATGTCAACTGATTAAGTTATGAAAGAATGCTTGACTCTATGAAGTGTTTCCGTCATGCTAAAGTTGGTTTGGAGCTTCTAGATTGAATTGTTAGAAAGCAGTGGCACTGTGAAAATCTACCTCTCATGGTAGCCATTGAGGCTAATGTAAACATTGCCCACTTCAAATCAAAGTTTATTTGTCACGTGCGCCCAATAGACCTTACAGTGAAATGCTTACTTACAGGCTCTAACCAATGGTGCGGGGGAAAAAAGAGAAGGTATGTGTGTGTGTGTGTGTGTGTGTGTGTGTGTGTGTGTGTGTGTGTGTGTGTGTGTGTGTGTGTGTGTGTGTGTGTGTGTGTGTGTGTGTGTGTGTGTGTGTGTGTGTGTGTGTGTGTGTGTGTGTGTGTGTGTGTGTGTGTGTGTGTGTGTGGTAAGTAAAGAAATAAAACAACAGTAAAAATACATTTGAAAAAAGAGTAGCAAGGCTACATACATCTGTTAGTCAGGCTGATTGAGGTAGTATGTACATGTAGGTATGGTTAAAGTGACTATGCATATATGATGAACAGAGAGTAGCAGAAGCGTAAAAAGAGGGGCTGTCGGGTGGTGGGACACAATGCAGATAGCCCGGTTAGCCAATGTGCGGGAGCACTGGTTGGTCGGGCCAATTTAGGTAGTATGTACATGAAATTGTTATAGTTAAAAAAGTATACATAGTATAAAAAATCTGAATGCAAACAATCTAAGTAGGGTCAGTCGGAACATCCCAACGTTGGTTTGGTGTTGATAGCTTAAAAACTGAAATAAAGGGATGTCAGTTTTTTAAAAGTTTTTTAAATTCAAGTTTACGGCAATGACTTACATGGAGTTTTATGCAAATATGGTTGTAGTACAAAAACTATAAATAGTATCAAATATATTTTCTCAAGCAACCTGAAGATGGTCTGTCTGCGCATTCTAAAGTTGGTTTAGTGTTATGTGGTTTAAGTGCTAGAGTGAGTGGAAAAAAGGTTACGAGTATGTAAGAAATCTAGAGTGGTCTTGCCTTCAGCAAGCACACTAACTAGTAATACATTATTACATGTGCAGACTTTAATTTCAAGTGTTACCTGTCACTTATTATATGCATTTGTATCAAACAAGAAACACTGTGCACAGATATGATATGATAGGATTTGGATGCTTGGAAGGAATCAGCAGTCCAACAGAGATATTTGAACATAACAAATGAATTAGCATTACATCTAAAGCTCCGCAATAGCAGAGGATTGTGAAAGCTAGACAGACACACTGGCTGGCTAACAGACAGGAACAGTTAGGCTTCAGTAGCTTGACACGGGTCTTTACACTGTTGAGATATACAGGGATGCTGTACAAGTCAAAGCACTGAATCTGATATTCTGAGATTGCAGGTAAATCCCTCGGGTTCGGTCATTTGTGTGTAATTCATATCCATGTGTTTTTGTAGGTGTGGGTAGACGCTGCGGCTCAGATCTTCTTCTCCTTGGGGCCAGGCTTTGGGGTGCTCCTTGCCCTCTCCAGCTACAACCCATTCACAAACAACTGTTATCGGTAAGAGCTGATACTAAAACTCCCTTAAATAATAATACATATACACTGAGTGTACAAAACATGACATACACTTTCCATGGCATAGACTGACCAGGTGAATCCGGGTGAAAGCTGTAATCCCTTACTGATGTCACCTGTTAAATCCCCTTCGATCATTGTACCGGAATGGGACGAGACAGGTTAAAGAAGGATACTTAAAAAATAAAAATAAACCTGTCAACCATATCGATCACTTCCAAACAAGTAAAAAAGTTCAAACGAGAATAACTCAGAGGAGGTACGTGTGTCCAGGATGGAAGAGGAGGCTGCTCCTCCTGAATGTCCTCTACACCAGTGGATCTCTACGGTAGCGCTTCCAATCGCTCTCAAAAAAGGCCGTCAGGCATTGATATCCGGTGACAAACACACGTGTCTCTGGCAGCCCATAACTATGGCCCTCACTTTTACTCGCATCAGCCCTGTGTCGTCGAGGAGGAGAAAACGCCGGCCAATCAAGGGGATTTATTTAGGTTGTGTTGAATAGATGAGCTCAAACGGATGTCCCACAGCAACTCTTTAAAGACAATGTAATTACAATTATGAGAAGGGAGTGGTGAATCCAGCGTGGTGGGAGATGAAAGGATCACGGGGGCTCTCCTGAAGAAATTGAATTGTGTGCTCCCTGTGAGACGGCTGTCACGTGCGTGGTTAATGTCATTGGTACAGTATCAGTGACACACGTGAGGAAACAGTGGCACTGCTGCTTCTCAGAGAACTTGTGGAATCACACAGAGTCTGAATGGACTTACTCTTGCTGACAGAGTTATCCTAATTAAACAAAGTGAATGCCCACGACATATAAATAGAAATGGCATTTAGATGACTGTATAACACTGTTTGTGTTTGCTTGCTAGCAAGTGAGCTCGGTCAACGAAAATGTCTTACAAAGGTGATCCATGTTGGGGACAGTTGCTCCATTTACAAAATCCAGATGTAACCACTGTTCCCAACCAAACCAGAGAAAGATATATACGAATGAATTACAATACTTGAGATGATCAGACAGGCACCGTGTTTGTCTCTATGTTGTGATGCCGTAGTGACGCCATAGTGACCAGCCTGGTGAACTGCCTGACCAGCTTCATGTCTGGTTTTGTGATCTTCACTGTGCTGGGGTACATGGCAGAGAAGAGAAATGTGAATGTGGAGGATGTAGCCAGAGACAAGGGTCAGTGGCCAAAACTCTTCTAGATAAATGTTTTAAGTGTATTTGTCTGTTTTATTAAGTAACTGCCTGAACATGTTCAACAGGAATGTATTTATATATCTAGTGCAACAGTAGGAAATTGTAGCTTTTAGATTGTTATCAAAATGGGAGTTACCCCCGAACACCTCATCCCCAGGTCCAAGCCTACTCTTCATCACCTATCCAGAGGCCATAGCCAACATGACAGGGTCAACATTCTTCGCCATCATCTTCTTCGTGATGATGATCACGCTTGGGCTCGACAGCACGGTATGACAGAACTTGGGTTGAAGTGTCTCATCAAAAGAAGGAGACTTGCCTATAACTTGGATGTATCAGATTATCTCTGAACTAAGTGATGTCCTTAGGTCATATGTAATCACACTCATTGACATGGCCCTCTCTCGTCTCTGTCTCAGTTTGGAGGACTGGAGGCTATCATTACTGCTGTGATGGATGAATACCCTGGTTACCTGGCGAACAGACGGGAGCTGTTTGTACTGGGCTTGGTTGTTGTGTGCTTTTTGGGCTCCCTCAGCACCCTTACCAATGTAGGTAACATGTAAATAAGAATGTAGCACTTTGAAGACACAAACTTTTCAACAGTAAACAAAAAAGGGCACATGAGGGATCTGGAAGCTCCTGATGCAACAGTAGTCATAATAAGATGGCACAGGATTAATCAAATAATTACGTTTGAATAGAAACAAACGCTAAATTAACAATCTATATTAGTTTGATCAACTTGTCCAGAAGGAACCTTTCACCACATAAGTGACAGGCATGTGTTTCTCTCAGGGCGGGGCCTATGTGGTGAAACTGCTGGAGGAGTTTGGGGTGGGTTCCTCCATCATTGCAGTTGGTTTTCTTGAGGCCATCGCCGTTTCCTGGTTCTATGGTAAGAATGGTGATTTAATGGTGATGTTACATCTCACGCTTCTTATACTCCCAGTAGTCTTGCATGAGACAGAAATCATCATTTATTTTTTTCTTGTAGTATGCATCCTACAGACTCCTAAATTATATTGACAAAAATACTTTTTTCCGGGTTTCACATGACAAGAAACTGTTTTAATAGTTCTTATCATAGTGTTGTTGAATGCTCTCTTTTCAATTTGTATTGCTTCCAGGTATCACGAGATTCAGCAATGACATTAAATCCATGTTAGGCTATTCTCCTGGATTATTCTGGAAGGTGTGCTGGGTGGCCATCAGTCCTGCATTTCTAGCGGTAAGCAGAGCCGGAGGGGAAAACAACCAATAAGATTTGAAATGACGGAATATATTGTCGAATCCACCTAACAGGAAGCTTTGTTATCATACCCTCATTCTGGACAATTAAAACTGATTTAACAGTGTTCGTCATCCACTAGTTCACAAATCTGACGCAAATCAGGTGACTCAATCTGATTGGCCTACAGCACCCTGTCACAGAGTTTCTGTAACGTATATGCTAGGAGTCAGGAAGCAGGTGCGGAAGGTGAGTTTAGTAATGAGAATAAGCAGATAAACAAAAAAGGAGAACCGTACAGAACACGAACAGAACCAATACTGCCTGAAGACTGGGGCTACTTGAGGGCTAAACAAAGGGTACGTAACCAAGGTAATGATGAAGTCCAGGTGTGCATAACGATGGGGAGCAGGTGTGTGTAATGATAGTTGCCACAGTTTTTTGTAAACCTCTCGTATATCTCAAACTTCTAATCCTCCTCATTGGCCCTTTCTGGTAACGGCAGGTTAAATGACATGGGTGGATGGCCAGTGTAGGATCAGATGTGCTAACATTTCATTAGGACTTTGCTAGAGATTGTATGGTAATATTTTGCTTAAAGCCTGCAGGTATAATGCTTTGTACCTGGTAATAAGCATGTATCATCCTTTATAGTGGCTTAATATACAGTTTGTAAAATGCCACTTGTCTCTAAGTTTCAACATTTCAACTGACTCAAAATGGCTGTTATTTAATCAGGCTCATTGTGATATGAGTATAAGACATTGTAAGAGGGTTGTGAAGGTTCATGACAAGTATTACAATGTATTATAATTACACCGTAATGCATTATACGTACAGACTTTAAGTGAAGTGTTTTCCAACAAAACAAATTCCCCAGCATAGAACCCTCCTCCACCTTCAATTCTTCAGTCTGCAAGTAAAGGACACCCAGCTCCCTTCAACCTCAATGTCTCATCATTTTTCCCCCTCCTGTTCATATTCCACAATCCTAAATGTCAACTTTATTCACCTGCATAACGTAATATCCCTGCCTCCACTTTGCATACGTCTCCTTTAATCTCTCTTATCCTCCCGCTGCTGAAAGAGCTGACATTTTCCCCCAAGCTAACTTCTTTATTATTCCTCCTTTTATTGTATGGGCTAAATTGTTTCTGCTCTCATCTCCCTCGTCGGTCTGTGATAATCTCGTGAAAATAAAGATATACCTTTTTAAGTATTGAAATGGCTTTTCTGCTTTTGTCATTGTTGTTGAGGCACACAGGCGTCTAAATGCCATTGTCACATATGCGAAATCTAATTGAGAAAAATAGGAGCATGACCTTTGAGACTTGTCTCTCTCCTTTCACAGTATATAATAGTGAGCTCCCTGCTTAAGCCACCCCCCCTCCAACTCTTTGACTACAAATACCCAGACTGGAGCATCACGGTGGGCTACGTCATCGGGGCCTCCTCCTTCATGTGGATCCCTATCTATATGGTCTACAAGCTGGTGTGGACCCCCGGATCACTGAAACAGGTCTGATGGACTCATGTACTGTGTTGACTATTGACAAGAAATGGATGTGTAGTGTGTGTGGTCAGTGTGACTTATTGTCCGAAAAAAAGAAGCACATAGTTAATATATTTCACTATGTGATGAGTGTATGGCAAATGGTTGAATTAATCACACACACGTGTTGTTATCTCTTGTTACTCCATCCCTGGTCTCTACCTGTTTTTGATCCCAGCGCCTAGCCGTGTGTCTGAGACCTGAGAGGACCATCATGCCAGAGATCCACACAGACTCCCTCAACATGAGTCCTGTTCCATAGAAGCCCCCTACGTTGCCAAGAACCCAGCCAGGCACATAACGTTCTACCAATAGGCTCCTGAATGAGAACCAACTCAGCAGATACAGATCAATCTCATGGAGTGTTCAACAAATCATTTTATTTATTTTTGCTCAGTAAGTACAATAAACACAAATTGTCTGCAAGAGGGGACTTTAATGTAAAGAGAAAACGTTTCATATGAATTAATATTCAGTGTGAACGCGTCCTTCAAATACTGTCAGTATACAGTTTATTTTGGACAGAAAAATGTAGGTCTGATCACAAGACAGACTTCTACAGCTATTAAGATAAGGCTGTAAGGCATTTCTCACCAATTACTTGTTTATTTATTTAACCTGGGCAAGTCAGTTAAGAACAAATTCTTATTTACAATGACAGCCTACCAGGGAACAGTGGGTTAACTGCCTTGTTCAAGGGCAGAACAACATATTTATTTTTTCCTCAGCTCGGGGATTTGATCCAGCAACCTTTCGGTTAGTGGCCCAATGCTCTCACCACTAGGTTACCTGCCACCCTTACTTCTTTCTGCTACATTATTAACAGTTAAAAAACATGACCCAGTCACATTAAATTACCTTTGCATGTTTTATTTTTATGATGTACCCTTTTAAGCAACCACAGTGACAATCAGCTTTGGAAATTGTCTGAGTGGAGATTTTTAAAGAAAAGTATCTTGTGTGTTGAAGATAAGATCAATAACCAGAAAGCCCTTTATTAATAACTGGGCTTCATACAAAGTATAGCAGATCATGTCATTTGTTCTGTGTGATAAGTAACCATTTACACTGTGTGGCTGACGAATGGTTGATGTCTTAAAGTTGTTTTTTGAACAGATTTTAACCGACAATAGTTCCTCACCAACATGCAAGTTAAAAGGATTTACCTCAAAGAATGCAGTTAGCGGATGAGACCAAATACGCTGCTAAAAGTCTTTCCTTTTAGGTTATGCTTTATTTCATAGTCCGCTATTTACCTGTCATTTTCTTGGAAATGAAGGTAAAATGGTAATTACATAATTATTGTTACGTAATTGGTATCCTGGGTGTTTACCAATTGTTTTTGAACCAGTTGGTACCAATTATTTAGATATACACTAGATGTCTAATTGTGGCCGCTGTGTTGAAGCCACTGTGCCTCCATCTTGGCACTCCACCACCGTTGAGAAAATAATATTCTAAAAGCTATAGAAATGAATTTCCTAATGTCTACATTAGTTTTTGCAACATTTATTATATTACCCACCTTAATGCATTCTTTTAAATTATATTATGTGAGCTAAACATAACGTTTTAAAAAATTCATACATTTCCCCGAAAGTATCATTTTAGTTACTGTCCCCACTACAACAAAAAATACATAAATACATGTAATTTTGTCAGTTAAACATTTAATTGAAATACTGTAGAATTCCATGCATTCCTATGGAGGACTGCTCCTACTGGGGAGTACCAATATAGCTGAATGCTCCTACTGGGGAGTACCAATATAGCTGAATGCTCCTACTGGGGAGTACCAATATGGCCGACCGGTGGCTTCAAAGCCTCTCAATGGCCAATACATAGCGTCAGCAATCCAGGGTTTATATACATTATTGGTTGGTTCCCATTTTTAGCAGTTTCTTGGTATATTCCAATTACAATGGGACTACAAAATAAACTGTTAACTTATTTTCTCCTAAGTGTTTGTTGTTGGGATAAACAACTTCCAGGGTGTATTCTGCCTTAAATCTGCCTAAATATTGTAGCTACGTCAAAGCATTATAAACTCTGTATTGATATTATGCCTCTCCAGACAAACAAAAAACAAGGTTTTATTTTCTCGATGTGATAAGACTCTTTGAACTGTTACTCAATCCCAAATCAAAGCCTATCAGGGATTGTAACACGTTTCCATTTACTCTCAACTTTTGTTTCACTTATCTCCAGAGAATAATTTGACGAGTCCTTTTAAATAAGCTATATAATATTTGGAATGTTTTGTGATTTCAGTCTTACCTTTCTAAGTAACAAAAAAGGAAGCAGGTCCCTGTATTTGTAGGATGTGACGGCAACTTTCTCGTATACATGTAATGAGAAGTTTAAAAAGATACTGAATATATAAACGTGTGTATTACACCCTTATGTCTTTGTCCTTCTTGAGCTAACTATTCATTTTTAGAACGACAAAACCATCTTAACGTGTCACATTTCAACTAACCATATTTGCCACTGATTTGATTGCTTGCTGCTGTTCAACTTGACTGAAACTAAATGTAAAGAAACGCGCAGAGCCAAACGTGTCCCCGAAGCAGGGATGTCCATTACTGATAGCTGCCCCTCTCATGTCATTGTGGTAGCTGTCGCTGTAGACCTCAATGAGAGATTCTAATTAACAGCCTGATTTGCAATATCCAGAAACGATCAAAATGCAAGGTAATAGAACCGCTTCAAATGGTTTTAATGAAATGTTTTATTAAACAGAACCCCCCCCCACACACACACACACACAACCCATAGTCCCCCACACACAACCCTGCTAAGCAAGGCTTGATCACGTCAAGGACCTCTGGTATGAGAAGAAGAGAATATCAATGGGATTAGACAATTGCTCATTTGGGTATTTCTACAGAGGGAAGCTGAGTGACACACATCAAAGCTCCTTTGTGTGGGCCATTGCGGTAGAGTTGTCTCTCAAACAGACCAGCAGAGGAGACACATGAAAGGAGCGCTGGCTCAATGGCTGCTCTTTTACCATCAGAAATGATGAACAGCTCGGCAAACTTCACTGTGTGATGAAGAAACACCAGAGAAATGTAAGGGCCACACTGTAACCAGAGGATCTACACAGCTTGACACAATGTCTGACTAAAATCAGACACACAAGGAGCATACTTTGTCTCTTGTCATTTTAAGAGCAGGGAAATCACTCTTGAGATCTGAACTAGCAACCAGCCTCTCCAACCTCTAGGCTACCCAATATGTAATCTATCAAGTTTCATTTCAAGGCTGTCAATCAATATGAAGCGCAAGTACAGAGTAGATGGACCATCTGGTTTTTAGGGAAGAAAAGAGATACAACGTTAACCTCGGATCTAAGTTCATGTTCCAAATATAGAAAAATAACAACATTAAAAACAAAAACAGAGTGATTGCTTGCAAATGGATCATCTAGTCCAGAGCCTGAGTGCATGCCTTCTCATCATCGGTCAAACCTCGAAAGCAACAGTGAACAACACAGAGAGAGAGAGAGAGAGAGAGAGAGAGAGAGAGAGAGATAGAGAGAGAGAGAGAGAGAGAGAGAGAGAGAGAGAGAGAGAGAGAGAGAGAGAGAGAGAGCATAATGTATAATTGCCACAATCTCCCAGGTCCTTGCAAAATATAACATCAACTCAGCCACTCGTTTGTCTCTGAACAATATCTTACCCCCTCCCCTGCCACAAAATCACGCAGCATGGCTGCACTGGTGGAGAAGTCTAGTTCCGGAGTGCTTCTTTACTGTTTCCGACAGGTTCCTTGTTGCAGTGGATGACTTATGGCGCCAGGAAGCCTCCAATTTCATTTCCAGCCCTATGTGGTAGAGACACTCTCCAGAACACATGACACTTCTGGGGCTCATCATTAAGAGCAGAAAATAGTGTTTGTAATGGTACATCTGCTTTGCTTGTTGCAACAGATGAAGTGGTCAAATCCAAATACATCAGTCATTCGCATTATTAGGTTAGAGTCTGCAACCCCAAGCATCTTGACCTTTATGACCTCACCCCATTGGTTCGTTGACATTAATCAATGTCGGGAATGTAATGATGGAAGCCCACACTTACATGATCTATGGTAACTGAGTTGTTTTCTTTCTTTAACAGATGTTTAGTAGGCTATAGAATTCATAATATAAGAGAAAAGAAACCAACATACTCAAAGAGAAACACAGAATAGGCTCGTCTTGCAAAGTTATACAGTATAGTACAAATAACTTGCATTTTCTTTACTGCTATTCTATCCGATATGATAACTCTACTGTACACAATTTCCTATTCAGTATCTAATGTAAAATCACAATGAAGCAAAAAATATCTTAACCGCAAGTCACACTCTAGGCCTAATTAAATAAGAAACTGAGTAGAATCACTAGACTAGATGATACTGAGTGATAGATGGGCTACGCAACTGAAATACTGTGTTTTGAAGCCACCGTGCCTCCATTTTGGCAATCCCCCACAACTGTATATTTATTTATTCAGAGTATGTATGAATGAAGGTGTTTCTTAAACTGGCAGCATGATATTTTTATTTTTAATTTAACCTTTATTTAACTAGGCAAGTCAGTTTAGAACAAATTCTTATTTACAATGACGACCTACCCTGGCCAAACCCTAACCCAGAAGACGCTGGGCCAATTGTGCGCCCCGCCCTATGGGTCTCCCAGTCACGGCCGGTTGTGATACAGCCTGGAATCAAAACAGGGTTTGTAGTGACACCTCTAGCACTGAGATGAGCCTTAGACTGCTCCTCCACTTGGGAACCCAAATATGATGTGTGTGGGCCTACTGAAACCATTATCAATTGTGTTGGTATCTATCAAATAAAAATAACACACTATATTCATTGCATGTGGACATTGTCATTTATTACATTAATCATTTGTTGAGTTGAAATGTCTGATATTGCACTATATTTCAAAAGTATATTTTCTCTGTTATCACAACATACTGTATCTCAAATCCTATAGTTAACTTGAAATTGCCATATCCTGCAGGTTTTGTTCCTACATGATTCCTGCAGGAATGCACTTGGTCCTGCAGAAATTGTCATATCCTGCAGGAATATCAAAATTCTACAGGGTTCAGTCCTGCAGGAGTCGACCTAGAATTTACTTTGTCCTACAGGAATTGCCATATCCTGCAAGAATATCAAAATCCTGCAGGTTTCGGTCCTGTGGGATTCCTGCATGAATTGTCATGTTTGTGCAGAACTTTCAACATTTATGCAGGACAAGTCATACTCTTGCACGAGCATCAGGGACTTTTCCTAAAGGATTTTATCAAGCCTTCAGGATCCCTGCAGGATACCTGAACAATTCATTCACAAATGGTTGAAGTCCTGCATGATTCCTGTAGGACTTTTGTTTCAGGGCATATGTGATCCTACAGAATCAACATTTGGGTAAGGTTTTTGTAGACATGATTAGATGTGTTTTCTTATGTGACGTAATATTCCTGCTGCTGTTAAATAATTGTTCATGTTATTCATCTTTTATTTCATGACATTGTTGTATTTATTTGAAGATATTTGCTTAGTTACCCTGAGATATTTGGATGATTAGTTGCACCTTCAGAAAGCATTCATACCCCTCGACTTATTCCACATTTGATCGTTACAGCCTGAATTCAAAATGGATTCCGTTTTTTTCCCCCTGCACCCATCTACACACAATACCACATGATCACAAAGTGAAAACATGTTTGAAGACATGTATGCCAATTTAGTGGAAAATAAATACAGAAATCTCATTGACATAAGTATTCACATCCCGGAGTCAATGCTTTGTAGAAGCTTTGGCGGCGATTACAGCCGTGAGTCATCTTGGGTATGTCTGTATCAGATATGCACATCTGGATTAGGGATTTTCTTCCATTCTTCGTTGCAGATTTTCTGTTAAACTCTGTTAAATTAGATGGGGAGTGGCATTGAACGGCAGTCAAGAAGTCTTTCCACAGATTTCCAATCAGATTCAAGTCTGAGTTTTGCCTGGGCTACTCAAGGACTTTCACATTGTTATTCTGAAGCCATTGCAGCATTGCTTTAGAGGTATGCTTGGGGTCATTGTCCTGTTGGAATGTAAATCTACACCCCAAGTCTGTCGTTTTGTATTCTGATGCAGGTTCTCATCAAGGATTTGCCTGTATTTGGCTTCATTCATTGTTCCCTCTATCCTTACCAATCTCCCAGTCCCTGCCTCTGGAAAATCAAATCAAATCAAAGTTGATTTGTCACATGCGCCGAATATAACAGGTGAAATGCTTACCTACAGGCTCTAACCAATAGTGTGGAAAAAAAGGTATCTGTGTGTGTGTGTTTAGGTAAGTAAAGAAATAAAACAACAGTAAAAATACATTTGAAAATAAGAGTAGCAGGGCTATGTACAGACACCGGTTAGTCAGGCTTATTGAGGTAGTATGTACATGTAGGTATGGTTAAAGTGACTATGCATATATGATGAACAGAGAGTAGCAGTAGTGTAAAAGAGGTGTTGGCGGGAGGTGGGACACAATGCAGATAGCCCGGTTAGCCAATGCACAATGCAGATAGCCCGGAGCACTGGATGGTCAGGCAATTGAGGTAGTATGTACATGAATGTATAGTTAAAGTGACTATGCATATAAGATAAACAGAGAGTAGCAGCAGAGTAAAAGAGCGGTTGTGGGGGCACACAATGCAAATAGTCCAGAAGTATTATGGCTTGGGGGTAAAAACTGTTGAGAAGCCTTTTTGTCCTAGACTTGGCACTCCGGTACCGCTTGCCATGCGGTAGTAGAGAGAACAGTCTATGACTGGAGTCTTTGACAAAACATCCCCATAGCATGATGCTGCCAGCACCATGCTTCAGGGTAGGGATGGTGTTAGACGGGTGATGAGCTGTGCCTGGTTTTTTCCAGATATAGCACTTTGCATTCAGGCCAGACTTACATTTTTGACTCATCAGACCACAGAATCTTTTGCCTTTTGATCTCCGTCTTTCACATGCCTTTTTGCAAACTCCAGGCGTGATGTCATGTGCTTTTTTTCCAAGAGTGGCTTTTGTCTGGCCACTCTCCCATAAAGCCAAGATTGTTGAATTACTGTAGAGAGCAATTGGGTTCTTGGTCACCTCCCGGACTATGACAACTCAGGAGATGACCCAGATGCAGACACAGGAGCCGGATTGTACAGTTCTCATACTATTTATGAGGGGACAGGCCAGGGCAGGTCGAGGGCAGGCAAAGGTCCTTCTTGCCCAGTTGCTTAGTTTTTTCGGACGGACAGCTCTTGGCAGAGTCTGGGTTGTTCCGTATTCTTTCAATTTCCCAATGATGGAGACCGCTGTGTTCTCAGAAACTCGCAACACAACAATGTTTATACCCTTCCCCAAGATACAGTGAGGGAAAAAAGTATTTGATCCCCTGCTGATTTTGTACTGTTGCTCACTGACAAAGAAATGATCAGTCTATAATTTTAATGGTAGGTTTATTTGAACAGTGAGAGACAGAATAACAACAAAAAAATCCAGAAAAACACATGTCAAAAATGTTATAAATTGATGTGCATTTTAATGAGGGAAATATGTATTTGACCCCGCTGCAAAACATGACTTAGTACTTGGTGGCAAAACCCTTGTTGGCAATCAGAGGTCAGACGTTTCTTGTAGTTGGCCACCAGGTTTGCACACATCTCAGTGGGGATTTTGTCCCACTCCTCTTTGCAGATCTTCTTCAAGTCATTAAGGTTTCAAGGCTGACGTTTGGCAACTCGAACCTTCAGCTCCCTCCACAGATGTTCTATGGGATTAAGGTCTGGAGACTGGCTAGGCCACTCCAGGACCTTAATGTGCTTCTTCTTGAGCCATTCCTTTGTTGCATTGGCCGTGTGTTTTGGGTCATTGTCATGCTGGAATACCCATCCACGACCCATTTTCAATGCCCTGGCTGAGGAAAGGAGGTTCTCACCCAGGATTTGACGGTACATGGCCCTGTCCATCGTCCCTTTCATGCGGTGAAGTTGTCCTGTGCCCTTAGCAGAAAAATATCCCCAAAGCAGTGTTTCCACCTCCATGTTTGATGGTGGGGATGGTAGTCTTGGGGTCATAGGCAGCATTCCTCCTCCTCCAAACACAGCGAGTTGAGTTGATGCCAAAGAGCTCCATTTTGGTCTCTCATCTGACCACAACACTTTCACCCAGTTGTCCTCTGAATCATTCAGATGTTCATTGGCAACCTTCAGACGGGCATATATATATGTGCTTTCTTGAGCAGGGGGACCACGCAAGTGCTGCATGATTTCAGTCCTTCATGGCGTAATGTGTTACCAATTGTTTTCTTGGTGACTATGGTCCCAGCTGCCTTGAGATCATTGACAAGATCCTCCCGTGTAGTTCTGGGCTGATTCCTCACCGTTCTCATGATCATTGCAACTCCACGAGGTGAGATCTTGCATGGAGCACCAGGCCGAGGGAGATTGACAGTTGACACATACATACTTACAGTTGAAGTCGGAAGTTTACATACTCTTAGGTTGGAGTCATTAAAACTCGTTTTTCGACCACTCCACAGATTTCTTGTTAACAAACTATAGTTTTGGCAAGTCGGTTAGGACATCTACTTTGTGCATGAATAATATTTCCAACAATTGTTTACAGACAGATTATTTCACTTATAATTCACTGTATCACGATTCCAGTGGGTCAGACGTTTACATACACTAAGTTGACTGTGCCTTTGGGCTAGGCCCCTTTTTTCTCCACTTCCTGCCTGAATGACGTGCCCAAAGTAAACTGCCTGTAGCTTAGGCCCTGAAGCCAGGATATGCATATAATTGGTACCATTGGAAAGAAAACACTTTGAAGTTTGTAGAAATGTTAAAATAATGTAGGAGAATATAACACAGTAGATATGGTAGGAGAAAATCCAAAGACAAACCAACCGGAATTATTTTTTTGGAGAGACCATCCTCTTAGAAATGCAAGAGAAAGGTCATATTGAACATTAGCTCCCTGGATGCAATTCCTATGGCTTCCACAGGGTTTCAGCAGTCTATATTCAAGGTTCCAGGGGGTCTGGCTATCTGTCAGCCATTTTCCAAGCTGATCTGAGGTCTTGGATCCTCAACCAAGAGAAACATGACACTTAATGTGTTGTGAAATCTGTTATGAATGTATTGTTATGTTTGAAAATGTATAACTGACTTAATTTTGCTGGACCCCAGGAAGAGGCAGCAGCTAATGGGGATCCATAATAAACACAAATACAAATGTCCAAACAATAGAATTGGCCACAGGTGGACTCCAATCAAGTTGTAGTGACATCTCAAGGATGATCAAAGGAAATTGGATGCCCCTGAGCTCAATTTGTAGTGTCATAGCAATGTGGTGTGAATACTTAAGTAAATGAGATATTTCTGTATTTCATTTTCAACAAATTAGCTAACATTTCAAAAAACATATTTTCAGTTTGTCATTATGGGGTATTGGTGTGTAGATGGGTGAGAAAAAAAATATTGAATCTATTTTGAATTCAGGATGTAACACAACAAATGTGTAATAAGTCAAGGGGTATGGATACTTTCTGAAGGCACTGTAGGATCTGCTGTTAAAGGGGAAACAAGCATAAGTAATTATTTATTTAGGTTTTTATTTTGGAAAAATTCATTAAGTGAATGAAATACTGTGTGTGGGTGTTGAGTGACATGGACATAGCTTCCTTTACTTAAAGACTCCCATTTCTCCAGACATGCTGTGTGCAAATGACCCAAAAGATTGGGTAACACAAATACACTAAACAAAAATATAATCTCAACATGCAACAATTTTAAAGATTTGACTTAGTTACAGTTCATATAAGGTAATCAATCAATTGAAATACATTCATTAGGCCCTAATCTATTCATTTCACATGGCTGGGAATACAGATATGCATCTGATAGTGACAGATACCTTTAAAAAAAAGGTAGGGGCGTGGATCAGAAAACCAGTCAGTATCTGGTGTGACCACCATTTTCCTCATGCAGCGTGACACATCCCCTTCAGCAGGCTGTTGATTGTGGCCTGTGGAAAGTTGTACCACTCTTCTTCAATGGCTGAGAGAAGTTGCTGGATATTGGTCGGAACTGGAACACGCTGTCGTACACTTTGATCCAGAGCATCCCAAACAAGCTCAATGGGTGACATGTCTGGTGAATATGCAGGCCATGGAAGAACTGGGACAATTTCAACTTCCAGGAATTGTGTATGAATGGCACGACAATGGACCTCAGGATCTCATCACGGTATCTTAGTGCATTCCAATTGCCATCGATAAAATGCAATTGTTCGTTGTCCGTAGCTTATGCCTGCCCATACCATAACCCCACCGCCACCATGTGGCACTCTGTTCACAATGTTGAGATCAGCAAACCGCTCGCACTGTCACACCTGCTCCCGCTCTTCCCCACTGGTGCTTGAGGGCGCTAGGCTCCCCAGCATTTTGCACTCCTATCATTACGCACACCTGCCGTCACGCGCGTCAGCGATTATTGGACTCACCTGTACTCAATCACCTGTTTATTACCTCCCCAATATGTCAGTTCACCAGCTCTGTTCCCCACTGCTGCATTGATTATCATTTGTCATCGTGTATCCGTGGGCTGACGCTGTTTCTGTCTTGCTCTTTGTCTGCTCCTAATTAAATGTCAACTCTCCGTACCTGCTTCTTGTCTCCGGTGTCAGTTGTTTCACGCCCACACAACACCATACACGCTGTTTGCCATCTGCCCAGTACAGTTGAAACTGGGATTCATCTGTGAAGAGCACATTTCTCCAGTGGCCATTGAAGGTGAGCATTTTCCCACTGAAGTCGGTTACAATGCAGAACTGCAGTCAGGTCAAGACCCTGGTGAGGACAACGAGCACGCAGATGATCTTCCCTGAGACGGTTTCTAACAGTTTGTGCAGAAATTCTTTGGTTGTTCAAACCCACAATTTCATCAGCTGTCCAGGTGGCTGGTCTCATACGATCCCGCAGGTGAAGAAGACATATGTGGAGGTCCTGGGCTGGCATGGTTATAAGTGGCCTGTCGGTTGTGAGGCCTGTTGGACATACTGCCAAATTATTTTAAACAACGTTGGAGACGGCTGATGGTAGAAAAATTAACATTCCATCCTCTGGCAACAGCTCTGGTGGACATTCCTGCAGTCAGCATGTCTATTGCATGCTACATTAAAACTTTAGACATCTGTGACATTGTGTTGAGTGAAAGAACTGCACATTTTAGAGCAGAAGGTGCACCTGTGTAATGATCATGCAGTTTAATCAGCTTCGTGATATGTTGGCAAATGAGAAATGCTCACTAACAGGGATTTAAACAAATTTGTGCACAAAATGTGAGAGAAATAAGCTTTTTGTGCATATGGAACCTTTCTGGGATATTTTATTTCAGGTCATGAAACATGGGACCAACACTTTACATGCTGCGTTAATATTTTTGTTCAGTATAATATAACTCATGAATAATCCATTCTAAATGGTTTTACATATTTGAAATGCTTATTAACTGCTTATACTTGTTTAAACATTTCAACAGATTATTAAAGTTACTTGGTTGAGTGAACTCATCCCCTTAGTCCAAAGTCATGGAAACAGAGTGCTCTGTTGGATCTGGTCCCTTCTTTCATGTTAAAGTGGTGGAAAACAGGACCCAGGCCCATATTCATAAAGCTTCTCAGAGTAGGAGTTCCGATCATGTCCCAAGCAATTTGGGCATGTGCCGAGAGCCCGAGGGAGGGATCAACACATGCCCCCATTGTTGGCTCTCTATTCAAACCACCAGATGGGGATTGGGTTTGAGTCAAATACTAACCTTCCCAGGGCTATAGATTTAGAAATATAAAAGTTGTTTGAACTTTATTCCTCTACATTAGGTCATCTTTATAATTGTATTTAGCATATTCTGGGTTAAACTGTTTTAATCCCAGACTCGAGTCACTATAGGGCTAATTTAGATGAACTCGCTGATGCGGTGTGCAGTTACGTCTCCTTCTGTGAAAATACAGCAATCCTAGCAAAAGTTTGACTATTTATCCCTTGAAGGACTTATTGTGTAAAATAAACATCGCTTTCTATGAGCGCTATGTGACTGCTAAAAGGGAATCTAGACTGAAATATGAGAAGATTGAGGATGAACTCAGTAGCAACAATCTGAGGGCTGCCTGGGACGGAATGAGAACTGTGGTTGGGCTACAAGACAAGGGAAACAAGATGATACACGTTGATGGTTTTAACTCAAACAAAGGACTGGCTGATGAGCTAAATGGTTTTATCTCAGATTTGACAATCAGAACTTTAGTGGAGGAATTACTGAGATGCGTATGAGGACAATTGCTACTCCCAAAATGGAATTTAGAATCCAGTGTCATGAGCCTATTCAGACAGACCAAAGTTAAAAAGAGCGCAGGACCAGACAACATTGGTGGACAGGTACCAAAGCCAGGTGCCAAACAATTCCGTGGAATTTTTCATCACATTTTCACTCGAGCTGCAGAAGGTGCCTAAACTCTGGAAGCATGCTACTGTTGTTCCTGTGACAAAAAGCAAATTCCCCAAGGTGCTAAATGACTTTAGTGGCACTGACATCCTTGGAGATGAAATCATTTTGAGAAGTTAATCAAGAAGGATGTACTGCGTCAGGTTGAGTATTCCCTGGACCCCCTGCAGTTTGCTTACAGGGCCAAGCGAGGGATGGAGGACCCCACTCCAACTCTACTCAACCACCACTACAAGCACCTGGAGGGCCACTTGAGGCTTCTGTTCATGGACTTCTCGTTTCCCTTCAATACTATCCAGCTTCACATACTAGCAGAGAAGCTCCTCCCACATCAAGCTGGATGTGAGCCTTGTGGGCTGGATAGTAGACTTCCTTACCAACCAGCCCCAACAAGTGTGAGTAAATGGCGTCATGTCAAAGCAGCTCTGCTCCTCCACTGGTTGGTAAGGTTGTGTCTTCTCTTTTTTTCTTGAATTTTTTTTTTTACCCCTTTTTTCTCCCCAATTTCGTGGTATCCAATTGTTGTAGTAGCTACTATCTTGTCTCATCGCTACAACTCCCGTACGGGCTCGGGAGAGACGAAGGTTGAAAGTCATGCATCCTCCGATACACAACCCAACCAGCCATACTGCTTCTTAACACAGCGCGCATCCAACCCGGAAGCCAGCCGCACCAATGTGTCGTGCACCTGGCAACCTTGGTTAGCGCTCACTGCGCCCGGCACGCCACAGGAGTCGCTGGTGCGCGATGAGACAAGGACAACCCTACCGACCAAGCCCCCCCTAACCCGGACGACGCTAGGCCAATTGTGCGTCGCCCCACGGACCTCCCGCTGGCGCTGCAGTACAGCGCCCTTAACCACTGCGCCACCCGGGAGGCCCCAAGGTTGTGTCTTCTCACCTCTCCTATACATACTATACACTAACGACTGTTGTAGCAAATATGAAAACAGGCACATCATCAAGTTTGCTGATGACTCTGTCATCGTCAGTCTACTACAGGATGGAGAGTCTGAGCATGAGCCTGTGGTAGATGACTTTGTGTTACATAGTGTGAGAACTGCTTCTGTAACAGTATAGACTTACGTCCGTCCCCTCGCCACGACCTGTGCGCGAACCAGGGACGCTCTGCACACGTCAACAGTCACCCTCGAAGCATCTTTACCCATCGCTCCACAAAAGACGCGGCCCTTGCAGAGCAAGGGGAACCACTACTTCAAGGTCTCAGAGCAGGTGACGTCACCGATTGAAACGCCACTAGTGCGCACCACCGCTAACTAGCTAGCCATTTCACATCGGCTACACTTCCTCCAACTGAATGTCTCCCAAACTAAAGATATGGCCATTGACTTTAGAAGGCTGCCACGGAACCCCATACCCACTGTGGTCATGGGACATGACATTGAGCTGGTCAGTATCTACAAGTACCTGGGAACAGTGCTGGACAACAAGTTGATGTTTGAGGAGAACACCGATGCCATCTGTAACATTTTTTTTTTTTAAGTACACCAGTGGCTTTTTTAATTTAAATTGAAAGAAACTCTTAATGTCAGCAAGACTATGATGACACAGTTTTACAGGAGTTATATTGAATAAGTATTGATGTTCTCAAAGGTGGCCTGGTTTGGCAATCTTAATGTTTGCAACAGAAACAGGTTGTACGGGGTGGTTAAAGTGGCCAGCGAGATCAACGTGAGGCAACAGGCAAAGCTCAGTAACGTTCAGAAAGCAACTGGTGAAGAGAACTAACGGTATCAGACTGTCTTGGTCACTCCCTCCTTGACCATTTTGCACTACTCCCCTCAGGTCATCATAGACTTCCCAAACTCAATAGCAACAGATAAAATAGTTATTGTATCGCAACAGGCCATTAACTTTCTGAATCTGCACATGAAATGTCTCCCTAATTGCTGCAATTTTGCACAATGACTACTCCTTTTTATCCAGCTCATTGTTTCAGGTTGTGTGTCTAATCGATGGTTGTCACTGTTTTAAATGTATTTGATTTTTAAAAGTTTTGAACCCCGACTGCACAACAAATTTCCCAATAGGGAGGGAAAAAAAGATAATTTGGAACAGTAGGGAAGCATATTAGAGATGGGCCATCTGGTGGCTTGAGAGTTAAAGAATTAACACATGTGAAAAAGACCCCAAACACCAAGCTGTGACAGAGCATTAAGGTATCTTACAAAATGGGACCGCTTCTCATTGATCGTCATTGTTAGTTAGACAAGTTAGCACGCATACCTTTATCAGGTAACAGTTGGCTAGAAAATACACTTAAATGGATAATTGAAAAAAAAAAAAGAAGAGACTTCTCATAGCTGCCAAAAAAGGTAAACAATGCAATTTTCCACAGTACCTTTTCACCATTTGGAAGCTACATCAGTGTGTAATCACCTTCTTAGTGTTCAAATGCCTAAATATTTTGTTGTTGCCTGTTTTCCCCTTTTTAAGTATTACAGGAGACATTGAAGTGAGACTGGTTGCATGGTGCTTAAAACATATGACACCATGATGTAGCTGTCACTTTCAAAGAGACTCACAATTGGTACTCACTCACATGCTGTCAAGTTTAGAAAAGGTCAGCATTACTACAAGCATCTACAATGAAAATCTACCTCAAACCAGATCCCTCGACTAAAATGACAAATTGTAATAAAATCAATAATGAATAGAAATAGTTTCCCTGTTGCTCATTTTGTGTCTAATTTTGTTTTTTTAAATGTGAGATTTGGAAAGATGACAGCTGTTTGATTATGAATAATCGCTCTCAGTTCATGGAGAGGGCTAATAGAATTTTCGATTCCATTTTCAGAGTTGATTCCTCTTACACAATATGGTGCCCGTGTATATCCACCATAATATTCTTATAGCGTCCAATTGGATTACGGTAAACAGTTCAGATGCTCTAATTGGTCGGTGTGGTACGCACAGAGCAGATGTCAGGATTTGAATGAAGGCGGTGACTATATTTAGCCTAACAAAACATACCATCCATTCATAGATCTATGTGATAATCTAACCATATATACCAATGATTATTCATGAAACAATGCAAAGGGCATTGCTGTGACCAATTAATCCAGTCCTGTAAAATGGTCAAATCTGAAATTTACAGCAATTCAGGGGTCATTCAACGGTCAATGATAAGGGCAGATTTGTCTGAAAAACGAATTAAGGATTATGTTTTTATGATCAGAAAAAAAGAATGGTTTATAGCGCCATCTGCTGTTATTCTTAGCAAGAAGCAGGCTACTTGTAAAAGAATAAGCCATAGTTCACCAAAATTGAAATAAAGTGCATTTATTTAAGAAAGAAAACAATTTGAAACCAACATCACAGTTAACAAATGCTTTCTTGAATTCTGTTAGAAAAAATAAGCTTACCTGCTAGCAAATTAAGCAGTACGAAGACTGTTCCCCAGAAATCTAATCAAAGTGAACTCAGGTACTTTAGAGAAAGTTCTGCTGTTTGGCAACTTGATCATTAGCTGTTTTGAGCTCTAGTCCCCAGAAAACAGACGAAAGGACACATCAGTAACATGTCCAAAGTGCTGTTGGTTATCAGTGTAATTAACTACATTGGTTAATTCATTTTATGTCCAGCAACACCACTGGACGGGAAACTTCTTTTTAAGCCCCTTGATCACAGCTTTAAAGATGAGACATTTCAAATATTCTCTGCTGTCTTTAGTAGGTCTGGCCTTAGTAGCAGTAGAACACTGATCCTCCCAACCAAATCATGTCTGTGGCCCAAGCCCAAATGGAATCAAGACCCTACTATGCACTTGTGGAGATATAATTGGCAATACGATTTTTTAAAATTTCCCTAGCCCATCAGAGGGCAAGTTCAATTTATTACCATATCGAGTACACCTATCAAATCTTCTCAGGTCTGCACAAGAGCATACAGTGCCTTTGGAAAGTATTCAGACCCCTTGAGTTTTTCCAAATTTTATTACGTTACAGCCGTATGGATAAATACAAAAAAAATTCTCAGCAATCTACACACAATACTCTATAACGACAAAGTGAACAGGTTTTTAGAAATACCTTATTTACATAAGTATTCAGACCCTTTGGTATGAGACTCGAAATTGAGCTCAGGTGCATCCTGTTTCCATTGATCATCCTTGATATGTTTCTACAACTTGATTGGAGTCCACCCGTGGTAAATTCAATTGACTGGACATTATTTGGAAAGACACACACCTGTCTATATAAGGTCCCACAGTTGACCGTGCATGTCAGAGTAAAAACCAAACCATGAGGTCGAAGAATTTGTCCGCAGAACTCCGAGACAGTATTGTGTCGAGGCACAGATCTGGGAAGGGAACCAAAAAATGTCTGCAGCATTGAAGGTCACCAAGAACACAGTGGCCTCCATTCTTAAATGGAACATTTTTGGAACCACCAAGACTCTCCCTAGAGCAGGCCGCCCGGCCAAGGTGAGCAATCGGGGGAGAAGGGCCTTGATCAGGGAGGCGACCAAGGACCCGATGGTCACTCTGACAGAGCTCTAGAGTTCTTCTGTGGAGATGGGATAACCATCTCTGCAGCACTCCACCAATCAGTCACTCCTCAATAGAAGGCACATGACAGTCTGCTTGGAGTTTGCTAAATGGCACCTAAAGACTCTCAGACCATGAGCAACAAGATGCTCTGGTCTGATGAAACCAAGATTGAACTCTTTGGCCTGAATGCCAAGCATCACGTCTGGAGGAAACGTGGCACCATACCTACATGGTGGTATGGAAGCATGGTGGTAACAGCATCATGCGGTGGGGATGTTTTTCAGGGACTGGGAGACTCGTCAGGGTCGAGGCAAAGATGAACGAAACAAAGCACAGAGAAATCCTTGGTGAAAACCTGCTCCAGAGTGCTCAGGACTTCAGACTAGGGCGAAGGTTCACCTTCCAACAGGACAACGACCCTAAGCATAGCCAAGACAACACAGGAGTGGTTTTGGGGCAAGTCTCAATGTCCTTGAGTGGCCCAGCCAGAGCCCGATCGAACTTCTCTGGAGAGACCTGAAAATAGCTGTGCAACAATGCTCCCTGTTCAACCTGACAAATCTTGAGAGGATCTGCAGAGAAGAATGGGAGAAACTTCCCAAATACAGGTGTGCCAAGCTTGTAGTGTCATACCCAAGAAGACACGAGGCTCTAATCGCTACCAAAGGTGCTTCAACAAAGTACTGAGTAAAGGGTCTGAATACTTTATTTATAAATAACTGTTTTTGCTTTGTCATTGTGTGTTAATTGATGAGGGAGAAAAAAACAATTGAATCCATTTTAGAATAAGGCTGTAACTAAAAATGTGGAAAAAGTCAAGGGGTGTGAATACTTTCCAAAGGCACTGTAGGTAAGCTCCATTTGGGATTAGGAACGTTAGAGGGGATCGCTTCCTTCAGTACAAAATGATGCTACATGGAGCAGATCTGACGCGTCACTCATTTCACAGGTGTCTGTAGTTTCAAGATACATTTTTTTTTTAAAGACAGCCCTAACAGGAGTCCTTAGAACCCTGTTGAGTTTGAAGTCTAATGGACAGATTCTTTGACATTTAAGAAAGGAAAGTGTTAGACAATGCCTACGATAATCAATGTTTTCGACCTTGTTTGTTTGCGAGCACCACTGAACCGTGTGTATGCTCCTTAGACATCCACAGGTAGGCACAGCGGCTTCTGCTATTGCTTTGTTGAGGTTCTGATGCTTGATGGTGCCCAGTGACCATGGCCAACAAGATCAAACCCTCTTGCATAACAAGCCCTTAGCCCAATTGAATAAAACCTGGTTTCTGGGGCAAGTCAAAACCTGTTTGAATGATCATGTAGTTCACTTTCATTTTAACATTGTGTCAATGACAACACGAATACAAAACATTAATTCTTGCACCACGAGAAGAAAAAGGGTTGGAAGCACCAGCAAGTCATTTTGTTTGATGACATTCTGTTCAAAGTAGAAAAAAAATCCATATTGATGACCAGAAAACCATGTTCGATGTGTCTACAATAAACTAACATAGTGCACTTTCACTAGATTCAGAGGGACTGTAGAACAACGGAACCCTGAGATATTCAATCTTTCGAATGGCTGTGTGACTGGAATGCCATTTCCAGGGTCATCTTAATAAAAAAATAAAACATGTTTTAAAAACTTTTTGCAACAGGAAACTGAAAATGTGCAGGTAGCCCCTCCCGGTTTCATTCTGCTCCCGTCCATTTGGTGCCTAATGAAATTGACCCAGGGCTCTAAAAACAACAACCTTCCAGAGTCACAACTAAAGCAGCTACCGGTCCCAAGTTTAACCTGATCTTCACAACACCCAACAAACACAATCACTTGTTGGAACCCTTACACTCCAATGGAAATCCTTCCCAAAATAATATCAAAGAATACCTGGATACCTCTTCGGGAGAGCGGAGTGGCTTTGGCTCTGTTTTAAAAGGACGGGAGGAATCAAGGATTTGACAGCTTCTACACTTTTAAGACAGAGCCTAAGTGTTATATAGAAATACAAATCTAGCAAAACGTCTGTTCGTTTTTTTTTTTTAAACCAAAAATAGGTATTAAAGTATTAAATACAGATGGTTTTATTTGACATATGTTACATGGATGTTTTTCCGGTGTCATGGCAGATTGTAGTGAAAGAGGGTGGGGTGGGGCTGGATTGGGGGTGTGGTGGTGGCCGCTTCTTGATCAACGAAAAGTTAATGCAGTTATGGCAAGGCGTGGCCTTAATTATTATTCTTTCCCTCCTATTTTCCTTTTTTTACTTCTCTGTGAGCGAGAGCTGCAATATCCTCTCCAACTCCTCCTCTTCCTCCTTCCTCCTCCTCTCCTCCTCCGCCTGGGCCCGGGCCGACAGCTCCATGGCCATGCGGAGGTCAGTGTCGGGGCTGGAGCCAGAGGTGCCCGAGCTCGCCTGACTCGACGTGGTGTCTCCCAAGTCCACCAGCACCCCCCCTGGGATGCTTCTGGAACAACAGAGGGATATGGATATAGTCTGAATATACTGTATGTGCTAACTGGAAGTCACTTTGGACAAAAGTGAAAAGTGTAGATAATGATATGCATGAATTCTTGGTGTACCCGTCACTATGGCTACTGAGTATGGGGTCTGTGAGGTCACCATTGGCATCCTCCCAGGTCACTTCCTAGAGGACAAAACAAAAAGGTGGAGTTAGCGAGGTGAAACTCCTGGCACGTCGCAGATAAAACTTGCATAAACGTAACGGACAGAGTTCCCTATTCCTTGTCAGACAATACTATCGTTTCCACGCAATCCATTCTATCTGGAAGTTTTACAACATTGCAGCTTCCTGAACAGACCGACCACTGGTCGAACACGAAGGCGGATGGCCGTGAGCGCAAGAGGACCAGATAGGGAGTCAAACAGATGAGTAGGAGGGGTGTGTGTGTGATCTAGGACCTGTCCCGGGGCTCCCCCACCGGACTCCAGCAGACTCTGGTGGATGGCATACTGCAGTAGCTCCTCGTCATGATTTGACACCGGCGTGTGGCGGCTGCCACCCCCTCCTCGGTGGCGGTAGTGTGAGGGCACCTCAAACACCGACGGGCTCACCTGGAATAGAGGGGGAACTGGGTGGAGGGAACAGTCATACAGAATGATGTTACTAGTGGTGGCTGTTAATATTGACATTTCGATCAAAAGCGATATGGATAGAAACATTAATATTGGTTGTTCATCTGTTAGATGCAACTGAAGAAATACATTTGAGAAATGACAAAATGTGCGATTTGTTTTGTTTAGACCCCATGGGGACGAATGCTGGAGTCACCCTGGTCAGCGGCATGGGCATGCTTTGCCTACCTGCAGCTTCGCCGCAGCCTCCCTCCTCCCTCACCTCCTCCTCCTCCTCCTCCTCCTCGGGTGTGGCAGCGGAGGGGGGTGTCTCCAAGGGTTCACCCGTAGTGCATTTGTTGACACTGCCAAATGAAATGCGGGCGTTGAGCACATGGAATAGGGGAATCTCTGTGTGAGAGGAAACAAAGACGGGTCACTCCACGGATCCCATTATCTATAAGCAAACACCTCAATAGTGAGCTTTTCATTGTGATAACTGCCCATACACATACAAGGTTTTCCTCAATCAGGCCCTGTATGTATGAAGTGTCTCAGAGTAGGAGGGCTGATTTGGGGTCAGTTTGGCCTTTTAGTTCACAAGGAATAAGGTTATATGGACAGGGTGGACTGAACCTTGCTCAGCAGACCTCTGAGACGCTTGATACAGTTGTGTTTGAATGAGCTGATTGGCACAAGCATTTTGTGTAAACATTCTCATTTCGTCACGCTGTTCCAGAGGTGTGATTGTACCTATTTTTACAGGGAACCCTGGAGGGAACTTGAGGGTGACAAAATCCCGCAGCCGGGCGAAGTGGGTGCTGGTCCGGGCCATGAGATCGATGATGGGGGTGACCTGCTCTACCAGGGAGAGGGGGTGCTCCTCGCTCATCCACAATGTACCCTTGAACCTGAACACATCAGGGTTGAATTCATTATTGTACACTGTAGAAAAACATTTTGCAACGGAAAATTAAAATAAGAATTTCTTATTGGACAAGTTACGGCAGTCCCTCCTGTTTCAGCCCCATTTTCTTCTGTTTGGTGCCTAATGAATACGAACCAGAAAACACTCATAGTGTTTGAGGGATCAGTTTGAGGAAGCGCAGAATCGCTAATCTTGATCCCATCATGAGTAGTGATTTTTTAGATATGGCGATTTGTAGATTATGCTCACTGCAAAGTAGTCCCATCCCACTACAATCACCCCTACGCTAAAACCTAAACACCAACACCTTCATATGAACTGAGAGGGAACCTGTTAGAAAAACAATCAAGACTTCTGATGACATGAATACTGATCACAAACTCTCGCTCTCTCTTGGGTTTTGCAACATAATTTTCTTACTTCTGGGTTCGTATGGTAAGTTCAATGGGCCGGCCAATGTCTCGGTCTTCAAGGTCAAACGCAGGGTCAAAGTACTCCTCTGGTGTGATGGCGGTGGGGTTGTTGGCTGTCGCGTACTCCAGAGTGAGGTCCTATCCACAATATGACCAGAGTAGAGCATTCTTATTGAAGCCGTTATAAACCAAGTTTACCGTTCTTATTGAAGTTAATATGAACCAAGACGAAGCATTCTTATTGAAGCCGTTATAAACCAAGTTCACCGTTCTTATTGAAGTCAATATGAACCAAGACGAAGCATTCTTATTGAAGCCATTATAAACCAAATAGGGAAGTAAGAGTCTATGTAGGTAATACTGAAATTTGATGGGATAATCCCGCAATAACATCAAATTCAGGTCTGCTGATCTCTTACCCCTTGAGCACTTATCTGCTGCTCCACTGTGCCCAGAAGAGACTCCAGAACATTCCTCTCACCTAGAAGCCAAAAAAAAGAGACAATCCACAAAAAGTGTTATTGTGTCTGACAGAGCGCTGGTCTCCAACAAGTCCCCTTCTAAACCGAGACAGGTCTCTCTGGGTTATTATAGCTGTGCACGAGTCTCCTAGCATTACACTGCAACTGAAACTCTGCTTATTAAACATTGAGATAAGGACCATGTCTCTTAGGCCAGAAGTAGTGCACTACGCAGGGAACGGGGAACCATTTCAGATACAGACTAACTGGTATGTCCCTCTAACACCTCCTTGAGGGATCATAGAGTGTATACTTTTTATTCTAGCCTTCTCCTCATCGGTGAGATGCTCTGTCCTCGTCCGGATCACCACGTTTACATTGTTCACAGTGAAAACCTGCAATGAAAAGAAAAACAACTCGTGCAGTATACCGCATACTATTCTTCCGTTTACTGGTACTAAAAGAAAAATAACTAACTATTTTTAAAAAAGAAAAAAAGAAGCTGGCAATCTATTGTAGATCTGGTCAAAATAAAGAAAGGGACTTGCGTAAGGTCAGCAAACCTAGACAAGCAACAAAATAATTAAACAAGAATGCTTTAATAAATGCACAAACCTTCGCCTCGAAACCATTAACAACTTCCGTTTTGTCACTCCTCCAACCCCAAATCCCAGATTTATTTCTGTGAAAAACCATTTAAATGTCATGTTACTATAAATCCCTATACTAATGTGCACATCCTTCAACAGACACGTTATACTACACAATAGAGAAACACGATAAAGTACGGTTTGGGTCTCGCCTCTCAAAAGCAATGTCCCTGGTGTCCAGAAAGGTATTGACAATGGGCGTGGTCAGCCGCTTGGCCACTTCCTGTTCTGCAGGTTGCATGGAGTCCAGCGTTACGTCTTCTATCTCCCTGGAGATGTCAAAGCGTTCCGTGTCCACCACCTGTTCGTCATGGTTCACCTCCATCAACTCGGTGCAGACATCTGCCAATGAGCACAGACACACACTATGAAACAGAAGCCAACAGAGCAAAAGGCGAGATAAAAGATGAGACGGCCTGCTAAAACACAGGTTAGGAGGACACAGTTGTGCGTAAGCCTCACTCAGGGAAAAAGGGACTCACCATCTCCCCTGAAAATGTAGCTCCGACGACCTCTGATCCAGGTCATGTTCTCGAAGCCTAGCAGAGTGGCGTCCACGCGCAGGCTGGCCCCACTCTTCCAGATCCGACACACGTCACTGGGACAAACCCGGGAAACGAGAGGGACTGGGAAAGGATGGGAAAGCAATGTAAACTACAACGTTGCAAACATCCACACACAGCCAATTATAAAGAGGGATTTTCAAGTAGAACTTACTCCAACTTGTGAACTCCCATTTCATTTCCATGTAGAAATCTTGGGACTGGGGGGGGATTGAAAAGAGGCTTGAGTTTGCAGTTCTTAAGTTTTTTGTGACGAGTGAAAAACATTTCAGAGAGGGGAGCAAACATAGAGAGAGAAAACACCTCACGGATCTTGCTCAGAAGCTCAGACACTCCTCCCAGAGCTGTAGAGGCTTTGAGGTAGTCTCGCCGCTGGAGCACTAGCTGAACCATCTCTGGGTCGCCGGTGCTGACTGCCTCCTGCAGCACTACACACAAACACATGCTTACGACGAGAAGATATTTTTAACATATAACATACTTCTGTGATAACAAATGTTTACAAAAGTAAGAATTTTTATGGCCAGCATCAGCCAGTAAGCTGTGTGTAGTAACAAGAGGTATTGTGTGAAGCAGTAGAAAGAAATAGTGTCCCACTACGACTGGAATAGACACCTACTGATTGAAGCGTACATAATGGGTGAAATTGTTACGGAAACCCCCAAGGTCAATTTGTGGAAGTGACTTTGATCACACAATTTAACAACCAACAAATAGACCTATACCAAGGCGTGTCAGATGAAGCCATAGCCATATAAATAGTTTGCCAAAGTAATGGTATTAATAAACATTTACATTTGGATATACGTTTATTTTATTCATTACAAATAAAAAAGACAATATCCAAACGTAAATGTTTATTATAAATATCATGAATTTGGCATACTATTTATAGGGCTAATCAAGGCAAAGCACAGAGGTCTGGATTGCAGTATGTCATGGAGGAAAGCCAGCCTAACCTGTCCAATTCTTGGCATTCTCTTTGGTAACTTCAGCACCATTTCTCAGAAGCACTCTCACCGACTCCAGGTGGCCCAGCGACACAGCCAGATGGAGGGGTGTCCTTCCCCTGGGATCCACAGCCTCTACGTCGTTCTGAGAGAAACAAACAAACAAGCATCGCAATGGCTTCAAAAACAAATAGCCTAGCTACCTAAAGAGAATCTCTCGAGATATCCATGAGATCGACATCATACACACTGGGAGTTATAGCTACACTGAGGAGATTCAATCATCTGGCCCGGGTTACCCAGGTGGGAGGAGTTTGCACCGGGTGAAAAGTGATTGAATTAGATTTCCTCATGGATATTCAGTCTGAAAGAAATCTGCTTACAAACAGTTCCCTACAAGCCAGAATGTTGAATACAATTATATTTACACTTACTTTACCGGTTGTACATGCTGTTGGTCCTTTTGAAGTTAGGAGGCGGAGATCGGGTATACACAGGAAAGTGTTGTTTACCCAACTTTTTGCAGCACCGGTAGGTTCTGCCGCTTGTATTTTCAATCTCCTGACGAATTCCACAATATGTAAACAATAGCCAAATGTAACCAAACATATCATCCGAAGCACATTTCCTCAATCTGGAAGTGTTAGTAAAATTTGCCAGATGATTGTGCTGGACAACACGCACGCTGTGGTTCGGTTTGGCTCAGCCATATTGTGCAAGTGTTTGTGCGAATTGTGTCAGTATTGAAAATAAAAACACAAATCAATATACAGACCAGCATACTGAAGGTCTGATTGATAACGCTTCCCTGTGGATATTTTGTATCAGATTACCTCAGACATAGTGGCAAAATCAGAAGACAACAGGTGAAGTAAATTTAAATGGAGTTTGTTCAACATTCTGACTTGTAATGGGACTGTTCCGGAATGCTGAGCCTACATGTTAGAGACGAGAGTGTATTTCACTCTCCTATTCTAAAAGAGGCTAAATGCTGCATTGACCCGAGCAACTCAGATTACTGTTAATTTGTGAAGGGCACTCCTCCCTCACCACTTTTGCACTTCACGGGCCATAAACCGGTTCACCGCGGCTCAGGTTAAAATAACTCCCTCATTTCCTGTTAATAACAAATACTCAACTGACCACAAAAACATTTAGAATGGAGAAAAGCAACCATATCTTTGGGTTATGATTTGCTGATAATTATCCACATCAATTCTCAGCTAGGTTATTATAGTAGGAAAATACCGTTTCTAAACTCTTAAGGCGTTTCAAGAATCAGTGGCCAGCCTGTGCCAGATGTCGAACAAAGTAGCCAGTAGTAATGTAAACAAGGCGGCTAGCTATGCTGAATGAAATGTGTACTGTAGTTAATATGATCAATAATGCAACATGGCATTCCATGAACCCTTAAACTGGCAGAGCATACATAGACTAGGAATTACGCCAATCAAAGTATATGGTTATCCATGTCAGGCCAAGTAGCTAACGTTAGCTATCAAGGTAGCCAAGTTAGTAACGTGCTAGCTAGCTTCAGACACTTTGAAGCAAATAAATCTGTAGTTAGTTAGCTAAAGGCAGGAAACAGAAAAGTACCTATAGCTAGCTCATTGTACATATTTTGACATAGCTACCTTTGTTGAGTCGTTTTCCAATTTCCTGTAATCATTTTCCCAGACTAAGGAATGTAGTGGAAACTTCACCCTGAAATCTTCGTTGGCCGCGGATAACATCTTCCCCTGCTAGTTTACACTTCTCAATGTATCTAGCCTATATTTACAGCCATGGACAACCTAAGCTAAACCTTAAAGTTGAAGAAATGTTAATCAATGCACCTCATCTCATATTCCAACAGCATCCATGTCAAATTGTGCTAGCCATAGATAGCCAACTACTACCAAATAAAACTTTTCGAAAAACAAGGAAGTGTCACGTTGAGACTTGTGGAAGGGGTAAAAACTATTTGAGGATAAAGACTAATGTAGGACTATATTCATGAATATATATTATTACATGTATATATTTATTAAACAAATAAACGTTTTTAAGTTCAATATTTGCTAAAAATAATAATAATAATAATCCTCGCGAAAATATATATTTTTTCAAGCAAGCACGTGACCATGTTACACTATGGCCGGGGAACGCGGGGCTTTACTAATTTGTGCCAAATACAAATACTTTTTCGTGCATATAATTTTAGTATTGTAAATATAGAAAGCTACTTCAAGCTGCAAATCAATTACAACAATTAATGTGATCCTATTTATCATCGACGTCACATCCCTTAACCGCAACAACAAGCACTTACGAAGGTCATGGCTAGAAGGGATCCAGCTTTTGTCAAATGGACGTCAAAAGTGTTTTATTTCTTTGCTTTTTTATACTGAACAAACATATAAACGCAACAATTTCAACTATTCTAGTGTTACGGTTAATATAAGGAAATCAGTCAATTTAAATAAATAAATTAGGCCCTAATCTATGGATCTACATGATTTAGCATGGGCGCAGCCATCGGTTGGTCTGTGAAGGCAAAGGCTCACCCACTCGGGAGCCAGGCCCAGCCAATCAGAATGAGTTTTTCACCACATAAAAGGTCTTTACTTTTTTAAATTTTTTATTTCACCTTTATTTAACCAGGTAGGCAAGTTGAGAACAAGTTCTCATTTACAATTGCGACCTGGCCAAGATAAAGCAAAGCAGTTCGACACATACAACGACACAGAGTTACACATGGAGTAAAACAAACATACAGTCAATAATACAGTATAAACAAGTCTATATACGATGTGAGCAAATGAGGTGAGATAAGGGAGGTAAAGGCAAAAAAAGGCCATGGTGGCAAAGTAAATACAATATAGCAAGTAAAACACTGGAATGGTAGATTTGCAGTGGAAGAATGTGCAAAGTAGAAATAAAAATAATGGGGTGCAAAGGAGCAAAATAAATAAATTAAATATATAAATACAGTAGGGAAAGAGGTAGTTGTTTGGGCTAAATTATAGGTGGGCTATGTACAGGTGCAGTAATCTGTGAGCTGCTCTAGTGAGGGAGATAAGTGTTTCCAGTTTCAGAGATTTTTGTAGTTTGTTCCAGTCATTGGCAGCAGAGAACTGGAAGGAAAGGCGGCCAAAGAAAGTATTGGTTTTGGGGGTGACTAGAGAGATATACCTGCTGGAGCGTGTGCTACAGGTGGGAGATGCTATGGTGACCAGCGAGCTGAGATAAGGGGGTACTTTACCTAGCAGGGTCTTGTAGATGACATGGAGCCAGTGGGTTTGGCGATGAGTATGAAGCGAGGGCCAGCCAACGAGAGCGTACAGGTCGCAATGGTGGTTAGTATATGGGGCTTTGGTGACAAAACGGATTGCACTGTGATAGACTGCATCCAATTTGTTGAGTAGGGTATTGGAGGCTATTTTGTAAATGAAATCGCCGAAGTCGAGGATTGGTAGGATGGTCAGTTTTACAAGGGTATGTTTGGCAGCATGAGTGAAGGATGCTTTGTTGCGAAATAGGAAGCCAATTCTAGATTTAACTTTGGATTGGAGATGTTTGATATGGGTCTGGAAGGAGAGTTTACAGTCTAACCAGACACCTAAGTATTTGTAGTTGTCCACGTATTCTAAGTCAGAGCTGTCCAAAGTAGTGATGTTGGACAGGCGGGCAGGTGCAGGCAGCGATCGGTTGAAGAGCATGCATTTAGTTTTACTTGTATTTAAGAGCAATTGGAGGCCACGGAAGGAGAGTTGTATGGCATTGAAGCTTGCCTGGAGGGTTGTTAACACAGTGTCCAAAGAAGGGCCAGAAGTATACAGAATGGTGTCGTCTGCGTAGAGGTGGATCAGAGACTCATCAGCAGCAAGAGCGACCTCATTGATGTATACAGAGAAGAGAGTCGGTCCAAGAATTGAACCCTGTGGCACCCCCATAGAGACTGCCAGAGGTCCGGACAGCAGACACTCCGATTTGACACACTGAACTCTATCAGAGTAGTAGTTGGTGAACCAGGCGAGGCAATCATTTGAGAAACCAAGGCTGTCGAGTCTGCCGATGAGGATGTGGCGATTGACAGAGTCGAAAGCCTTGGCCAGATCAATGAATACGGCTGCACAGTAATGTTTCTTATCGATGGCGGTTAATATATCATTTAGGACCTTGAGCGTGGCTGAGGTGCACCCATGACCAGCTCTGAAACCAGATTGCATAGCAGAGAAGGTATGGTGAGATTCGAAATGGTCGGTAATCTGTTTGTTAACTTGGCTTTCGAAGACCTTAGAAAGGCAGGGTAGGATAGATATAGGTCTGTAGCAGTTTGGGTCAAGAGTGTCCCCCCCTTTGAAGAGGGGGATGACTGCAGCTGCTTTCCAATCTTTGGGAATCTCAGACAGCACGAAAGAGAGGTTGAACAGGCTAGTAATAGGGGTGGCAACAATTTCGGCAGATAATTTTAGAAAGAAAGGGTCCAGATTGTCTAGCCTGGCTGATTTGTAGGGGTCAAGATTTTGCAGCTCTTTCAGAACATCAGCTGACTGGATTTGGGAGAAGGAGAAATGGGGACGGCTTGGGCGAGTTGCTGTGAGGGGTGCAGTGCTGTTGACCGGGGTAGGAGTAGCCAGGTGGAAAGCATGGCCAGCCGTAGAAAAATGCTTATTGACATTCTCAATTATGGTGGATTTATCAGTGGTGACAGTGTTTCCTATCTTCAGTGCAGTGGGCAGCTGGGAGGAGGTGTTCTTATTCTCCATGGACTTTACAGTGTCCCAGAACTTTTTTGAGTTAGTGTTGCAGGAAGCAAATTTCTGCTTGAAAAAGGCTTGGCTTTTCTAACTGCCTGTGTATAATGGTTTCTAGCTTCCCTGAACAGCTGCATATCACGGGGGCTGTTCGATACTAATGCAGAACGCCATAGGATGTTTTTGTGTTGGTTAAGGGCAGTCAGGTCTGGGGAGAACCAAGGGCTATATCTGTTCCTGGTTCTAAATTTCTTGAATGGGGCATGCTTATTTAAGATGGTTAGGAAGGCATTTAAAAATTATATCCAGGCATCCTCTACTGACGGGATGAGATCAATATCCTTCCAGGATACCCCGGCCTGGTCGATTAGAAAGGCCTGCTCGCTGAAGTGTTTCAGGGAGCGTTTGACAGTGATGAGTGGCGGTCATTTGACCGCTGACCCATTACGGATGCAGGCAATGAGACAGTGATCGCTGAGATCTTGGTTGAAGACAGCAGAGGTGTATTTAGAGGGCAAGTAGTTTAGGATGATATCTATGAGGGTGCCTGTGTTTAAGGCTTTGGGGAGGTACCTGGTAGGTTCATTGATAATTTGTGTGAGATTGAGGGCATCAAGCTTAGATTGTAGGATGGCTGGGGTGCATGTTCCAGTTTAGGTCGCCTAGCAGCACGAGCTCTGAAGATAGATGGGGGCAATCAGTTTACATATGGTGTCCAGAGCACAGCTTACTACAGACAAATACTTTCATCACTGTCTGGGTGGCTGGTCTCAGACTATCCAGGAGGTGAAGAAACTGGATGTGTATTTCCTTGGCTGGTGTGGTTACAAGTGGTCTTCGGTTGTAAGGCCAGTTGGATGTACTGCCATATTCTCTAAAACAATGTTGGCTTATGGTAGAGAAATTAACATTCAATTATCTGGCAACAGCTCGGATGGACATTCCTGAAGTCAGAATGCCAATGGCATGCTCCCTGAACTTGTTGAGATGTGTGGCATTGTGTTCTGTGACAAAACTGCACTTTATTTTTTTTAATATATATATATATATATATATATATATATATATTATATATATATGTCCCCAACAAAAGGTGCATGTGTGTAATGGTCATGCTGTAATCAGTTTCTTGATATGCCACACCTGTCCAGTGGATGGATTATCTTGGCAAAGGAGAAATACTCACAAACAGGGATGTAAACAAATGTGTGCACATTTCTGAGAAATATGTTTTTTTGTTCATATGGAAAGTTACTGGGATCTTTTATTTCAGCTCATGAAACATGTGACAAACACTTTGCATGTTGCGTTTATATTTTTTTGTTCAGTATAGCAAACCCCAACTTTTTTCCTAACCTTAACCTAATTATCCTAACCTGCTTACATAACGTCAAATCTGAAATGAATTTGACAAAAGTTGGAATCCTTCAAGCCATGACCACTGAACAACTAGCTAATAGCAAAGATGGTGGATAAATTAAAATAGTTTACTCCGGCGGTTTACCATTGAACAAAATATAAATGCCGGGGTACTTAAAAGGGGTGGCTCTCCCAAAGACACCAATGTGATAGCAGCTGGGACTGGTCTATTTAGTTAATTGACTTCCACTGAAACAAATGAGGGAGTAAGATGTCTCGCTTCCTCTTCCGACTACTTGTACCACAGCTAGTACTGGCAGAGAGGGAAGAGGAAGCGAGACACCCCACTCGCTGTTTTTCTTTTCCTGGTTCGATGCAAGTCAATGAACTAAGTAGACTAGACCCAGTTGCTATTACATTGGTGTATATGGAAACGCCGAGTTAAGTAGCCCGGAATTGACAATTTTTGTCAATGGTTAACTGCCTGAGTGAACTGTCTTAATTTATCCATCATCTTTGGTACTAGTTTGCGCAAATCTTTGGCACACTCTACCGGTTTACATCAATTTATTTTAAATTAAACGAATGTCAGTAGTTGACTAGTCGTTTAACATTGGGCGACTGCCGATTGACCACAATCTACAAAGTATGTTTTATGTAGTGTTACTGCTGTCCACGGATAATTCGTAACCTGTCGGCTACATGGTTTTAACTAGTTACCACAGCCAACAAAATTGGCTATATCGTAAAAATACATGAAAACAACATTTGCTTTTGGGTCTTCAATCCAGGTTAGGGTTGGGTATAAGGTTAGCAGTGTGTGTATATATATATATATATATATATATATATATATATATATATATAGTAAAACAAGACACACAATCCAGCTACAGACCACTTGCGGCAAGAGTTTCCTTCCTGACAATCGCAGCTGTTTGTTTTGCGCAAGCTAGCTAGTGGTAGCTTGGTTGGGGCAAGAAACTAAGATTGAAGAGGAAGCTATTTTGCTCCTCGCCAATCAACTGTTTTTTTTTTTAAACAACTGGTCATATGTAATTCGCTTAGATAAATTCTTCCCGGTTATCAAATGAGAAAAGAAGCACATCAATTCCCTTGACTTTTTTTTGGAAGGCCTTTTTTCCCCTCTGCAAAGGATGTCTAAACGATTAAGGAATAGTGAGGTTTGCGCGGATTGCAGTGTCCCAGGTAAGTCACTTACTGATCAAAGGTGGGTAGCTAACCAAGCCATACATCATTCAGGCAGAATACTTGTATTAACATGGCTAGATCTATCTATCAGCTATTACTTGTTTGCGTACTTGCTAGCTAGCAAGTAATAGCTGATATATATATTTGTATGGTTTGGCTAGCTTCTAGCTACCCAATGTTGATCAGTAAAATAGTTGATGTGTTGGTGTTTGAAGCTAGCACTGAGCTCAAACGTAAGCATGCGATTAGGTTAACCAAACTAGCTAGTTATGACAGTTTTACACGCCGTGTCTTCTCTCTATGAAGCCAACATTATCAACTACAGTGTAAAATGTAATTACTGTTGGGTCATTGGTTTTAAAATAAACCATCAAGCTATCTCCTGAGTCCTTGCGTGAGTCATGCAAGTCTTTGCGTGATGTGATCATGGTGCGGTTATTCCAATGTAGTGGTGTTTTGATTTTGCAGGAATAACCATTTCAAATACGATTTCCTGTCAAAGGGATGCCACAATGTATTTAATCGGGTTGGCAAGTGAAGTAATATGTTCAGTTTCAGACAGGCCATTGTCTCTTAGTCTCAGTTTAAGTTATGGCATGCAAATCTCCTTTCTCATCTGCCAAGGTAAAATGTGTATGACATGGGACACAGACAACAATCAAGTCTCTTTCTGCTATAGAATATCAGAAGAGGGTTACAATGTGGTGTAGTTCAGTGTGTTTGCCCTTTTGCACACCTGATTGTGGCCCTTTAGTGTTGTTGGTTGTCTTCCTGTGTCTGTCTGGCTGCATGCTTCTGAAGAGTCATGACAGAGGGGAGAAGAATTTGCCCCGTGGTCATGGTTTTAGATTCTACTACCTAGAGTTGCTTCCTTTCAATTGCCTTCTGGTATGAGTTTTGACAAGAGTAGGAGAACAGCTGACCAGGTACACACTGCTTCCACATCTGAACTTTGGATGGGTTCCCTAGTTACAACCTCACACTGCTGTTCATACAACCTGCGATTTAAGAATGATGATGGTGTGCCGTCCAATTTGATGTTGTCACTCCACTAAGAGGCTCTTAATCAGTGGTTAGTAAACAAAATCCACTACAAATACCATACATTGTTTATCCGATAGAATAATGAACATTTCCTAACCATTTAGAGCTCATCCAAAATGTGTAGAAATCGTGTCACGTCTTGCTTCGCTGTGTAAGTGTTATGAGGGTTGTTTTGCATAATGTTTAGACTATTTCGTACGGGAATGACGTGATGTCCAATGAGCACAGGAAGAAAAACAGGATGTTGAGTGAATTGACTGGATGCTGAGGATGCAGTGAGAATTTGTGGCTATTGTATTTGACTTAGAATAAAATGTGCCTCACCTATTTTTGTACTTTTCTTCCACGGCTCTCAGTAGGTTCTTCTATCATAGGGAGTTTTAAATCAGTTTAAGCCTATGGAACAAGCATCTGCACTTTTCCTTTTTGTAAAATATTTGTCTAAATGTTTTATATATTTTTTATTTTTAAACATGGAGGTTAGATGTCATTTGTCAGCGGTTGATGTTATTAGTTAAAAGGGGAACACTGCTTGGTTAGAATATTGGATATCCTTATTGGGAAATAGGCCTAACCTAATTATTGTGACAATAAGTAGGCCTAGCTGTATGTACTCTTGTCTTATAGCTGGTTCTCTCTCAATTGAACCTGGGGAAAAGGTTAAGCTGTATACATTAGCCTACGGTCAATTTGCAGTAGGCTAGCCCATACCAACCTGTTCCCAATGGAATTCCCCACACTTCAATTCATTCACTTTTTGACAGCACCAATTTAGATTATAAAAAAGGATAAATATAAATAGTCTGGTTAACCGTTTAACAGTCTTATGGCTTGGGGGTAGAAGCTGTTCAGGGTCTTGTTGGTTCCAGACTTGGTAGAATGGTACCGCTTGCCATGCAGTAGTATAGAGAACAGTCTATGACTTGGGTAATATAGAGGTCCTGGATGGTAGGGAGCTCAGCCCGAGTGATGTACTGGACTGTACGCACTACTCTCTGTAGCACCTTGTGGTCGGATGCCAAATCTTTTCAGCCTTTTGAGGGGAAGTGTGTGTGGACCATGATAATTTCTTAGTGATGTGGACACCGAGGAACTTGAAGCTCTTGATCCGCTCCACTACAGCCCCTTCAATGTGGATTGGGGTTTGCCCGGCCCTCCATTTCCTGTAGTCCACGATCAGCTCCTGTCTTTCTGACGTTGAGTGAGAGGTTGTTGTCTTGGCACCATGCTACCAGGTCACTGACCTCCTCCCTATACAGGCCTACCACTGTTGTGTCATCTGCAAACTTAATGATGGTGTTGGAGTCGTGCCTTTCAAAGCATTACATGGCTACAGATGTGAGTGCTACGAAGTGATAGTCATTTAGACAGGTTACCTTGGCGTTTTTGGACACAGGTACTATGGTGGTCTACTTGAAACATGTAGGTGTTACAGACGGGGTCAGGGAGAGGTTGAAAATGTCAGTGAAGGGTCTTGCCAGCTGGTCAGTGCTTGCTCTGAGTACGCATCCTAGTAATCTGGCAATCTTAACCTGTTTTAAAGTAGGGCTGGGCGACATGGCCAAAATATCCTATCACGGTATTTAAAAATAAAATGACGGTATGATTGTATTTATGTTTTTGAATAATAAAAGTTAACCATTTTCTATGAGTAGTACGTGACCCTAGGGTGGCAACACACATTCTGTGATTTCGATGGGTCTTTCTACATTCTGATTGTTTTATACTGTTCAATTCAACATCAACAAAAAATCATTTATCAATTTCTGCATTTCCTGCACTCATTTGAGATCATTTCCACACTGTCATGCACGATATGGGCAAACATTTTAGGACTTTAAAAAAACGACCTGCCTCTCTCTCGTTGCACTCCACAAGGAGACCGCATGTTACGCAAATGCAGTAAGCCAAGGTAAGTTGCTAGCTAGCTTATCTTATAAAAAACAATCAATCATAATCACTAGTTAACTACACATGGTTAATGATATTACTAGATATTATCTAGCGTGTCCTGCGTTGCATATAATCTGACTGAGCATACAAGCACACAAGTATCTGACTGAGCGGTGGTAGGCAGAAGCAGGCGCATAAACATTCATTCAAACAGCACTCTCGTGTGTTTTGCCAGCAGCTCTTCGTTGTGCGTCAAGCATTGCGCTGTTTATGACTTCAAGCCTATCAACTCCCGAGATGTGGCTGGTGTAACCGAAGTGAAACGGCTGGCTAGTTAGCGCGCGCTCTGAGCCTTGGGGTGGTTGTTTCCCTTGCTCTGCATGGGTAACGCAGCTTCGATATGGTGGCTGTTGTCGTTGTGTTGCTGGTTCGAGCCCAGGGAGGAGCGAGGAGAGGGACGGAAGCTATACTGTTACACTGGCAATACTAAAGTGACTATAAGAACATCCAATAGTCAACGGTTAATTAATTACAAATGGTATAAAGGGGAATAGTCCTATAATTCCTATAATAACTACAACCTAAAACTTCTTACCTGGAAATATTGAAGACTCATGTTAAAAGGAACCACCAGCGTTCATATGTTCTCATGTTCTGAGCAAGGAACTTAAACGTTAGCTTTTTACATAGCACATATTGCACTTTTACTTTCTTCTCCAACACTTTGTTTTTGCATTATTTAAACCAAATTGAACATGTTTCATTATTTACTTGAGGCTAAATTGATTGTATTGATGTATTATATTAAGTTAAAATAAGTGTTCATTCAGTATTGTTGTAATTGTCATTATTACAAATACATAAAAAAAATATTTAAAAAATCGTTTGATTAATCGGTATTGGCTTTTTTGGTCCTCCAATAATCGGTATCGGTGTTGAAAAATCATAATCGGCCGACCTCTAGTCTGCAGTATCACTGGTGTAATCAGGCTGTATAGCTAGTTATGTTTTCTCTGACTCAGTACATTTATTAGCTAGCTAGCTAATTAGCATTAGCTGCTGACACGATTTAGTCCCAACTTGCTAAGAAAAGATAAACTAGCTGTTTGCAGATGTAGAAAAAAAACTAATAGTGTAATTTTAGAATGCTAGTGGATTTATATTAAGAAGCAAAGTGAAAACAGCATCGTTGTCATCAACATTGTTGCATGTGCTGCATTGACCATGCAGACTGAAAACAAGTGTCTCATGGTCGAGGAAGGGCAGGGTTCGGGGCTAGGTCTGTGTGGAAAGCGGCGCGGAGAGAGACGACTCAAGTAGTGGAGTAAACTGTAAAAATGGATGTTACATACAGCATCTCACATTTAACAAACAAAAAATTAAAATACCGTTATATAAGGCCAATTTAAAACCCAAACCAGTCCGTGCATCAATACCGGTATTCCGCCCTAGTTTAAAGGTCTTACTCACATCAGCTATGGAGAGTGAGATCGCACTGTTGTCTGGAACAGCTGGTGCTCTCATACATGGTTGTGTTACTTGCCTCGAAATGAGCATAGAAGAAATTTAGGTTGTCTGGTAAGCATGTGTCATTGGGCAGCTCTCTGCTGGGTTTCCCTTTATAATCTATGATAGTTTGCAATCCCTGCCACATCTGACGCACGTCAGAGGCGGCGGTGTGGTAGGATTTGACCTTAGTCGTAGAGGGATTTCTCATACGCGTCCGGATTAGTGTCCCGCTCCTTGAAAGCGGAAGCTCTAACCTTTTAGCTCAGTGAGGATGGTGCCTGTTATCCATGGCTTCTGGTTGGGATATGTACGTATGGTCACTGTGGGGATGACGTCGTTGATGCATTTTAATAATGACGCCGGTGACTGATGTGGTAAATTCTTCAATGTTATCGGATGAATCCCGGAACATACTCCTGTCTGCGCTTGCGAAACAGTCCAGTAGCTTAGCATCCGCTTCACCGTACCACTTACGTATTGAGCACGTCACTGGTGCTTCCTATTTTGAGTTTTTCTTGTAAGCAGGAATCAGGAGGATAGCGTTAAGGTCAGCTTTGCCAAATGGAGGTCGAGGGAGAGATTTGTATGCATTTCTGTGTGTAAAGTAAAGATGATCTAGAGTTATTTCAACTCTAGTTGCACAGGTGACATGCTGGTAAAAATGAGGTAAGATGGAGTTAAGTTTCCCTGCATTAAAATCACCGGCCACTAGGAGCGCCGCCTCTGGATGTGCATTTTCTTGTTTGCTTATGGGCCTATATAGCTCGTTGATGTGGTCTTAGTGGCAGCATTGGTTTGAGGTGGTAAATGGACGGCTATGAAAAATATAGATGAAAACTCTCTTAATAAATAGTATGGTTTGCAGCTTATCACGAGGTATTCTAACACAGGCAAGCAAAAGCTTTAGTCTTCCTTAACATTAGAGATTGCGCACCAGGTGTTGTTAACAAAGACACACACACACCTCCCCCTTAACCGAAGCTGCCGTTCAGTCTTCACTATGCATAGAAAAAACAGCTAGATGTATAATATCCATGTCTTTGTTCAGCCACAACTCCAAAGTGCTCAGAAAGTGACTTTTTGGACCTGAATGGCAAAACCATTAAAGAGATAAAAATGCTCGAAGTTGACCCATTTTGCATACCCTGTTGGTAAGCTTTTAAATTATATCAAAGTCATCAGTGTTTCTTCTCCATTGATGAAGACATGGATCTCTCATATGCAAAATGGGTCAACTTTGAACACATATCTTCCAAAAAGTCACATTCTGACCATTTCTTCCATGGGCAAAAAAATAGCAAATAAATGCGGTAAAAAAGGTTTCTAATGGATTTACCCCAATGTATTTACCAACAGATAGGGTTACCACTCACTGCAGTTCATTACATCCATTTCAGCATATTTCTATATTTACCTTTATTTAACTAGGCAAGTCCGTTAAAGAACAAATTCTTACTTTCAATGATGGCCTAGGAACAGTGGGTTAACTGCCTGTTCACGGGCAGAACGATCGATTTTTACCTTGTCAGCTCTGGGATTTGAACATGAAACCTTTCGATTACTAGTCCAACGCTCTAGCCACTAGGCTACCCTGCTGCCCCGAATATCCAATTCTCCAATTGAATTTGTCAACGTCCCTCCCTCCCTCCCAACACCAGTTGGCCTGGACTGCCCCTCTGTGGGTCTGTTACCAGTTGTTGACTAGGCTTGATAACACCCATCTCTCAATGGATAGGAAGACGAAGAGACAAACAGAACTCCGGCTCCCAAGTGGCGCAGTGGTCTAAGGCACTGCATCGCAGTGCTAGTAGGCGTCAGTACACACCCTGGTTCGATCCGGGGCTGTATCCCAAAATAAGATTTAGTTCTTAACTGACTTGCCTAGTTAAATAAAAAAAGAACGGTGGACCAGGTGTCAGAGCCTGGTCCACAGCCCATGTCCCCCTCCTCTCCCCCCTCCCCTAACACACACACATACACTTCAGCTGTCGCAAGGGAGATGTGACAACCCCACTGCCACTCATTTGCAATTTTTGCTTGTCTGTTTATGAGTTGCAATTTTGTTTGTTAGTTTGTCGGTCAATCTGGCAGCCAACCAACAGTATATGTTGGTAAGTTTGTCAGTGAAACTCAGTCATTTTAGATGTTATGATTGCTCCCGTTATGTCAATAGCCTATAAATTGGTCAGTGTAACTTGAGCTAGCAACATTCAGCTCAATAGAATGCCACATAAACAATATTTTAAGCTAACACACTGCCACCAATATTATATTTAGATATTCATTGCAGTACTCGACAAAATTCTTGACTGAAAGTTCTACATGTCTATATTGAACCATAAGGAAGTGAAAGAGCAAGTCACCCAGGGAAGGAAGGTGAACGTCTAATCTCAAAACATACACTGAACAAAAATATAAACACCGTGCAACAATTTCAAAGATTTTACTGAGTTACAGTTCATATAAGGAAATCAGTCAATTGAAATACATTTATTAGGCCCTAATCTATGGATTTCACATGACTGGGATACAGATATGCATCTGTTAGTCACTGATACCTTAAAAAAAAGTATGGGAGTGGATCAGTAAACCAGTCAGTGTCTGGTGTGACCACCATTTGCCTCATGCAGCACGACACATCCCGTTCGCATAGAGTTCATCGGGCTGTTGATTGTGGCTTGTGGAATCTTGTCTCACTCCTCTTCAATGGCTGTGCGAAGTTGCTGGATATTGGCGGGAACTGGAACAGGCTGTCGTACACATACATCCAGAGCATCCCAAACATGCTCAATGGGTGACCTATCTGGAGAATATGCAGGCCATGGAAGAACTGGGACATTTTCAGCTTCCAAGAATTGTGTACCGATCTTTGTAACATGGGGCTGTAGATTATCATGCTGAAACATGAGGTGATGGCGCCGGATGAATGGTTCGATAATGGGACTCAGGATCTCGTCACGTTATATGTGTTCATTCAAATTGCCATCGATAAAATGCAATTGTGTTCATTGTCCATAGCTTATGCCTGCGCATACCATAACCCCACCGCAGCCATGGGGCACTGTTCACAACGTTGACATCAGCAAACCCCTCGCCCACACAACGCTATACACGTTGTCTGCCATCTGCCCGGTACATCTGAAACCGGAATTCATTTGTGAAGAGCACACTTCTCCAGCATGCCAGTGGCCATCAAAGGTGAGAATTTCCCCACTGGAGTCGGTTACAATGCCAAGCTGCAGTCAGCTTAAGACCTTGGAGAGTACGACGAGCACCCAGATGAGCTTTCCTGAGACAGTTTGTTTGTGCAGAAATTATTTGGTTGTGCAAACCCACACCTTCCTTGGCTGTCCGGGTGGCTGGTCTCATACGATCCTGCAGGCGAAGAAGCCGGATGCGGCGGTCCAGACTCCTGGGCGTGGTTACACGTGGTCTGCGGTTATGAGGTTGGTTGTACGTACTGCTAAATTCTCTAAAACGATCTTAGAGGCGGCTTATGGTAGAGAAATTAACATTAAATTCTCCGGCAACATCTCTGGTGGACATTCCTGCAGTCAGCCCTCAACTTGAGACATCTGTGCCATTGTTGTGTTTGACAAAACTGCACATTTTAGAGTGGCCTTTTATTGATAATGCCGTTTAAGCAGCTTCTTGATATGCCACACATGTCAGGTGGATATACGCATTTTGTGCGTAAGGAACATTTCTGGGGTCTGTTATTTCAGCTCAAGAAACATGGGACCAACACTTTACATGTTGCGTTCATATTTTTGTTCAGTATTTCTATAAACTGGTTTAGAAGGGAAACCACAGCCTACCCTATTTAGTTTTGACTCTAGGGCTCAGTTGTAGAGAATACAGAGAGTTCTCTAAATGGAGATGCAGATCAGTTGATCACTTCTCTCCTTGGGCTTATGGGGTCACATGAGGAGAATGCATGCCTGGGGTGTTAAGGCAGTCCTCATGTTACTTCCGTTGCCCCCTACCTCAAAGGAAGCTTGCCTTCTATTGGTTTCAATTGACAAATAAAGATTAGAATAGATTAACATGTTTTGGATGCCTTTGCGCCACACCTTCAAAGAAATTAAATTAGGGGAATGACTGTTCCTTCAAGTAGGAACTCAGAGAAATCTAATGGCAAGCCTTTTAATATGGACTTTTTTTTATTTTGTAGAGACTGTGTCTGTCTCAGAAGGCCTATCCCTCCCTCTCTCTGTGTGTTTGCTGTTACTTTACCAGCAGCACGGTATGCACAAGTTCAAACAAGTTTCATTTCTCTCTGCAGTTAGCGATCCTCTTTGAAGCTCTGTGTGATCTACGCTGAATGTCTCTTGCACAGTCCTTTTGTCATTATATCCACTCAGACCCCTGCAATACATCATGAGTCTAGAATGAGACTACCATCCCCATGTATTGGTTAGTGGAGTGCACATGCCTGTGAAGTGCATATATTTTGTGGCTGGTTGTACGGAAGTAGGTGAAAGAGGAAATGTCTCTTTTGCTCTCTCAGCTACAAAACACAAGAGGACGAGATGTTGGTGCAGTCTCTTTGACACTGTCCATATATGGAAGTGTTTGGTTTAACTTCCCCTTTGCATTCTGCATGATGTCACTACCTAAATGTAGTGAACTGGGGGTTGCACAGTTTAGGTTTATAGATAGATAGATATCTATCTATCGCTATAGGCCAATTACACTCGATGGCCAGTTTATTAGGTCAACCCATCTAGTACTGGGTTAGACCCCCCTTTGCCTCCAGAACAGCCTGAATTCTCTGGGGCATGGAAACGTTGCTCAATTGGTATCAAGGGACTTAACGTGTGGTTACACCACTGCCACCAGCCTTTTTTTGCCCACCAATCGAACAGTAACTGGATGCCTGTATGGCTGCTTTATATAGCAAACCACTGCCACGTGACTCACTGTCTCTAGGAGCAAACCATTTTTGTGAACGGGATGGTATACCTAATAAACTGGACACTGAGTGTATATGGGAGCTAATCTGGGGAAGGGTACCAAAACATTTCTGCAGCATTGAAGGTCCCCAAGAACACAGTGGCTTCCATAATACTTGGAACAACCAAGACTCTTCCTAGAGCTGACCAAGGGCCCAAATGGTCACTTTGACAGAGCTCAAGAGTTTCTCTGTAGAGATGGGAGAACCTTCAAGAAGGATAACCATCTCTGCAGCACACTACCAAATAGGCCTTTATGTTAGAGTGGCCAGATGGAAGCTATTCCTCAGTAAAAGGCACATGACAGCCTGCTTGGAGTTTGCCAAAAGGCCCCTAAAGGACTCAGACCATGAGAAACAAGATTCTCTGGTCTGATGAAACCAAGATTGAACTCTGGACTAAATGCCAAGCGTCACATCTGGAGGAAACCTGGCACCATACCTATGGTGAAGCATGGTGGTGGCAGCATCGTGCTGTGGGGATGTTTTTCAGCGACAGAGACTGGGAGACTAGTCAGGATTGAGAGAAAGATAAACAGGGCAAAGTATAGAGATCCTTGATGAAAACCTGCTCAGGACCTCAGACTGGGGTGAAGGTTCACCTTCCAACAGGACAACGACCATAAGCACACAGCCAAGACAATGCGGGAGTGGCTTTGGGGCAAGTCTCTGAATGTCCTTGAGTGGCCCAGCCAGAGCCTTGGCTTGAACCCGATTGAACATCTCTGGAGAGACTTGAAAATAGCTGTGCAGCGACACTCACCATCCAACCTGACAGAGCATGAGAGGATCTGCAGAGAGGAATGGGAGAAACTCCCCAAATACAGGTGTGCCAAGCTTGTAGCGTCATACCCAAGATGACGCGAGGCTGTAATCGCTGCCAAAGGTGCTTCAACAAAGTCCTGAGCAAAGGCTCTGAATACTTATGTAAATAAAACAATTTTATGCATTTGCACAAGATAGCTTTTCTTTGTCATTATGGGGTATTGTGTGTAGATTGATGACAAAACAAAAATGCATTTTAGAATAAGGCTGTAATGTAACAAAATGTGGACAAAGTCAAGGGGTCGTAATACTTTCCGAATGCACTGCATATGCCAGCTATGAAAAAAACTCACAATAAGTTAACTGACCAGACTAGATGCCTCACTCTTATCTGCTATCAGAATAGTGTGCCCCGAGGTTGTCTCCAGGTTACATGAGCCTAAATAGGGTTTCCTTAATCAACAAAGGCATCTAAACAGGACCAGTTCGACCTCAGGCGTATAGGTTCCAAAGGTGTGTCTGGATCGGCTGTCCCGTCAATGTAGCCTAACTGGGATGCCACAAGAATGGAGAGGCTGGGGCCAAAGTGAGTTCGCAGCTGAGTGAGACGTGAAGTGACCTAGAGGCCAAAGGCGGCATGCCAGATATTTGAATAATGAATGTGAGGAGCAGTGGAAAAACCCAGTCATAAGGAACGTGTAAGAAACCAAGATAAGCTGTGATTGTTTAAAGACATCAGCATGCTTCAGTTCAGCTAGCCGAAGGCGGCTAGGCGAACCAAACAAGTGTGCTTGGATACTTTCTTAAAAGACCTTTTGTTGAAAAACTATATATATATATATTTTTACGTGTCAATTGCACTGTTTGTTCATTTTGAGACGCTGTAGACAGTATCCACTTCCTCAAAATAGTCAGAAATAATCTAAGATAATTCAAGAAATCTGTCACTAATTATAACGTTTTTGCTGAGGAGATCTTAGTCATGCAATTTTACATCTAAGATGTTTGATTGGTGCAGTATTTCTCAATGAAAAAACGTGCATGAAAACGAGTCGTCTCTCGTTGAATGACAAAGACTTTACTGAAGAATCCTTACTGCTGACCAATCACTGACGAAGGGGTGTAGACTTCGGATACCGACTCCGGCTTCAAAAAATGTTTTGTGCCTGAACAACCCCGGAAAAACCCTTACCGAAGTAAAAAAAATCAAAAAAACAATGAGAACGCCACAAAATGTTGTCATGCTATATGCACCAACTTCCAAACTGTTTCGGCTGGGAAGCATGTGGACGCCTTAAGTGTTAGCTTGAAGATGGATTTCAGAAACTTCTCTGGACTTAAAAAGGACACTTTGGGATTTTGGCAATGGGGCCCTAATTGTACTTCCCTAGAGTCAGATGAACTTGTGGAGACCATTTATGTTTGTGTCCAGTATGAAATTAGAGGTAGTTTTGTAAGCCAATGCTATTGAGCATTAGCACAATGACTGGAAGTCTCTTGGTGTCTGGTAGCATTTTCACAGATACCCATAGACTTTGTGCTAGCGCAAGTTAGCAATGGTGCTAGCGCTGGTTAGCAATTTCTTTCAAACTTCACGCAGAGACATACAAATGGTATCCATGAGTTCAGAACCATTTTCCATCCTAAAAATGTGGAGTAAGCAAATGCTTAGATATCTGGTCAAATAGATGGAAAAGGAGTCTTGGTAAACAACTACCAGGACTAAGTCTTTAAAAGTTTTCCAAATACAGCAAAACACAATGTTGCTATAAATAGACCCCTGCCAATTAATATCAAGAATTTGTTTTTGGAGAAATGTTTCTGCCTTCTGTAAGTTTTAAGAAACATGAAATTCCGTTACCAAAGCCCACATCTTTAAGATATTTTCTCATTTCTGTCCTTCGTGAGGGAGAATAATGAATGTTCACAGAAGTAACAAGTAAAGATAAACACTAACTAATTGATAGGTCTAAGGCAGTGGTTCCCTAACTTTTTATAGTCCCGTACCCCTTCAAACATTCAACCTCCAGCTGCGTACCCCCTCTAGCACCAGGGTCAGCGCACTCTCAAATGTTGTTTTTTTTGCCATCATTGTTAGCCTGCTACACACACACACACACACACACACTATACGATACATTTATTAAACATAAAAATGAGTGTGAGTTTTTGTCACAACCTGGCTCGTGGGAATTGACAAAGAGCTCTTATAGGACCAGGGAACAAATAATAATCAATAATTTTGCTCTTCTTATTTAACCATCTTACATTTAAAACCTTATTTGTTTCATTGGAAATTGTGAATAACTCACCACAGGTTAATGAGAAGGGTGTGCTTGAAAGGATGCACATAACTCTGCAATGTTGGGTTGTATTGGAGTCTCCATCTTAAATAATTTTCCACACACAGTCTGTGCCTGTTTTTAGTTTTCATGCTAGTGAGGGCCGAGAATCCACTCTCACATAGGTATGTGGTTGCAAAGGGCATCAGTGTCTTAACAGCACGATTTGCCAAGGCATGATACTCTGAGCGCAGCCCAATCCAGAAATCTGGCAGTAGCTTCTGATTTAAATGACATTTTCACAGAACTGCTTGTTGTAATGTTGATAAGACTCTCTTGTTCAGATATCGGTAAGTGGACTGGAGGCAGGGCATGAAAAGGATAACGAATCCAGTTGTTTGTGTCATACGTTTCGGGAAAGTAATTGCGTACCAAACTCACTCAGGTGCTGCTCTATATGACATTTGACATTGTCCGTAAGCTTGAGTTAATTTGCACACAAAATTCATACAATGATGGAAAGACCTGTGTGTTGTCCTTGTTAATGCAGATAGAGAAGAGCTCCAACTTCTTAATCATAGCCTCAATTTTGGCCCACACATTGAATATAGCTGCGGAGAGTCCCTGTAACCCTAGATTCAGATCATTCAGGTGAGAAAAAACATCACCCAGATAGACCAGTGGTGTGAGAAACTTGTCATCATGCAAGCGGTCAGACAAGTGAAAATGATGGTCCGTAAAGAACTTTAAGCTCGTCTCTCAATTAAAAAAAAACATGTCAATACTTTGCTCCTTGATAACCAGCCCATTTCTGTGTGTTGTAAAAGTGTTACATGGTCGCTGCTCATATCATTGCATAATGCAGAAAATACAGGAGAGTTCAAGACCTTGCTTTAACAAAGTTAACCATTTTCGCTTTAGTTTCCAAAACGTCTTTCAAGCTGTCAGGCATTCCCTTGGCAGCAAGAGCCTCTAGGTGGATGCTGCTGTGTTCCCAAGTGGCGTCGGGAGCAACTGCTTGTATGCTCGTTACCACTCCACAATGTCTTCATGTCATGGCTTTTGAGCCATCAGAACAGATACCAACACATCTTGACCACCAAAGTCCATTTGATCTCACAAACCTGTCCAGTACGTAAAAAAATGTTTACGTCCTGTTGTTGTCCTGGTTTCCAGTGGTTTGCAGAAGAGGATGTCTTCCTTAATTGACCCCCCCATAAACGTAACGGACATATACCAGGAGCTGTGCCAGGCCCGCCACGTCTGACTCATCCAGCTGTAATGCATAGAGTTCACTGGCTTGTATGCAAAGCAGTAATTGTTTCAAAACTTCTCCTGCCATGTCACTGATGTGTGGTGAAACAGTGTTGTTTGATGAAGGCATTGTCTGTATTAGAGGTCAACCGATTTAAAAAATATATATTTTTTTAAAGAAATAAAGTAAAATAAAAATAAAAAATAAAGGTGTTCATTCAGTATTGTTGTAATCGTCATTATTACAAATATATATATATATATATATATATATATATATATATATATATTTGTAATAATGACTATTACAACAATACTGAATGAACACCTTTATTTTAACTTAATATAATACATCTATTTCGTCTCAAATAAATAAATGTTGAATTTGGTTTAAATAATGCAAAAACAAAGTGTTGGCGAAGAAAGTAAAAGTGCAATATGTGCTATGTAAAAAACTACTGTTTCAGTTCCTTGCTCAGAACATGAGAACGTATGAACGCTGGTGGTTCCTTTTAACATGAGTCTTCAATATTTCCAGGTAAGAAGTTTTAGGTTGTAGTTATTATAGGGTTTGTAGGACTATTTCTCTCTGTACCATTTGTATTTCATATACCTTTTGACTATTGGATGTTCTTATAGGCACTATAGTATTGCCAGCCTAATCTCGGGAGTTGAGAGGCATAAACAGCGCAATACTTGAAGCACAGCGAAGAGCTGATGGCAAACGCAGTAAAGTGCTGTTTGAATGAATGCTTACGAGCCTGCTGCTGCCTACCACCGCTCAGTCTGGCTGCTCTATCAAATATCAAATCATAGACTTAGTTATAATATAATAACACAATAACAATAATAACACACAGAAATATGAATATTAAGTCATTGATATGATCTAATCCGGAAACTATAATTTCAAAAACAAAACGTTTATTCTTTCAGTGAAATACGGGACCGTTCCGTATTTTATCTAACGGGTAGCATCCCTAAGTCTAAATATTACTGTTACTGGCAAACGCCAGACACAACCTTCAATGTTATGTCATAATTATGTACAATTCTGGCAAATTCATTACGGTCTTTGTCAGGAAGAAATGGTCTTCACACAGTTCGCAACTAGCCAGGTGTCCCAAACCGCTGCATATACAGTGGGGCAAAAAAAGTATTTAGTCAGCCACCAATTGTGCAAGTTCTCCCACTTAAAAAGATGAGAGAGGCCTGTAATTTTCATCATAGGTACACTTCAACTATGACAGACAAAACTATAGAGTCCAAAAGAAGACATTCTAATGACAAAAATAAGATAATACATCTTATCTACGTCACCTAACTAATTCTGATTCAGCCACGACGATCTGCACAGTTGTTCCAGTAAATGTGGTTTTGTTAAATGTTCAGTGTAAATGGTTAAAAGTACCCCTTGTGCATAGAGTTAAACGTTGAAATCAAATGTTTTTTTTGTTTGGAATATATTTGAAGTGAAATATATTTTTTCGATTTTTGCAATTCTGTTACTGTGGAATTGCCCAGTTATTAAAATGAGTGACTATTAAGCAATAGGCTTTCAAGAATAGGTTACAATCACCGTGTCAGTGTATTTACTCCCACGTGTCCTTTGCAGTATATTTACTACGTGGCATTACGAATGGATGAACTAAAGCTAAAACAAGGCTTTGCAATTGAGGTGATGAAATATTCAGATGATTGTCTTTGTGTTTATTTAGTACACGTATTTGTTTCCTTTATGCTTAGAGCCTCGCTGGGCCTCTGTGAACAGGGGCGTGCTGATCTGCGACGAGTGCTGTGGTGTTCATCGGAGTCTGGGCAGACACAGCTCCCAAGTGCGTCACCTGACTCACACACCATGGGCTCCTACACAGCTACAAGTAAGATCTCCACACACACACACACACTATTCTTTACCTTGGTCAAAGGTATCCCCTTTTCTGCTTTTGTGATAGAATAGGCGGTCTGTATATTTCATTTAATGGATGATATCTCTTTGTTTTTTAATCAGATGGTTCAGACGTTATACAACAACGGTGCAAATTCGATATGGGAGCACTGTCTACTGGACCCGATGATGAGTGGTAAACGCAAGGCCAACCCTCAGGACAAAGTGCAGTGAGTCATGTATTTTTGATGGCTGCCGAGTGAGCCAGGAGTGCAGTTTGATCACTAGTGAAGGAGAGGCAATTGGCCCAGTTTCACTAGTACATTGGTTCTTAAGCTTTTTCAGCTCGAGACCCAAATGAGAAATTAACTGGCTGAACTGCACTGGCCTGGATACACATCAGCCAAAGTACTGGTTTGGTTCAGCATGATAGCATGAAAAGTGTATGGGTTTCAGCAGGAACACACAATGCTGGAGAAACCTGAATTGCTTCAGTTAACTTAATTCACCTGAACCTAAAAGTGATTGTTGCTTGAAATTGGAAGTGCTTCAATTGAAATCCTCCTATAATGCTCTGCTGTTCTGTTTAACCCACTCTGTTTTATGTTATTCCCGAAGCCCAAACAAGACAGAGTTCATAAAGGCCAAATACCAAATGCTGGCTTTTGTCCACCGGATGCCTTGTCGAGATGACGACAGCTTCACAGCCAAGGACTTAAGCAAGGTGAGACATCTGCCACTCTGTGCCCACACAACTCCCTAAATGAAGGTGTATCAAGCTTGAATGAGCAATATTTTACTAATAAATGTTGATTTTATTTTTCCCTCAGCAACTTCACTCCAGCGTCCGCACTGGTAACTTGGAGACGTGTCTGAGGTTACTCTCTCTTGGAGCCCAGGCCAATTTCTTTGACCCAGTAAGAGATCTAATTTCTCCCCCAATCCAGCTTCTAAACATATCCTTAACAACATGTTAATACAACAGTGTTACTTCCATAAATACTGCTTTGCCACACAGGTACGAGAGCAACTTAATAGAAAGAGGGCAGGACCGTTCACACTGCTTGTGGAAAATAAACTATGCCAAAAAGGAAACCTTTTCATTGGATTAATTGCAACCTTGCGCTACAACCAGTTAAATGTCCGCAAGCAGTGTGAACCGACCCTTAACCCTTTCTCATACCCTATCTATGTGTTTTAGTACATCCCCCAGTTTCATTTGTTCATGTATGGGTGGTGTCTTACCTTCTCTCCAGGAAAAAGGGAATACGCCGCTGCATGTGGCTGCCAAGGCAGGGCAGGTGTCTCAGGCAGAGCTGCTGACCGTCTACGGGGCTGACCCCGGCGCCCCCGACTCCAACGCCAAGACCCCCATCAACTATGCAAGGTACTGCAACATTCATAGTTTAACATTTAGGATGTAAACTTATTTAATCAACGTTTTTTTTTTTTTTTCACGTCTTAGTGGCTGTGTGACCAGGCAGGCTTTATGGGCAAGAAAAGAGGCATAACTGATTTCTATTGTGTGTCTCTTTCTCAGGCAAGCTGGCTACCATGACCTGGCTGATAGGCTGGTAGAGATCCAGTATGAACTTACTGACAGACTGGCTTTCTATCTCTGTGGGAGAAAGCCTAGTAAGTGAGGAGAGGCTTTCACCTCCTCAAATTAGACTGCAAGTGTTGCGTGTCCGCTTATCCTAGCGTCCATCAGCCACAGCTGAAACAAACCCACAGTAATCAGTGAGAAATGCTACACCAGCCACAGAAGCAGCACGTCAGTGAAGCAAAGTGTTGGTCGCTAAAAATGTCATTTTTTTCAGCTTCACATCTAGGGCAGAGAGATGCCTCTCTGAAGCACACGCAGAAGTGGCATGCGTTTTAGATGTTTGCCTCTACGGTTCTGGTATAGCAGGCAAGAAACAATGTACACGCAACGCTTGCAGCCTAGTTTCAGGGGTTACTCAACTGATCGCATACAGTGTTTCCCATGAGGTTTCTTATCGCCACAACCCTTCTGTGCTTGCTTTCAGATCATAAAAATGGCCAACACTTCATCGTCCCACAGATGGCTGACAGGTAAGGAAGCATTGTGTGGCTCAATGTATAAAATAGTAGCCTGGTCCCAGACTTTTTGCTGTATAGCTGAACCCTTTCGTCATTGTCATTGCCAAATGACCGTAGGAGTTGGCGAGACGGCTTAAACCATTCTGGGACCAGACTAATGAAATAGCACTTTGGGGGGGCTCTTTCTAGGAAAAGTAAAGTGAGTGAAGTTTTAAATGTGTTTTTTTGGGGGAGGGCAAAGAAAACGTGAGCTGTTTGACAGTGCAATCCAACTCTAGAGCCTGCCAGGACATATTTTGTGGCTTTTTATAACAGGCATGAGATGAAACAGGCTGAAGCATTGTTACATGTTGTCAAGAGCATAATCTTCCCATTAAATCGCTGTGTACGTTTACATGCACACTAATAATTAGATTATGGCAGCAGGCCGAACTCAATCAAAATGGCTCCCAAAAAATAACATGGTCGCTGTGGTAGAACATTTATTTTGATTGACAATTTTTGGCATTTGTCAAAGTTCCTTCAGGTAGCCTGATTTCAGATGTGTCCATGTAAACCGGATTATTAGGGAAATTGTTCTTCTTGCAAAGCATGTAAACGTTTTAGTCAAACTATTTTATTAATCTGAATAGTGTGACTGTACCCAGTATTGTTATTGCACCATAATAATACATATCTGAGCTAAATTGCTACAGTTGGGCTGGTCTTATTATAGCATATTATTAACTTATTTTAGCATAGTTCTGATATTTGAACTCAAACAAAACATGTTTTCTTTTTTTTATTGCTGTCTTGATGGATAAGGAACATGTAAGTATTTTATCATAATGAGGTTTGACCATTTCCCCTCCCATTCAACATGAGGCTAAGCAGATTTATCCCCCCCCCCCCTCATGTATAGCAGTTTAGATTTATCAGAACTGGCAAAGGCGGCAAAGAAGAAACTCCAGTCTGTAAGTGTTCACTTTAAGATTTGAATGGATTAGATGTATGATATTACAATCTAGAGACATATGTGATCAAAACATATTCATACAACTAGTTCTGGGTTGATTTTTTTCCCCCCACAAATCGCACATTTCATTTCAGCTCAGTAATCATTTATTTGAGGAGCTGGCGATGGACGTGTTTGACGAAGTGGACCGAAGGGAGACCGATGCTGGTAAGACCGACAGGCGGTGATGAGAAGTAGTGGCGTAACGGCCGGTGCATGTTTTTTAAGCATTCAGTCCACCATGTCCAGTCAAACATCTGGGTGGTGTTCATTTGGCACCAAACGGACGGAAACAGGGAGGGGCTACCTAGACTTATTCAATAAGAAATACACATTTTTGTTGTCCGTTGCAAAACGTTTTGCGTTTCCTAATGAATATGGCCCTGATGCAACACTTCTATGTTCTGCACAGTATGGCTGGCGACACAGAACCACAGCACCCTGGTGACAGAGACCACAGTGGTGCCTTTCCTTCCTGTGAACCCAGAATACTCATCAACACGAAACCAGGCAAGCCTGCTGCACAACTCCTTCCCTAGTTAACACTTTGATACTGATTGCTTTAGTTAAATACATTCCCCCTTGCTGGTTCTCTCTCTCCCTTTAAATATGACTGATTCTCGGTTCCCTCAGTGAAGTTTCAACAGATGCAGTAGGAGAGGATGCATTTTGCTAGGCTTTTTTATTTTTTCTCCAGGGACGGCAAAAGCTTGCGAGATTTAACGCACATGAATTTGCAACTCTTGTCATCGACATATTAAGTGACTCGAAACGTCGACAGCTGGGGAACTCTATGATAAGTCCCAAAGGTAAAGTACTGGAAGATAATGAACCTACTATCTCAGACACACATGGCTTATGCTCATAATTAAAATCGCGTGTCTTTCTATGAAATGAGAAAGGGGTCACTTGCTTTGTGGTTACAGAAAACGTTGAACTTATCCTAAAAAGCCGGAGTGGTGGCGAGGGTCTGGACAACGACCAACCGGACTATGACAGCGTGGCCTCTGACGAGGACACGGATAAGGAGCCACCCTCGGGCAAGGACCGGACCAAGGTAACTAATGTGATCTCTTGGCACGCAAACCAAGTAAAGGGTTTCAAGTAGTACTTACTTATCCTGAAAATGAGCGCCCGGAGTCTGGACTCAGACAAGTCCTAAAGCCCAACCTCTATGACTTTTCCCCCTACAGAGTCTGGACTCAGACCTGTCAGACGGGCCTGTCACGGTGCAGGAGTTCCTGGAGGTGAAGAACGCCCTGTCGGCCTCGGAGGCCAAAATCCAGCAGCTGATGAAGGTCAACAGCAACCTGAGCGACGAGCTGCGGCTGATGCAGAAAAAGGTACCGCCCACTGCAGAGATCCACCAATCAGATCACTAACACCGTTCGGTCCGTCTGCCACTCGACCAATGAGACGGAGGGCTGAACTGAGGGGGGCACAGCGGTTGGTCAGCCGAGCTCTGGTCCCTCCCCTCACGGTAACCTCCCTTCACACACTGGTTCGAGTGAGGATGCTAACCGGTAACCACCAGGCTGCTGGGAAGGTTCTCCTGCAAGGCAAGACTGCTCTCCATCTAGCTCCACTATTTGGGCCAGTCCATGTTCAGACAATGGCTTCTATAGCTTGACAAATTCTTAGCATTTTTTTTTTTTTAACTTGTATTAAAGAGATGTATTCTTGCTCCACTCTATTGTGGGAAACTGTCTCCCTCCCCCTGGATACAGTGTGTCATACACTAAAAGTGGTGTTCTTTCTTATGGTACGACTAACAGGCATGCTCAAGTAAACAGCATGACATCACTCGCATTGTGAATTTCCCTCTAGTCGTTTCTCTGGTGACTTAACATAGCAAGCATAGCATTGTTGTTGTTATTTTGTGTTCTCTGTGACCCTGCATTGTGATTTCAGCAAGCTCATCAATTATACAGGATTTTCTTAACCTTAATGTTCGCTCATCAGAATACTCCTCTCGAAGGTGTTGGATAACACAGCTCTTGTTGTTACACAGGTGCAGCATTTGCCTTTGCCATTCGAAAAACATTCCAATGGTCCTCTGCTGTGGTTTTAGTAGGACTCTTTACATCTGTTTCCTACCAACGCTGTATTTCTGAAGCTTCTCAGAGTAGGAGTGCTGATCTAGGATCAGGGCCCCTGTGTCCATTCATAATGATCTTAAATGCCCAGGAGTACTGTCACTTTCAGAGTTCTCCTCCACAGTCGGTGTTACACTATCGTTTGACTCTAAAATTGGAGTCTTCCTTATCCATATGACCCCTATGATTTATCAAACAAAATCCTTCATGATTTTAAAGTCACAATCCGGAGTGTGTGTTTCAGCCCGACAGCAGGCCCACCACTTGATTTGGCAATGGACCAAACTGTCGTTGCCCCAATCAACAGCCTCTGTTCAACCTAAAAGGCATAAATGGTGACAAACGGCCTTTTACGAGAACTATTGAGTAACCATAGAAATATAGGGTATGACTCTACACGGTGGTGAGATGCTCTTGTCGTGGGCTGAACAGCTGTTGTTGCAGACATGTAGGCTCCGGATCGTGCATTTGAACCCCTTCTTTATCCTGGGTCGTGCATCCTTTAAAATAAAAAATAAATGATCTCAGTAATATTCCATGGAACAGACAGTAGGAGTCAAACTGGCATTACTCAGTGGTGGATGTGTACAGTATGTGATTTGGCTGTGTGGGCTGGCATTTACTGAACTGATGGCACATTCGATTGTCTTAGCCGTCAGAGAACTTCCCTGTTGCCCTCTTTGAATAAATAGCAAGGACCACAGGGTTGCCTAGAGGGCGCCATTGAGGGCTTTCCATCCTATCTATCTATATATCTATCCCGTCTGTCCTATCTAGTTCAGATAGCTCCTGTCTCTGGCAGATAGCTTGTCTCTGTCTAATCTATCTGAACTGTTTGGCTTGCCTGCAACACTTTCTACTTGCTCTTAGCCCTTGCTTTTTGAGTGGAGTTTTCAGATGCCTAGCATGAGTAACACAAGCGGGGAAATGCTTAACAAGACTGTTTATAAAGACGTTATAAAGACATGAGTGTTGGCGTTGGCCTTCGCTTCGTACAGATGGATGCTGACAGTTCCCAACACCTGAACATTTAGAGGTAGGGAAATGGGGACAAATCCTAACATCCGCTTGAGTTACGTTTTCACTTCGTCTCCTATTGACGTCAATTCATGACCAAGTGAAATTCAACTTAGGTGAACGTTAGGATTTCGCCCTGTAGAGAATAAAGCATGCGTTGAAGCTAGACTGAAACAAGTCACCCTGCTCGCTGATAAGAAAAGCGCCCTCTTAGTGTTATTTGCTGACTCGTCTCTTCCAGCTGCATTCTCTGCAAAGCGAGAACACGTCTCTCAGGCGGCAGGGCCCAACCACCCATATCTATCAGGTCCCCATCAGCAGCGGGTCAGAGTACACTGACCCTTCTTCCTCCAGTCCCTCGGCCATGAAGCGCCGGCAGTCGGCGCGGGCCAGCCGGCCCATGTCCATGTCTATTTATGAGACTGGCTCAGGTCTGAAGCCCTACCTCCCTAAGGGGGACAACCCCTACCTAGAGGAGGGTGCCCCCACCCTGCAACCCTTCTTCCCACCTCATGTAAGTACAAATCACGCATCCAGCCTTTGCTATTTCCTCTCCCATTTCCATCTTTTAGGCATCTCCTCCTCTGCCTCCTCCTTTTTATCTCATTGTGTCCGTTTCTGCAGTCCTTTTTTTTCTCTCCGATTGTTCCCTTTCCTTTCTACTTTTACTCAAATCTGTTGTTCTTTGGTGTCAGCGATTTTCCTCAAAGAAAAGTCTGGGTGTATTCGGAGGTACTCTGTTCAGACATTTTCTCAGGTAGACCGTAGGAAAGATGTCATGATCCCATTTTTGTTTATTTCAAGGTTGAATCTGAAATATTTTGAAGGTTTTCATGTAACTTCAAATAAGAATTAAACATCCCATTCAAAATGTGTTCAGTGTTTATTTGATTTTGTCTCCGACTAACAAGATCATTTGTATTGTCATTTCTCTTTTAATTAAACATGTACGGGAATTGAGTGTTTTTCTAATTGTCACGAATCTCTTAGTTCTGGTACAGTATTTAAGAGGAGCAATTCGGGATTGGTACATCTATTTGTTCTACACCGTCAGAACTCAAAAGTGCAAGATTGTTTCACGCCATTGTTTGTTAACAATGTAATTGTAAACAATAGTCTATAACTTTAAAAAAATAAGTTAGATTTACCCTGCAATCTCATGGATGGTCTGTCCTTTCATCTGAAGCTCTGTGAATTTGAGGGTTTGCATTTCTCCAGACCCATTCCCTCAGCTGTTCACCAAAACCGGTGGTGGGTGACGCTTTGTTGCTGTTCGAATCCCGGATTGCCCCTTTCAATGTCCAGGAAACAAACGTGTACTTTGAGATATCAAATAATAAAACATGTTCATTGTCTAGATGTTTTATAATGTTCAAGGTATGGGATTTGAGGTACAGTATGCTCAGATCCAGCAAGGAATTGAAATGCAGTTATTTAAGTGTAATTCCTTGTCATAATCACAATTTATGGTGTTCTTCATTCTTACTATGGTTTTGTTTTCTTGAATAATTATTTTTATTTTAGTGCTCCCAAACCCTGTTATTTGCATGATGTGGTTTAAACAAGACTTTGTTCCTGAGAGCACTAACTAGTTTAAAAAACAAACATAATTTGAACCCCTTTCTAGACAGGAAGGGGTGCTTTTGTGACCCCTTCATCCCTCCCCTCCTTCCCATCCACCCTGTCGTGGTCTCGGAACAAAATTGCTCTACGGGTTAAGTACCCCCTCGCTTGGTCCGTGCCTCTCGGGGACGCAGCAAATCTACTGGGGGAGCCCCTGTCCTCCCTCCCTACCTGTCCTGCTGCATGAGCCAAACCACCACCCCATGGGCTGCCTTCCCTTCATCACCATCACTGTCCTCATCCTCGTGCCTGTTACAATCAGCTAGAAGGTTTTCAATGTAGCAGCACTATGCGTCAAGATCACACACCCATCTCAATGTGAAGGTTTGCCAACCCTCTTTGAGACCAGCTGCCAGGTTAAGCGCTCAGCCTATTGAGATTTTTCTTTCTTACATTCCTCATGCTGTAAATTTTAACCAAAAAAATAAATAATTGGGCTCCTTCCACCTCCAGAGCCAACATTTTGCTATATTTAAAAAAAATTGATGACCTCTTTTCTCCATCTCTAATCAGCACACGGCTGTCGCCCAGTGAGCTTCATCCAGCACGCACTCCCTCCCTCCCTTCTAGTAACACCCAAACTCTCCTGTTATCCAAGAGTCTGTTCCTCACTGAGACTGTGGACCTTTCCAGAAGCAAACAGCCCCTGCCCCCTAGACACTTGCTGAGATCTTGTCGAAGATCTGAGAGGATTTAGTAGATTTAAAGCAATATGAAAACAATTCCACCGAACCTATCAGAGGGCAAGGTGGAGCTATCACCATATTGCTCAAACCTATCAAATCTCCTCAGATCTCCACAAGTGTCTAGGGGGTAGGGGCTAGAGGTTGTTTCTGGACTGGGCCTTTGACTGACATGCGCAGAACTGCAAGCCCAGTGGGAGAGAAATCAACAAAACACCTGTATGAGCTAATCCCACTTTCGGCAGTTTGCTGTAGTGTGTGTTTGTGCGGGTCTTGGCATCTTGCCCTGCAGACAGGAAGAGGATGTTGTTTGAGCGGGTCTTTTGGGCTAGGCTGGAAAGGGTATGTAACTGTACGGTATGTGGCCTGTGTCCCTCTTGGTGTTTGTCTCTGCTCCTTTCTTTGAAAACGCACCTCCTCTACATAGTTTCTCTTCTGTGCAGAAAGAGGGCGGGATCTGCGCGGATGTGACAGTGCGTCGTCAGTGCTGTGCACCCAAAGCTTCCTATCTGATAGAGTACAGCTCAAGCAATATTGTCCACCAGTCTCGTGACGCAGCACAAACGCTTACAGGCTGGGTGGAGCACCACACAGTATTGCGTATTGAGTACAGCCAACTTTAGATGGTCACAGTGCTTTTTTCCCCTCTTGACTTTTGACCCGAATTCATCGGAACCTTGATTCCATATCATGAAAGTTATTACGACTCTTAATGAAAGTCTTGGATCAGAGATCTGGAATGGATCATGGTTCTGATGTAATTCCGTAGCGGTTGTTTCTTTCTGTGTGATAGCTATCCAGTGATTTCTCTCCTCAAACATCCCTGACCTCATCTGTCTTGGCATATGCCTTTAAAAAGGGGGTGCAGCCAGCGCGGCAGTGTTTGAAGCTTTTCCTGGACTATGCATTTGGCCCTTGATTCATCGCCATGGTTTAATTAATATCGTCTATAAGTCTCCATCTTTTACACGCAGGAGTTCAAAGGTTTTTATAGACATTGAACCAGCCTAGCATCTTCACTTGGCATGGTACCAATCAATCAGCCATTCCATTTGTCCAGTGTGGTTTCTGTCACAATAGCTTATAGACATTGAACTTGCAATTTTTTCCAATTGTGTGAGGGTAAAAAACAAATATGTTTTGAACCCCCGGATAACCTCTCTATACTAACCCTGGCAATGAAATTTAAAAGGCTTTACTATGATTTGTCGTGCTTACATGCTTTTGTTTGTTGACTTGTTTAATGCATTGTCGTTCTCCTTGTTGCTTTCCCATGGTTTTAGTTCATTTAATTTGCCACTGCCATACAACGATGCAAGTTGTTTGAAACGGTTTTACTAAGTCAAATTTATGTCAGTTACTATTTACGTTTTAGGGCTAGAATACAATGCTATGGTTTGCGCTACACTGCTAGAAACTATTTTGTATGTTGTGAGTATGATACATTGAAATTGTGATTGTATCTATAATTCTATATCCTCTTTCTGATTGCATTATCAGTGGCATTTGTCACTGTGACATTTTTGTTACTCTCGTTTTCTCTCCCTCATGTTAGGCCTCCAAGCTGGACAAGCAGAGCAGCATGCCAGACAGTGACTATGACAACACAACCAATGACTATGAGATGAAGGACTCTGGGTAGGAACACACACACACGGTCACTTTGAAGTTGCCACTGCTTTCTGTGTTGCACATCAGGTGGACAAGTTGGGCTGGATGTAGGGTGCAGAGATTGTAGTAACACCCTGGATGATCCTGTCTACCCCCTAGTAGACGTGGGAGGCTGAGGAGCAGTGGCTGGCTGGGGGAGGGCAGCTCCATCCCTGAGCTGGATGACCTGGGGGCAGAACCGGACCCAGCGCTCCCCAGCACTGAGGATGTCATCCGTAAGACGGAGCAGATCACCAAGAACATCCAGGAGCTGCTCCGTGCCGCGCAGGAGAACAAGCACGACAGGTGAGGAAGAAGTGACAGGCCACAAGCTCAAACAATTAAGCCAAATTTAAGAGAGATAGTTACAGAGTTCAATGGAGATAAAACAAGGCTTTTTCTGTGATTCCTGAAAAGTTCCAGATAGCTACCCCACTTTTGCTTAACCAAATTCATTATTGCAGCGTCACCTTTTCCCTTTTTTGTATTCATAGTACTTCCACTTTCTAGATTCTTCTCGAGTTCCCCCACTGTTACTGTTTATTAAAGTTCTGCATTCTTCTCGGTTCAGTTTTTTAATTAAAAAAATATATAATCTTCCCTATGATTTCACCTCTTTCACTTTCTGTGTTCTCCCTCCTCGTGCTGGCATTTTGTTCTTTCGGGATGGGGGTGTCTCCCCGTGCCTTTCCCATTCCTGTAAGCAGACCTTGTGAGGGTGTGCGCCGGCTCAGGCACAGTCTGGGCTGTTTCAGCACCCTGGTGCCCTGGGCTGAGAAGGCCCCCTCTCCCGTGCAGCCCCTCAGCCTGTGCTCCCCTGATCCTGCCTCCCGGTACTCTACTAGCCTCTGTCCCTGCCTCCCAGGCACAGTGTCTTTTCTCTCTCTCTCTCCTGCCCCTGCTCTGTTGCCCAATCCGATGATTTCCTCCTTTGCTATGGTGTTGTCGTCTGCTAGGCAGAGTGAAAGACTGATCTTAATGAACTCTCACTCACCTACTCTCTTAATTTCTTCCGTTGCAAAACATCGGCGCAAACACCACTACCTCAACTAAACTCAGACAACCCATCAAAGGGCTTTTGATATTCAAGGTACCCATGTGTGGTATTCCGTGTGTTTTAGAGTAGAGCTGGAGCTAGTTGCATCCATAGTAGTCCATCACCAAGTGCATAATGATTTACAAGCAGTCTTATCAATTCTAGATCATTTATATATGCGTTTAGGTTAAGGAATTGTGCCCTGTTGTCTAATATCCAAATGAGCAATTAAAAAAAATATATATATTTTCTTGTTTTGGTGTAGCTGATAGTTTATCACATGATCAGCTCTAATCCCTCACTCCCATCGTTTAACCGTGAATTATACAGTAGCTTGGTTGCCACTACCTCTGCTCTCTTGCCTACTCCATAGTGCAGAAACAGATTGGCATCCAGGCTACATGAATTATGGTAGCTGCTGTCTGACTATAATATTTGGAATAGTAAAATAGATTAACCAAGCACTAACCTGGGACTGCGGGTTTGTTTTCCAGCATGTAGCTCTGCCAGTGTTGTGTTTTGCCTCCCCTTCTCACCCAGACTAAAAAGTTAACTTGTGACGAATAGTGTTGTTTTGGGATTGCAAAAAGGTAGCTTTTTAATCCCAAATTTTGGATTTCCTCCATGAAATAATTCCGTTAAGAGGCGGTCTTATTAACCACTCTCCTGATGCCTTTTCTTTTACAGCTTTATACCCTGCTCCGAAAGAATATATGTGGCCGTAACCGAGATGGCTGCCCTCTTTCCCAAGGTAAGCTTACAAATGCTCCATGGTTCCATCACTCACATGCAAAGGTATTTAAAAATGTTTTGCAACATAAAGAAACGTTCTCTTCTGTTTGATGCCTAATGAACACAACCCAGCTCATAGTCGCATGATGTGTTTAACCTCATCTCACCTTACCTTGTGCTTTCCAGAGACCCCATTCGGAGATGGTGAGAGGCCCCCTGCGCCTGTTGACGTCTAGCTCCTTCCGGCTCCAGGGTGAGTGTCGGAAGGCAGCGCCCCCCGAGGAAGGCCCAGGGCCCGACATGCAGCTGGTCACCCAGCAGGTTATCCAGTGTGCCTATGACATTGCCAAAGCTGCCAAGCAGCTTGTCACCATCACCACCAAGGAGAACAGCAACTGACCATCATGACCACCGTCGCAGGGCTTTGTAACGTCTCCGTTTTGTTAATGTATTGTTCTCATCCTTTAACTTCTGGTTAGGAAAAAAAAAAACATTGTTTTACTGTGGTCGTTTTTTAAATCAGTGTTGTTGATATTTGCATGTCATTTATTTATTTACAAAATGAGAGTATAAATATTGGGACAAAAAGACTGAACAGCTATGGGAAATCATCTGTAGCTCTACTAACTGGAAGGGAGAAGCTGTTTTTGTCATGAGCTACAACAGGAATCTACAGTACAGCCAAATACTGACGAGATGATTGGGCGTTCCCAGGAGGTCCTCTGTCACTAATATGCAGTTTCCTAACCACACTTCTTAGTTTTGTGGTTCTACATACTTCCAGACACAGTATTTCTCACACCAATGAAGCCATATTTTTGGTATTTTTTTTAGCTCAAACACCTATACCCTCCTTAGAAAGGCCTTTCATCCACTTTAATGCTCCTTGTCGGAACCAGGGGTCTCAAACTGGCAGCCCCCAGGCCAAATGCTTCCTGTAAGCAGATTTAATGCGATCCAGCATAGTATTCCACATGGTTAAGGATGTTGTGAAAGCTATGAATAAGCCATAAAGTGTATAAACTTTACACACCTTGGAGCTACATAAATAACTGGAATTCTAATGTACCATTTAATACAATTCCAGCAAGCGTAAGGGGGAATGTTGGATCTGATGAACCATCACTCATCTGTGCACATTTTTGTATCCCTGCAATGTCCATGTCTCCCCCAGCCAAGTGTAATTGCTTTCATTTCAAAATGCATCTACTAGAACCATCTATGCCTATTATTGCATTTCAACGCTTGTTCTGGGGGGCAAATTATGCTCTTCACCAGCAATATGTTGTACTTGTATTGAGTTCTAGTGAATGTTTTATTCATAAGCTAAGATGCTAGACACAGTCTTGTGCTAGAACAGTGTTAGTGCTGTGACAGTGGATAGATTTGCAGCGCAAATAATCATTTGCCCTCTTCCATGTGTTTTTGTGCTCCGTTCTGTAATGCTGCTAGCTTTGACATGTGCAACTAATTGGATAGGATTGTAGATAGCTCCACTACAATTCTGCAAGTGCATGGTTGCCGTCAGCAGATGGTTCAGAGCTGTGTTGTACTTGAAATGTAATCAAGGAAATGTCCCTCTGTGTTTGACTCTTGTTCTAAATGGACTTCAAACAGGTGTCAGTTGTGCGGTAATCATAGCTACAGTTGGAGGGGAAGCCTTATTTTTTTAAATAAACTTAATTTATAATTGTAACCCCATGCCATGTCGTATTTGGCCACGTACTGTACAACCTTATGGACTTTTGTGATGTGCAAAGAAAGGAAAATATGATTATAGTTAATGAAAAAACAATTCCGTCAGAAAAACCTACAAACATAAACCCACACCAAGATTACAACACCCTTAAACCAGTTTGCTAAATACGTAACACTTTACAACCACCACATGCAGCAGCTGATATAAGCATGGTGTAGGAATACTTGACACATTTTAAACCCATTAAGAATAATTATTTGTATAAAAACATGATTGTGGAGTGTCTTTTGGCCTCAGGTCCAGGCTGATCGAAGTCTGCTACAAATCTATGAGCGGAGGAAGGCAAGAGTATATACAGGGGACAAAACTAATCAATTGCTTTAGCAATTAACAAAAAAAAAGGTAAGAAATAGCAATGCAAATCAACTGCAATAGGCTTACATCCCACTCTATGCATTTGGACAGTGATGCTAGATGTGGCTCTATACTCCGGCATTTTGGATTTAAGATCAAATGTGTCATAAGACAACAGTACAGAATGTCACATTTTATTTTAAGGTATTTTCATGCATATCTGATTTACTATTTAGAAATTAGCCATTTTTATCTCCAAATACATATGGAGAGGTGTGTATATTTGCCAAATTAATTGTCATCTGTTTAGCTACCAGGTAAAAACGTTGGCTTTGCTTGCCCTAATGAACTGGACTCTGAATCAGTACCTTGTCCTGGTAGCTCTGCTGGGCCATCCTATGAGTCTCCAGCCTCCACTCATCCTCCTGCAGCCTTAGGGCATCACTCTCCTTCACCTGTGACACCTGCAGGGGAGAGAGAACAATGAGCCACGTCATTGGGCCACCCTCCACTCAATCTAACCCAGGCCAACAACTGACCCCAGTCAACACAGGCTGTTCCTGTTCGCGTCCTTTGGCACTCTTCCTCCACCCTCTCGGCGTCTGGATCAGCCCTCCCCCCGCCTCCTCAGAGACTCATCCTGAGCCTGACGGTTCTCCTGCATCTTGAGCTCCATCTGCAAGAGCCTTTCAGGGAGCAAAGGGAGAGAGCTGGGATTCTCATCTGCTGTCACTACAAAGACAC